>NC_142483.1:55055984-55359015 GCF_049115385.1 Moschus berezovskii | reverse complement strand
CTATCCAGTGACAAGGAGGTCAATTAGGGGAAGAAGCCAATCTGAAAATAACAACTGAGCCTTTACTGACTTACTGTGACAGTACATTCTGCCTTCTGCATCCACGAGTTCAACCAATAGCAGATGGTAAATAGCACTCAGCGCTTCCCGGTGGCTCAGTGGTAAAGAATCCACCTGCCAATGCAGGAGATTCAGGTTTGATCTCCGGGTCAGGAAGATCCCCTGGAGAAGGAAATGGCAACCCACCCCAGTATTCTTAGCTGGGAAATCCCAGGGACAGAGGAGCCTGGCAGGCTACAGTCCATGGGCTCACAAAGAGTCAGCCATGACTTAACGCCTGAACAACGACAACAAACAGTACTCAGAGCATGGTTGCCTGAAGCCACAGATGTGCAACCTGCAAAAAGCAGGATCCACTGTGGGCCTTGAGTAACCACAGGTTTTGGTATCCACAGCAGGCCCTGGACCCAATCCCCCACTGATACAGAGGAATTACTGTATAAGCCAGAGGCAGAACAGGGGGAACGGGGGCATTCTTCCGTATAGAACAGCACAAGGCGAGGGAAGGTCACATCTATGTAGGTGGCAGGAAGAGGCGATCCTCTCACTGCCAAGGGGGCAGGGAAAATGGTTACCAATGGAAAAGTCCCAAGGACTGAGTCAGAGTAAAGAGTCTTCAAGCCCCCTCCTTTCACGAGGAGGTATCAGCAGAGGTGCCTGGGAAGGGTCGTGGCCAGGGCCCGTGGATGAGGCGGCCTGGGATGAAGTCACTGGGACTAGCAATGCAGAGGCTTGGAAGAGCACAGACTCTAACTTCCTCCAGACTCCACAGCCAGGCTGGTTCTGGGAGGGCAGTTCCCCCGACGGGGCCCACCAAGTAAAGCCCGTGTAATTGCAGTGCTAGAGCCAAGAGATCACATGTGGGATTCCAGACTCCTGATAAGTCTGAAAAGCAGACTGCTGAAACGGAGGAGTCTTCAAGTGCCAGGGCTTATCCAGAACACTCTCTCGATGTCATAAAGAAAGATAAGGAGCCATTTCCAAATGAAAGAAGCAAAGTTCATAACAAGATGTAACAAGTCTGTACCAATATGTACAATACATTAGAGTTGGTGGTTTTTAAAACAAGACTATCTTTTTTAAAGAATATACATAAAGATATAGGTATATTCAAATGTATGTGCCAACATATATATAGAACACACAAGAAGTGAGTAACAGTTGTTGTTTTTGGCCAAGGTAGAAGGCTGAGAGAGAGAGGAGACAGAAAGGAGAAAATGAAACCCTCCTACGCTGTTGGTAGGAGGGTAAGTGGGTGCAGCCAGCATGCAGAATAGTGTGGAGCTTCCTCAAAAAACTAAAAATAGAGTTGTCATATGATCCAGAAATCCAGCTCCTGGGCGTATATTCAGACAAAACTCTAATTCAAAAAGATACACACACCCCTATTCACAATAGCCAAGTCACGGAAACAGTCTCAATGTCTATCAACAAATGAATGATAAAAAAGATGTGTTACATATATACAGTGGAATACTATGCACCCATAAAAAGAATGAAATCATGCCATCTGCAGCAACATGAACGAAACTAGAGTTTACATTAAGTGAAGTCAGTCAGAAAGAGAAAAAAAATACCACGTGATATCACTTACATGTGTAATCTAAAATATGACACAAATGAACTTACCTATGAAACGCAATCAGGGCCACAACGGCCAGGGACACACTGGCGGTGCCAAGGGGGAGGGGAGGCTGGGGAGGGACGGATTGGGAGTTTAAGGTTGGCAGATGCAGACCATCATGTACAGGATGGATAAACAAGAGCCTACTGTGACCACAGGGAACTATATTCAATATCCAGTGATCAACCATATGGAAAAAATATTAAGAATGGACCAGGAAAAATATTAAGAATGGACACCTCGCCCAGTGTCCAGACTCTCGTTCCTGAACCTCATCTATCAGTGCCTTCCAAGCACACGGTTTAATATGACTGTCACAGCTCCCAACCTGGTCTACAAAACTCTTTAGACTCTCAAATGAAAGGTGCTGTGTGATTATGAAGTATTACGGCTGTGATTTCTATGCCCCGATGTTAGTAAATTCTAACTAACACGCCGTCCTGTGATAATTTCTCTGTCAGTGAGAAATCTTCACCTCACCTTCTCATCTCCCGAGTGCTAAGCTGATAGATGTTTATTCTGGAGGTATGCTTAGAACAGTTTGACAACAGGCAAAAAAAAAAAAAAAACCACAAACACCAAGATTTACTCAACAGCATGTCAGGACAATTATTTTTATGTTGGAGATAAAAATTTGTAGTAAAATGACATAAATTCTATTTTTCTCCCTCAATATAGGGCAGAAGTTTTTGTTTACTTTTAGGGTACTTAGTTTTCTTTTTTTCCCTACACCGTGCAGTATGTGGGATTTAGATCCTTGGCCAGGGATGTCCCCTGCCTTGGGAGTGTGGAGTACTAACCACTGGACCACCAGGGAAGGCCCTTAGAATTCTTATTTCAACACTGGACAACCAGTGTAAACAACATGTTTTCCACTGGAACCTCTCCAATATGAGGAAGGAAAAATACATTCTGTGAGGAATCTCTCTGTAAATAAAAATACAGAAATGTTTCTTCACAGATCTATTTTAAGACTATATTCCTGGTGGTGCAGTGGTTAAGAATCCATCTGCTAATGCAGGAGACCCAGGTTCAATCCCTGGTCTGGGAAGATCCCACATGCCGTGCAGCAACGAAGCCCACAGGCCACAACTGCTGAAGCCTGCATGCCTCGAGCCCATGCTCTGCAACGAGAAGCCACCGCAATGAGAGGCCTGTACCCCACAACTAGAGTCCCCCACTCACCACAGCTCAAGCAAAAGCAGTGAAGACCCAGAGAAGCCAACAATTAAAAAAAAACCACATGGCTGAAATACACATTTTCTGTAAAGACTGTTCTTGCACTAATCCTCAAGGAATGAAGTAGATGAAGACCTTCAGAAAGAAATCCTACCGTGTCCTTTTCACTGTGACGCTGAGTTCCGGTTTACAAATGCCCGGAGCATCTTTGAGCCGGTGACCCAGCGTGATGCCCTCATTTTCACAGGCGGCGGCCAAGCTCAGATGACTCGCCCAAGGGTCGCAGAACAGGTCACAGACTCAGAGCGCAGACCCGCAATTTCACATCGGTATCCCCCACCCCCACAGCCTCTCCTGTGAACTCATTAGCTACACAGGCGGGTTTCTTTCTCTGTGAAATGACATATGGGACAAAGCGTTAACATATCAATACAGCAAAGCTATAAAAATCCAAACTTCATCGCCTTTAGTACCACCTGTAAGCTGGGAATAACATGCCCAAGAAGGTACCTGAGGGGCTTCTCTGGTGGTCCAGCAGCTAAGACTCCCAGTGCAGGGGTCCTGGGTTCAGTTCTTGGTCAGAGAACTAAGATCCCACATGCTGCAACTAACACTGGGTACAGCCAAATAAACAAGCGAAAATATTTTGAAAGCGGGAAAAAGGGAGTATCTGAGCCTGAGCAAAGCTAGGTGCCGAGAGCACTGTGCATGCATGCTAAGACACTCCAGCCATATCAGAGTCTGTGCAACCGTACGGACAGGAGTCCGCCAGGCTCCTCCATATGAGATTCTCCAGGCAAGAATTCTAAAGTAGGTTGCCATGCCTTCCTCCAGGGGATCTTCCTGACCCAGGGACTGAACCCATGTCTCCCACATCTCCTGCACTGGCAGGCGGGTTCTTTACCACTGGCAAAGAGCAGTATTCCTGCCCTATTCACTATGTAGAAATGCAGGTACGATTCTGAGGCTGGAGTGGTGACAAGGAGCCTGGATGGATGCCTCTAAGCACCTGGCTGAGAGATGGCTCCAGGGTGGGGCTTCCGTTGGCTCAAATTTGGGCCCAGCTGCTTCTCTGCAGGAGCTGAGCACACGGCTCAGTCCCCAAAGCCTTGTGTCCTCACCGGTACCAAGGGGATGAAACCCACTTGACAGGGCAAGGACGCAGGACACACCTGTCAGCATCTGATAGGTGGGAGCTCCCTCCAAGTAGGGATGGGTGTACGTACTGAAACCCAGGGCCCACGTCAGGAATCAAGACAGAGGAAGAACACCCTAAACACCACAGGCTGGGCCTTGCCACCGCCCAAGGCTTCAATAAACCACACTCAGAATCTCCAACAGAGCTGGTCCCATCAGCCGTGCTCCCCTCAAAGCCTCGCTCACCTCTCGGCACAGGCAACCCCAGGGGCAAGACAACGTTCCCCCCATGCCTGACAAACTCCACCTGGCGCAGAGCTATCCCAGGGAGCCCACCCTTGAGGTCAGGAGAGCCAGGCCTGCCATGTTGAAAAACAAACCCAAGAGCTTGGCGCCCATGGGCACAACTCTGTACTAAGTCACTATCACACAGTGGAAAATGGAAGAAGAGCGTTCAAGTGCTGCGACCAAACAGAGCCTAAGTCCACGGGGTCTGCACTGGGCTCAACAGCGCCACTCAAAATGTGAAGTTCACGGACTTCTCTGGGGCTCCCGGGGTCAAGACTCCATGTTTCCAATCCAGGGGGCGTGGAGTCAACCCCTCATCAGGGGATAAGATTTCAAACGCCACAGAGCAACTAAGCCCAAAAGCCAGACTATTCCAAGGAGAAAGTCCGCACACCGTGACAAAAACCCAGCACAGACAAAATAGAAAAGAAAGTAAGCAACAGATTAAGGTTAAAAGTAAACAGGAACTCTGTGGTTCCATGTAGTATCCTTTGATTTTTAACTGGGGAAAAAAAAAAACTGCTTCTCTACTGGTTTCCTTTGTATCCTCTTAGGAAACTTGTGAACTATCTTCTATCCCTTTTAGGAAAGTTTTTTTAATGTTTTTTCTACTCTCCTGACTGTGGCCTGTTCACAGCCATTTGCAAACTGCTTGCCCCGGTAGAAAAAGGAATCAAAGTCCTTTGGAGCTTTGATTTTTCAATCCCTAATACAAAAGACAGACTGCTCAATCTCTATAGTGAAAGTAGAAGCAAAAGATGTTACACCTTTAAAATGAACCAGAGGGACTTCCCTGATGATCTGGAAGTTAAGAATCCGCCTTCCAACATGGGATGCGGGTTTTATCCCTGGTCCAGGAACTGAGATCCCACATGCCATGTGCAACTACTGAGCCCACGCACTCCAGAGCCCGAGTGCCACAACTAGAAAGGCCTTGCCAGGCAACAAAAGAAGCCCCTGCACCAAAAGCACCCAGTGCAGCCAAAGTTAAAAACATTAAATAATAAAATGAACCAGACAAAATTTGGATCAAAGCAATGGAAAATGATCATGGTTCTTGCAGGGAAGCAGCTAAGAAAGGTGAGTAGTTAAGGGAATCTTATAATTTACATGCAGGCCTGTTGTGACCAAGCACCCAGTGAGGGTGGGAGACAGGCGTGACTGCAGCTCCTCTGCTCAAAGGAGGAGATGACCAGGTTTCAAATGATGAAGGAGCCCTGTCTTATACTGAAATGCTACTATGAGCCACTAGGGAAAAAAACAACATCCTTCACAAAAGAATCAGACTACAAAGCACAAGTTCCAAGGATGGTCTGAGAGTCAAAAGGCGAACTTGGCTAACTTCCCTCTTTGTCAATATCCAAAATACGTTATCCTGCAGGCTGGAGGCACTCATAGGAAGGCTCCTTATATTAAACTGCCACCTGGGGTAAAAACGGGCACAAGTCTTTGCTGTCACAGAGCTCCGACATAAAATCATCAGCCATTCTGCTTCCTTCTGAGGGCAACAATTCAAAGAAGTCTGATCCATGCATTTTCTGTGTACCAGAGAATTAGAGACAGACAGAGGGTCCCTCACAACCCATATCATTCTTCTCAGTAACAATCTAATGATCAAGGTAACTTTTCTAGGGGTACCGGTGACGTGCAGAGCCCAGACGGTGCAGGTCCATGTGGAGGGGGGCCAGCACACACTGGCTTCACCTTCTGGTGAATTCTTACTGCCATTCAGTTCAGTTCAGTCGCTCAGTCATGCCCAACTCTTTGCGACCCCATGAACCACAGCACGCCAGGCCTCCCTGTCCATCACCAACTCCCGGAGTCCAGCCAAACCCATATCCACTGAGTTGGTGATGCCATCCAACCATCTCATCCTCTTTCGTCCCCTTCTCCTCCTGCTCTCAATCTTTCCCAGCATCAGGGTCTTTTCCAATGAGTCAGCTCTTCACATCAGATGGCCAAAGTATTGGAGTTTCAGCTTCAACATCAGTTCCTCCAATGAACACCCAGGACTGATCTCCTTTAGGATGGACTGGTTGGATCTCCTTGCAGTCCAAGGGACTCTCAAGAGTCTTCTCCAACACTACAGTTCAAAAGCATCAATTCTTCTGCACTCAACTTTCTTTACAGTCCAATTCTCACATCCATACATGACCACTGGAAAAGCCATAGCCTTGACTAGACAGACCTTTGTTGACAAAGTAATGTCTCTGCATTTTAATATGATTAAATTAATAATTTTATTATTAGTTTAACCAACCACCTAGACTATCCAGGCCCTGGACAAGAACCAGGGCTGATACATCATTCCACACTCACATCAGAGGCCAGTGGCTGGACCCACGCTCAGTGCGATAACTAAGCCTGATCTGACTGTTAACAGTCAAGTTCTGTGAGCTTCCCAGAAACGGGCTGCGGGACCTTGGCACAGACAAGCATAGGAAAATTTCAGCGGGAGTATGACAGTCTAGGGTGCTTGTGACAGTTCATTTTAAACTGGGCCACAGTGCCCAGATATTTGGGCAAACACTCTGGATTTTTCTGTGAGGGACTTGGATGAGATAAACATTTAAGCTGGTGGACTCTGAGCAGAGCAGACTGCCCTCCACAATGTGGGTGGGTCTCATCCAATCAGTTGATGGCCTGAACAGTGCTAAAGACTGACCCCGATCAAGAGGAGATGCTGCCAGCAGACAGCCTTCAGACTTGAGCCGTGGCCCTGGCTCTACCCTGGGTCTCCGATTTGCCAGCCCACCCTGCAGATTTTGGACTTTCCAGCGTCCTCACTCACAGGAACCACTTCTTTAAAATAAACCTCCTTCCTTCCTCTGCACCCCATCATCACCCACCCCCTACTGGCTGTGTTTCCCTGGAGGACTCTTACACAATGGCAACCTCTGGGAGTCCACCAGCTTGTGATTTAACTGCTTACACTCTGCTGACAGCAGTTTGATTCTCCACTAACTACTATTTCTCCACCACTTGGCATCTCTGGGCTTCCCATTCGCTCTCTAAAGAGGCATCTGATCTCTGCTCCCTCTGAAGACCACCTGCAAGTCCAATGGCCAGGCTAGAGGACAAGGCAGTGGCAGCTGGTCTAACAGCTTTGTTCAAAATGGTGGAGTCACATGGCGTGAAACTCAATAGGCTGGTCATCATTCATCACTCAAACCACCTTCTGTTTTTATTTAAAAATCACTAGTGACAAGGGTGGGGGTTGCTCAGAGAAATCAGTATACTATTCGTGCCAGGTTTAGAATCCTGGTGTCTCCTGTGCAGACTGACCGATGAATCAGGAATCCCAGATTTTGCACAACTATCAGCTTAGGAAGTGACACCTGGGTTGGAATCAACCACTCATTACCTGTGTGACCTCTTGTGATGGCCTTTTTGGTGTGTCAACTTGGCAGTGAGTCAACTGTTCATCTAAACGTTTCTGTGAGGGCTTCTGTAAGGGTGATGACAGTTCATAATCAACTGACTTGAAGTGAGAGAGATTATCTAGATAATCTGGGTGGGCTTGGTTCCACTGAGAGGCCTGAAGGGCAGAGCTGAGGCTTCTCTGAAAAAACAATTTTGTGAGTAGAGCGCAACTTGGGCCAGTGCCTGAGAACCAGGTCCACAACGGCACATAAGCCAATTCTTTGCAAAGATCCCTTCACATGTATTTTCTACTGGATCTGTTTCCCTGGTGGAACCCTGGCTAAGGAATACCCCTTTTCTTTGCCTTAATCTCTCTATGCCTCAGTTTTTCATCTATAAAACAGACAACAGTATCTACTTCACAGGGCTGACCTGAGGATCACACAGGCAAAGCTGAGCACAGTACGTGGCCCAGAGTAAGACGACAATGAGTACGAAATATTACTGTTCATGTAACAGTCGCTGTGTCATTAACGAATCCATGCCTTTGGGGAAGAAGTTTATACACAAGTGGGGAGACTTTTAAAGACCATTATAACATAAAGACATATTTGCTAAAAAATATAGGTAGATATAAAGTGCATCAGGAACTAAGGAAAGAAAGACCTATGCATGTCTGGGGCATAGTAGAAAGCAGCCCATGGTAAATACAGCTCCACTGCTTCTGTTTGGAACCATAACTCTCCTCAGAATATGCAACAACAGGGCAAGAAACTCCTTTCTCACAAAAGCTTTTAACCAAGTCTGCAGAGGAGTGTTACCCAACAGCTATGATTCCCTTTATAAAAATCAGTCACTACAATTTTTACTGACCACCTACTATGTGCCAGGTATTGTGCTCAGGGTTGAGGAATAAAGAGGTTAAAAAAAGTAAACCTCCAGTTACTTCCCTGGTGGTCCAGTGAATAAGACTCTATGCTCCCAACACAGGATTCAGGGTTCAATAACTGGTTGGGCAACTAGATCCGGCATGCTCCAACAAAGTTCACATGTCATAATGGGAAAACCCAACAAAGTCAAAATAAGTTATAAAAAAGAAAGAACACAACCATTAAAAACTCATCATCATGTTAAGAACTTTAACTGGGGAAAACACACTTTAAAAGAAAAAAAACCCTCTAGATGGATCAAAGGAGTTAGACAATAAATAAGTAAATAAGTCAGTGGCTAATTTCTCAAGAAAATTAAAGATACCAAGGAAAGATTTCATGCAAAGATAGGCACAATAAAGAACAGAAACGGTATGGACCTAACAGAAGCAGAAGATATTAAGAAGACATGGCAAGAATACATCAAAGGACAATACAAAAAGAGCTTCAGGGGGGGAGGAACAAGATGGTGGAGGAATAGGACGGCGAGACCACTCTCTCCTCCACAATTCATCAAAAGAACTTTTGAACGCGAGTAAAGTCCACAAAACAACTTCTGAATGCTGGCAAAGGACGTCAGGCACCCAGAAAAGCAGCCCATTGTCTTCGAAAGGAGGTAGGAAAAAACATAAAAGATAAAAAGCGAAACAAAAGAAGTAAGGACGGAGCTCCGTCCCGGGAAGGGAGGCTTTAAAACGAGAGAAGTTTCCAAACACCAGGAAACATTCTCACTGGCGAATCTGTGGCGAGCCTTGGAAGCTCAGAGGGCCACATAACCCTCTTTTTTTTTTTAAGATTTTTTTAAAACCCACAGATTACCCGCCAAACGGTAACTCCCAGCGGAGAAGCAGCGCAGACGCCTGCATACGCCATTAGCAGCGGGGGCTGGGCAGGGAGGAGCCGGCTGAACCGCTTAGAGAGAGGACTGGGCTTGAATGCCGTGAGAACAATCTGAGAGAACTGGGGAGAGCAAAGCAGACTGTGGGATAGCTTCCCCACGAAAAGGCGGAAAGCTCTAACCTATGACTCGGCCAGCCCCGCTCACAGAATAAAGGACTGAGCAGAGTGAGCCGGCTGCGGTCGGCCCATCCCCCATTCCCCGCCGAGACAGGCAGGGAGCGCAGCCAGAGCCGGAGCGGGCAACCGCGGCCCCAGAAAGGCATCCGATACAAACTGCAGGCAGGCTTGTTGCTAATCAGGACTTCTTGGGCTCGGGCCAGTCGATATCCCCCTGAGAAGGTGCGCCGGTTGTACACCCAGAAAACTGAGTGGCAGGGACTGGGGAGGCGATAAGTCGCAGAGACCGCGCTCGCCAAACACCTGGTCCCCTGAGCTGCTCGGACTGGGGAAGGCACAAAACGCAGGCCCAACCAAGTCTGCGCCTTTGTGGAGTACCTGAGAACCTGAACTTGAGCCGCTCAGACCTGGGAAGTGCATACAACCCAGCGCCGGCCTCGGACAGTTCCCGGCAGAGCAACCTAGAGCCTGTGCAGTGTAGACTGGGACAGCATACGTGCTGTGAGCGGGGGCAAACCCAGTGTGGCCGAGACGCTGCGAGCACTCCCCACAGACGCCAGAGATAATCGACTGCAGCGTTCCTCCCTTCCCAGAACAGGACTGAACAACTGAGCCTTAAAAAGTGTCCACCCACCCCCTAGTATCAGGGCGGAAATTAGACACTGAAGAGACCAGCAGACAGAAGCTAAAACAGAGGGAACCACCTTGGAAATGACAGATAGAGACGTCTAGAGACTACTCCAAGAATAAGACCAAAAACCAGAGGCAAGAGGCTTAAGCGCAAATCCTGAGAACAACAGAGAAGTCCTGACTCCAGGGAACATTAATCGATAGGAGCTCATCAAACGTCTCCATACCTACGCTAAACCCAAGGGTCAACAAGTTCCAGAGCAAGACATACCACGCAAGTTCTCCAGTAACACAGGAAACTAGCCCTGAGCTTCAATATACAGGCTGCCCAAAGTCACTCCAAACCCACTGACATCTCATAACTCATTACTGGACACTTCATTGCACTCCAGAGAGAACAAATCCAGCTCCACCCACCAGAACACCGACACAGGCTTCCATAACCAGGGAACCTTGACAAGTCACCTGTCCAACCCCACACACAGCAAGGAAACTACATAATAAAGAGAACTCCACAAACGGCCAGAAGAGGGAAAGGCCACCCCAAGCAAAGCATTATAAGCAAGATGAAGAGGCAGAGAAATACCCAACAAGTAAAGGAACAAGATAAATGCCCACCAACACAAACAAAAGAGGAAGATATAGGGAATCTACATGAAAAAGAATTTCGAATTTTGGTGGTGAAAATGATTCAAAATCTTGAAAGCAAAATGGAGTTACAGATAAATAACCTGGAGAAAAGGATTGAGAAGATGGAAGAAAGGTTTAATAAGGACTTAGAGGAAATAAAAAAGAGTCAATATACAATGAATAATGCAATAGATGAGATCAGAAACACTCTGGAGGGAACAAACAGTAGAATAACAGAGGCAGAAGACAGGATAAGCGAGCTAGAAGATAGGATTGTAGAAATAAATGAAACAGAGAGGAAAAAAGAAAAACAAATTAAAATAAATGAGAACAATATTAGAGACCTCTGGGACAATGTTAAATGCTCCAACATTCGAATCATAGGAATCCCAGAAGAAGAAGACAAAAAGAAAGACCATGAGAGAATACTTGAGGAGATAATAGTTGAAAACTTCCCTAAAATAGGGAAAGAAATAATCACCCAAGTCCAAGAAACCCAGAGAGTCCCCAACAGGATAAACCCAAGGCAAAATACTCCTAGACACACATTAATCAAATTAACAAAGATCAAACACAAAGAACAAATATTAAAAGCAGCAAGGGAAAAACAGCAAATAACACACAAGGGGATTCCCATAAGGATAACAGCTGATCTTTCAACAGAAACTCTTCAGGCCAGGAGGGAATGGCAAGACATACTTAAAGTGATGAAAGAAAATAACCTACAGCCCAGACTACTGTACCCAGCAAGGATCTCATTCAAATATGAAGGAGAAATCAAAAGCTTTACAGACAAGCAAAAGCTGAGAGAATTCAGCATTACCAAACCAGCTCTCCAACAAATGCTAAAGGATCTTTTCTAGACAGGAAACACAGAAAGGGTGTATAAACTCGAACCCAAAGCAATAAAGAAAATGGCTACGGGATCGTACTTATCAATAATTACCTTAAACGTAAATGGGTCGAATGCCCCAACCAAAAGACAAAGGCTGGCTGAATGGATACAAAAACAAGACCCCCATATATGTTGTCTGCAAGAGACCCACCTCAAAACGAGGGACACACACAGACTGAAAGTGAAGGGCTGGAAAAAGATATTCCACGCAAATAGAGACCAAAAGAAAGGAGGAGTAGCAATACTCATATCAGATAAAATAGACTTTAAAACAAAGGCTGTGAAAAGAGACAAAGAAGGAAACTACATAATGATCAAAGGATCAATCCAAGATGAAGATATAACAATTATAAATATTTATGCACCCAACATAGGAGCACCACAATATGTAAGACAATTACTAACAAGTATGAAAGGGGAAATTAACAATAATGCAATAACAGTGGGAGATTTTAATACCCCACTTACATCTATGGATAGATCAACTAAACAGAAAATTAACAAGGAAACACAATCTTTAAATGATACAATAGACCAGTTAGACCTAATTGATATCTATAGGACATTTCACCCCAAAACAATGAATTTCACCTTTTTCTCAAGTGCACATGGAACCTTTTCCAGGATAGATCACATCCTGGGCCATAAATCTAGCCTTGGTAAATTCAAAAAAATTGAAATCATTCCATGCATCTTTTCTGACCACAATGCAGTAAAATTAGATCTCAATTATGGGAGAAAAACTATTAAACATGCCAACATATGGAGGCTGAACAACACGCTGCTGAACAACGAACAAATCATAGAAGAAATCAAAAGAGAAATCAAAATATGCATAGAAATGAATGAAAATGAAAACACAACAACCCAAAACCTCTGGGACACTGTAAAAGCAGTGCTAAGGGGGAAGTTCATAGCAATACAGGCACACCTCAAGAAACAAGAAAAAAGTCAACTAAATAACCTAACTCTACATCTAAAGCAACTAGAAAAGGAAGAAATGAAGAACGCCAGGGTCAGTAGAAGGAAAGAAATTGTAAAAATTAGGGCAGAGATAAATGCAAAAGAAACAAAAGAGACTATAGCAAAAATCAACAAAGCCAAAAGCTGGTTCTTTGAGAAGGTAAATAAAATTGACAAACCACTAGCCAGACTTATCAAGAAACAAAGGGAGAAGAACCAAATCAATAAAATTAGAAATGAAAATGGAGAGATCACAACTGACAACACAGAAATACAAAGGATTATTAGAGAATACTATCAGGAATTATATGGCAATAAAATGAATAACCTGGAAGAAATGGACAAATTCCTAGAAAAATACAACTTTCCAAAACTGAACCAGGAAGAAATAGAAAATCTGAACAGACCCATCACAAGCACGGAAATTGAAACTGTAATCAAAAATCTCCCAGCAAACAAAAGCCCAGGTCCAGACGGCTTCACAGCTGAATTCTACCAAAAATTTAGAGAAGAGCTAACACCTATTCTACTCAAATTCTTCCAGAAAATTGCTGAGGAAGGGAAACTTCCAAACTCATTCTATGAGGCCACCATCACCCTAATCCCAAAACCTGGTAACGACCCCACAAAAAAAGAAAACTACAGGCCAATATCACTGATGAACATAGATGCAAAAATCCTTAACAAAATTCTAGCAATCAGAATCCAACAGCATATTAAGAAGATCATACATCATGACCAAGTGGGCTTTATCCCAGGAATGCAAGGATTCTTCAATATCCGCAAATCAATCAATGTAATACACCACATTAACAAACTGAAAAATAAAAATCATATGATTATCTCAATAGATGCAGAGAAAGCCTTCGACAAAATTCAACATCCATTTATGATAAAAACCCTCCAGAAAGTGGGAATAGAAGGGACATACCTCAACATAATAAAAGCTATATATGACAAACCCACAGCAAACATTATCCTCAATGGTGAAAAACTGAAAGCATTTCCCCTAAAGTCAGGAACAAGACAAGGGTGCCCACTCTCACCACTACTATTCAACATAGTTCTGGAAGTTTTGGCTGCAGCAATCAGAGCAGAAAAAGACATAAAAGGAATACAAATTGGAAAAGAAGAAGTAAAACTTTCACTGTTCGCTGATGACATGATCCTCTACACAGAAAACCCTAGAGACTCTACCAGAGAACTACTAGAGCTAATCAATGATTACAGTAACGTTGCAGGATATAAAGTCAACACACAGAAATCCCTTGCATTCCTATACACTAATAATGAGAAAATAGAAAGGGAAATTATTCCATTCACTGTTGCAACGAAAAGAATTAAATACTTAGGAATATATCTACCTAAGGAAACAAAAGACTTGTACATAGAAAACTATAAAACACTACTGAAAGCAATCAAAGAGGACACTAATAGATGGAGAAATATACCATGTTCATGGATTGGAAGAATAAATATTGTCAAAATGAGTATACTACCCAAAGTAATTTATACATTCAATGCAATCCCTATCAAGCTACCAAAGATATTTTTCACAGAACTAGAAAAAATAATCTCACAATTTGTATGGAAATACAAAAAACCTCGAATAGCCAAAGCAATCTTGAGGAAGAAAAATGGAACTGGGGGAATTAACCTGCCGGACTTTAGGCTCTACTACAAAGCCACAGTCATCAAGACAGTATGGTACTGGTATAAAGACAGAAATATAGATCAATGGAACAAAATAGAAAGCCCAGAGATAAATCCACGCATCTATGGACACCTCATCTTTGACAAAGGAGGCAAGAATATAAAATGGAGAAAAGACAGTCTCTTTAACAAGTGGTGTTGGGAAAACTGGTCAGCCACTTGTAAAAGAATCAAACTAGAACACTTCCTAACACCATACACCAAAATAAACTCAAAATGGATTAGAGAGCTAAATGTAAGACCAGAAACTATAAAACTCCTAGAGGAGAACGTAGGCAAAACACTCTCCGACATAAATCACAGCAGGATCCTCCATGACCCACCTCCCAGAATATTGGAAATAAAAGCAGAAATAAACAAATGGGACCTAATTAAAATCAAAAGCTTCTGCACAGCAAAGGAAACTATAAGTAAGGTGAAAAGACAGCCTTCAGAATGGGAGAAAATAATAGCAAATGAAGCAACTGATAAAGGATTAATCTCCAAATTATACAAGCAGCTCCTGCAGCTCAATTCCAGAAAAGTAAATGACCCAATCAAAAAATGGGCCAAAGAACTAAACAGACATTTCTCCAAAGAAGACATAAAGATGGCTAACAAACACATGAAAAAATGCTCAACATCCCTCATAATCAGAGAGATGCAAATCAAAACCACAATGAGATACCATTTCACACCAGTCAGAATGGCTGCTATCCAAAAGTCTACATGCAATAAATGCTGGAGAGGGTGTGGAGAGAAAGGAACCCTCTTACACTGTTGGTGGGAATGCAAACTAGTACAGCCACTATGGAGAACAGTGTGGAGATTCCTCAAAAAACTGGAAATAGAACTGCCATATGATCCAGCAATCGCACTCCTGGGCATACACACCAAGGAAACCAGAATCGAAAGAGACACATGTACTCCAATGTTCATTGCAGCACTGTTTATAATAGCCAGGACATGGAAGCAACCTAGATGTCCATCTGCAGACGAATGGATAAGAAAGCTTTGGTACATATACACAATGGAGTATTATTCAGCCATTAAAAAGAATACATTTGAATCAGTTCTAATGAGGTGGATGAAACTGGAGCCTATTATACAGAGTGAAGTAAGCCAGAAAGAAAAACACCAATACAGTATACTAACACATATATATGGAATTTAGAAAGATGTAAATGATAACCCTGTATACGAGACAGCAAAAGAGACACAGATGTATAGAACAGTCTTTGGGACTCTATGGGAGAGGGTGAGGGTGGGATGATTTGGAAGAATGGCATTGAAACACGTATGTTGTCATATGTGAAACGAATCACTAGTTCAGGGTCAAGGCATGTTATAGGATGCTCGGGGCTGGCATGCAGGGATGACCCAGAGGGAGGATAAAGGGAGGAGGGAGGTGGGAGGGGGGTTCAGGAGGGGGAACTTATGTAAACCCGGGGCAAATTCATATCAATGTATGGCAAAACCAACCAATATAATATTGTAAAATAATTTGCCTCCAATAAAAAATAAATTAATTAAAAAAAATAAATAAATAAAATAAAATTCAATTGTATCACAAAAAAAAAAGAAAATAGCTTCATGACCCAGATAACCATAATGGTGTGATCACTCACCTAGAGCCAGACATCCTGGAATGTGAAGTCAAGTGGGCCTCAGAAAGGATCACTACAAACAAAGCTAGTGGAGGTGATGGAATTCCAGTTGAGCTATTTCAAATCCTAAAAGATGACACTGTGAAAGTGCTGCCCTCAATACGCCAGCAAATTTGGAGAACTTGGCAATGGCCCCAGGACTAGAAAAGGTCAGTTTTCATTCCAATCCCAAAGAATCACTTTCATGCATTGGAGAAGGAAATGGCAACCTACTCCAGTGTTCTTGCCTGGAGAGTCCCAGGCTTTGCTGTCTATGGGGTCACACAGAGTCAGACACAACTGAAGCGACCCAGCAGCAGTAGCACACGCTAGCAAAGTCATGCTATTCTCCAAGCCAGACTTCAACAGTACATGAACCAAGAACTTCCAGATGTTCAAGCTGGATTTAGAAAAGGCAGAGGAACCAGAGATAAAATTGCCAACATCTGTTGAATCATGGAAAAAGCAAGACAATTCCAGAAAAACATCTACTTCTGCTTTATTGATTACACCAAAGCCATTGACTGAGTAGATCACAACAAGCTGTGGAAAATTCTTCAAGAGACGGGAATACCAGACCACCTGACCTACCTCCTGAGAAATCTCTGGGCAGGTCAAGAAGCAACAGTTAGAACCAGACATGGAACAACAGACTGGTTCCAAATCAGGAAAGGAGTATGTCAAGGCTGTATATTGTCACCCTGCTGGTTTAACTTATATGCAGAGTACATCATGCGAAATGCCAGACTGGATAAAGCACAAGCTGGATTCAAGATTGCCAGGAGAAATATCAATAACCTCAGATATGCAGAGGACACCACCCTTATGGCAGAAGTGAAGAGGAACTAAAGAACCTCTTGATGAAAGTGAAAGAGAAGAGTGAAAAAGCTGGCTTAAAACTCAACATTCAAAAAACAAAGATCATGGCAACCAGTCCCACCACTTCATGCCAAATAGATGGAAAACAATGGAAACAGTGACAAACTTTATTTTCCTGGGCTTCAAAATCACTGCAGGTGGTGACTGAAGCCATGAAATTCAAAGACACTTGCTCCTTGGAAGAGAAGCTCTGACCAACCTAGACAGCATGCTAAAAAGCAGACATTACTTTGCTGACAAAAGTCCGTCTCGTCAAAGCTATAGTTTTTCCAGTAGTCATGTATGGATGTGAGAGTTGGACTATAAGGAAAGTTACAGTCTGAAGAATTGATGCTTTTGAACTGTGGTGTTGGAGAAGACTCTTGAGAGTCCCTTGGACTGCAAGGAGATCCAACCAGTCCATTCTAAAGGAGATCAGTCCTGGGTGTTCACTGGAAAGACTGATGCTGAAACTGAAACTCCAATCCTTTGGACACCCAATGCGGAGAACTAACCCATTGGAAAAAAGCCTGATGCTGGGAAAGATTGAAGGCAGGAGGAGAAGGGGACGGTGAAGGATGAGAGGGTTGGATGGCATCACTGACTTGATGGACATGAGTTTGAGCAAGCTCCGGGAGTTGGTGACGGACAGGGAAGCCTGGCGTGCTGCAGTCCACGGGGACACAAAGAGTCAGACACGACTGAGAGACTGAACAGAATAGTGAAAGAAAGATAAAGCCTGGCAAGAGAATCAACTGAGGGTAAAGAAGGAATTCTGGGAGAAGTTGGGATAGAAGCGGGAAAAGAGGGATTAGAATTGTAACCAGCAAGACCAGAACCTATCTCTCAATCGAGTACAGGATACCTAAGGTGAAGAACAAAACTATGCGCACCCTCAGCTTGCTGGGGGTCCAGGAGGTTAGCCCTCCTGAGGTTAGTTCTGCCCTCAGCCCTCCTCCTCCAATTCCTCCCCCAATCCCCACCACCCTCTTCCAGCTGTCCCCAGTGGTGCCCTGAGTGGCCAGAGGTTCCTTCCCTCAGGGGAGCAGCTTGGGAGACAGCCAGTCAAGGGTTGATAGAGGATGGGACCTCACTATTTTGTTTTTGTCATTATTTACCTGAAACACTGCTAATGCCCAAATCTCGCCAACTGGTTTCTTAGAGGATCTCCGAGGGGTTCCATGGACCATACCAATGTTTGTTTCAAACTACACGGATACAGAAGCTGATAAAAAGAGACTGCAGTGGCGGTCATAAATACTCACAATGCCAAGGCAATGTGCTTTGTAATAAACGTCTGTGCCACCTTCTGTCGTAAATCTGCACTAATAAAGCACTGTTTTTATGTAGTGGGGATCTATACTATTTTTCTTGAAAATAATATTGTGCTACTTTAAAAACATTTGAGGATCACTGCTATTAAAGAAGTCTATGTTACCATTTTTTGAAAACTGAAGTCTGGGGCTGACTTACTTTGAGAGGTTGCAAATCACCACTCTAATGCATGCAAGAGTTACCGGCCATCACTGATTCAAAAAGTACACAGGAGAATTAATTTGGGATTAAAAGAAAATAATCATCCTATTCATGCAAAGGAAAAATGCACTTACAACTCTAAATGTGGTTTCCCTGGTGATGCGATGGGCTGTGTTCAATGCTGCCAGTACTGAGTGCTACCTTAACACTGACTGACTAATAACATACTTCAGGGTGCTGACAGCTCCTGCTTCCAGAGCAGAGGCTGTACATCAATCAAGGTTTCTAAGCAGGCATTCACTATAACTGTGTACACCTGAATCAAACCAAACCATCTGAAGAGAGAATACTGAGTCAGCACTGTTGCCAAAATCTTGGCTCCTTGTCCATTGATCCCAAACAGAAATAGAGTCTGGAGGAACCAGAAAAGAATAGCTTTATCCTTTTTGCTAGACAAAGAGGAAACACAGGAGGCTAGTACTTCAAGAACTGTGCTCACTTCTCTCAGGAATTTTTGTAGCTGTTCAGTCGCTCAGTCGTGTCTGACTCTTTGTGACCCCATGGACTGGAGCCCACTAGTCTCCTCAGTCCATGGGATTCTCCAGGCAAGAATACTGGAGTGGGGTGCCATGTTCTCCTCCAGGGGATCTTCCCAACACAGAGATCAAACCATGACTCCTGCATTGCAGGTGGATTCTTTACCACTGAGCCACCAGGGAAGCCCTCTCTCAGGAATAGGGAGAGGGTTTATGTCCTTATGAAGGTCTTCCATTTTTTTCTTTTGCAAAGTTTCGAAACAGCCATACCTGGCCTCAGGCAACTCAGTAATAGGGTCGGGTGGCCCCAGAGTTACGGGCCCCTGACCTTCATTTAAAATGTAGACTGCTAGAAAAGAGTACGGGGGGAGAAGAATGCCAGATGCATAGGATAACTCAGATGAAGTCAGAGAGTAATTAACTTGTTTAGCTTTATGAAGAACAAGTCCAGCTACAAGTGTTTGTCAGCAGTAACAGCTAAAGAATAACCAAGACTGTTTAACTCTTGCAGACCTGTTTGGCTGGTATGTGCCTAAGGCTGTTTATTCATTTTTGTTTTTGCTGCGAAAGTACCATTTGTAAAGATGGCACTTCATTAAAGCATCTTTCCTTTTATGTTTTAAGTAAACATAGTGCAATTACAGGAAGAAACATATGTGTGTACATATATGAATTCACACCGCTGGAACCACATAAACACACCTGCTCCACACATTATATTCTGTGAAAGGTTTATTAATATTTAACGCCACATTAAAGGACACAACTTCAATACAGTTTATCTACCCATTAAACACCAGGGCAGCACAAAGCCTTCTCATAAAAAGGGTACGTGGCTGGAAGCAAGCTATTTAACAATAAAAAAAAGTTTAAGATAAGGATAATTTCTATCGGTCAATAAATTATCACCAAAGGCTAATTGAATCTACATTTACACCTCACATACACCCACTACAATTTCATAGCATGGCTTTTTCGCTCACCAAAGTACAGAATCCAAAGTCTATCTATTGAATTAGGTGTATTTAAGTCTCAAATGTCACAGAAAAAATTATTTGGTCAAAATCACAAGAACCAGGCTCTACAAAGCTTATTCTGTTGCTCAAATATTTGTTATGTCTGGGCCGATTACCATACCTGGACTTAAAAGAAAAATTTTAGTAAGGACTCTCTTTAGGGAATGTTCTTAACTCCAAGCCAAGAAAGAAAATAAAACCTGCTGGAGATCACAAACAGCCCACACATACACACAGTTCTGAGCAGAGACACACACACACACACAAGCTCTCATGTGTGCAGATATTCAGATCGTTTCCTCAGTAGCCACTCCTGGGAAACAGCAATGAAGAATTAGGAAAGGGAGAAACCTCTGATTTTCCTACTTCTCGTTCTTCAATTCACATATGCAGATGTGTACACACACACACACACACACACGTATAAACAGGTATGAGAGGCTTTCCTGGTGGTCCAGTGGTTAAGAATCTGCCTGCCAATGCAGGGGCATGGGTTCAGTCCCTGGGCCAGGAAGATCCCACATGCCACGGAGCAACTAAGTCCATGGGTTGCAACCACTGAAGCCCTCACAGCTAGAGCCCATGCTCCACAAGAGAAGCCACCGCAATGACAAGCCCGTGATCCACAGCTAGAGGGTAGCCCCCGCAGCAACAAAGACCCAGTGCAGCCAAAAAAGTAATTAAAACAGCCATGAGAGATGTGTTTCCTCAAAAAGCATCTAGCACACAGGCATTTTATAAAAATCACCCTGCACTTGTACCAACTGAACTTGTGTCCATTTAAATAAATGTGAACCACCTTAAAACCTGTTATAAAGTCACTAAAAGTATAAAAGTTAGAAGATAAGTGAATACCACACAGGTCAATCATAAAACGCTCGCACAGCGAGAGGCTCAAATGGATTTTTAAGAACAAATTAGAGTCTATTTATAAAACAACTCCAGCAGCACATCCAGAGGCTCACCCTCTCCCTGCTCTTCCTTCAGTCACATGGTTACCCAGGTACACATCCCCCCCCCCAGTGCTCTCAGAGTCAGAGGAGACCGTGTCAGCACCTGACTCAACCCTCGACCAATCACCAACCGCCTCGTATGGTGACCCAAGCAACCCCTGATGCCTACGCTGCTGCTGCTGCTAAGTCGCTTCAGTCGTGTCTGACTCTGTGCGACGCCATAGATGGCAGCCCACCAGGCTCCTCCATCCCTGGGACTCTCCAGGCAAGAATACTGGAGTGGGTTGTCATTTCCTTTATTCCATTTCTGAAGGCTTCTGTTAGAAAATGGGTCCTTAAATCAATGTGTCCAACCAACACACCCACCAATTTCTTCTATGGCTAGAAGACGCAAAGATGAATAAGACATGGCTTCCAGCATACAAATCCAATGTCTGGCACATAAGAGATGCCCAACTAATACCTGAAGAATGGGTGAAGGCATGACTGAATAAGCAAGCTCACAGTCCCTGGCGGTTCAGTGGTTAAGGTCTGATGCTTCCCGTGCAAAGGCACGGGTTCACTCCGTGGTCAGGGAACTAAGATCCCAACATGCCACAGGGAGCAGCCAAAAAAGAAAAAAAAACAAACAAAGATGAACCTAGGGGCCATGTTTGTACATTATTCTCTATCCTGATTGTCTCATTTCATATACACATGTCCAAGTGGAAACGATACTTATGTGACTTTTACCTTAAATTGCTATATAGCAATTCAGCGTGTTAAGTGTATTACTGTTTATTCAGTCATTCAGAATGCTTTGTGTTTAAATCTATCTCTTTACTAGTATCAACAGCTTAACCCAAATTAACTTTCCTCTTCTACCCCCAATTCCATGAATTATTTCCTCAGAATACAGTTCCCAGCAGGGAATTTATGGGTCAATGGCAACGAACAACTTCTTTCTGCTTAGCTGTTCTTATTTATCACCAAACTGTAGCAAAAAAGAAAATATGCAACACTACCAATATTTCTTACCACCGTAACCTATAATTATTTCGAGTAATCTGGCAGACAAAATAAACCTGATTTGCTGAACTGCTGGGAGGATATCCCTGTTCTTCACAATGATGTCATGTCTCAAATTTTCTATCTTCATCTCTCCTCACCACTTCCAGAGAGAACTTTGTGTACTGACCTTTGGGATCTCAATATTTTGGATGATAACCAGTTAATCTTTTACACTGTCCCTTTATTTTTACCCATGCTGTGACATTCCATTTAATATTTATTCTGTTGCTTGTGGCTGGGCTATCTTTCTTTTGTTCTTTAGCTATTCGGGCACATCTGTCTTGTGGACGATGATTTTCTGGCTTGCTTCAGTGGCTATAAGTTTATCTTCCTGGTACAGCTGAGTTAAAAATGCTATTCCATTTTCTTCTAGTTATTTTATGAATAAATACAGTGGAATCCAAAAGCCGAGGCACCTTTATACTTTGAGATTAATAGACTTTTAAAACTGCAGAGCCTTCTGGTCAGAGCGAAATGTTCTCAGTTCCCAACGTGGACTGGCCCATATCATGAAAGGACAGATGTCAAAGGACAGTTACCCTTCTCCAATCAGGAGGAAAGCTGGGCATGAAATCTGAGCATCAAAACCTCCACCTCCTTCTTAGGTGTCTGCCACCCTGCAACCCTCAATTGCCAGTGTTTTATACACATGTCTCAACCAGCTGGCTAAGAATGAATTTTCTGCAAGAAAGGTCATCACAGATGTAAAAGCAAGCACCTGAAGCAGATACCTGGTTGTCGCCCAGAAGTACAACAACCAAATCAAAACAGCTATGGAGGCATGTCACCTAATCATCTTCCGTATAATGAAACTCCCTAGTAAATTTCAATAATTTCCCTCCACTGATGGAAAATGGAGAGAAAATTATACGATAAGGAAAAAAGCAGCAAATACATAGTCATTTACAAAGTTGAGATTATACTTTAGAATTTTTACATATCTTGGACACGACTGAGTGACTAACACATATGTAACTTATATATTTAAAAAGAAGTAAATTCACCTGAAACTAATACAACATTGTAAATCAATTATACTTCAGTTTTAAAAATAAAGTAAAATAAAAGCTAAGAAAAGAAAATGGGTATGGCTGACTTTGGAATCTCACAAAATAAAGTGTTTTTAAAAAAGAAGTAAATTCATTGAAAGATTAACAGTGCTTGTGTGAAGGGAGGTAGGATTATGTGTTATTCTGATCTTTAGATTTCTTTTGAATTATTTACTTCATACGACTAAACATTTCTATACACACATATCCAAAGCACATGCTTTTATCCTTTTAAAAGCTTGAATTTCTAAAAATGGATGTAGAGAAGATTTTGGCATTATACTGAAGCAAATGCTACTAGTAATTAAGCCAAATACCCTAACTTTTATTTTGGCTACTACTCACTAAACACAAGCACCTCTCTTTTTTCATATGTACCAGGACTCCTATCAATAAGTCTATCCGAGATTCATCACTACACATTTAAGAGAATTCTGAAGATAACACAAACTTGCTTTTTCTCTTCTTTTTAGGGTTCAAGTCTCTAATTTACTTGCAAAAAACAGCTGCAATGAGGTTTACATAAAAGCAACATGATGGTATTGTGGTTACACTGTTTTCTTTTTAAGTCCTTACCCACTGGACAAATATTGAAACATTTATTGGCAGTAATAAAATATTTAAAATTCCCTTAAAATATTCAAGCCAAAAAAAGTGTTGCGGGAAAGAGATCAAACAAGAACAAAAGAGGATTGAAATTATTTAAGGTGGGTGGTGGGGACCATTATTCTATTCTGCTTTGTGTACATTCAAGGTTTTTCCCTAATAGAGCTTTTTGAAAATGTAGTATAAGTGAAAATCCATATACACAAGTGCAGCAAATGATTCCTTATTTCATCCAAGGTAGCAAAGTTAAGTTCATACATACTTTTTTTCCCCCCACATCAGGGTGACTGTTTCAAAGGGTGCATCTGACTCTGTACCTTCTCCTGATTAGGCAATAAAAAGTATACGCGTGTGTAAATCTATCCAAAAATGTCTTTCATATGCACCTACAGACGTGAGTCAGAAGATTTCAGATTTTCTGTTCTGGGCCAGAATTACAACAAGATAGCCAGTTGACATAGCACTCCTTGGCTGATGACACTTGAAAAACAAAGCAAGAGTCATGCTAATTCAGACAGCAGGCAGACCTATTCTGGGAGCCCCATTCTCCTGCTTGACACAGAGTGATGACTGGGCTCCTTCTCAAAAAGGACCAGCTGGTCTCCAGATGAGATAGCTGCAGGGCAAAAAGCCTCAGAACTCAACACAAGTTAGACAGGCAAGACCACAGGGCCTCCCTGGCGGTCAGGCAGCTAAGACTCTGTGCTCCCAGCGCAGGGGCCCAGGCTTTAGTCCCTAGTCAGAGAACTAGGTGCTGCACGCTGAAACTAGAGAAGACCCCACACAACGCAACTGAGACCCGGAGCAGCCAAATAAATGCATGAAAAATTTAAAAAGAAAAAGAAAACCAAGATCATGGTCATTTACAATATACGGTCGGTTCTCGATAATAGTTGCAGAGGATGATATGAACACTAAAGACCCTGGGAGCCCCAAACTGATGACTTCCCAGCCAATCAAAAGTAAAAACAAAACATAACCCCTGAGGGACTCTCAGCAGAAGGGCTTTCCTGTACATTATCACATGTGATCCCTTGAGAGGCTGGGAGGGCCTTTGCCATTTCCATTTCACAGATGCAGAAATGTGGGTTCCAAGCTTTAAGGCAACAAAGTCTTCTGCCTCCAAGGACAGAATTCTTTTCACTGGCTCACACCCCCTCGAAGTGTGCGAGAGGATAAGCACCTCATAAAGTGAAGGAGAAAAGGGGAAATCAGTTTTAGATCCAACGCTTTCTGAATTTCAAAACACCCTCAATTATTTCCTGATTATCCACTTTATGTTCTTTCTCTTTGCTATGAGCATGGAGAGTTCCCTGGACAGCCCTTCCACCTCCCTCAAGTTTCTATGGGCTTGTGTTCTCTGCTTTCAGAGCTTGGGTAGCAGAGGTCTCCCGACAACTCACTTTACCCATGAAACAGAAATAATTATTTTTTTAAAACCAGGAGGAATCATGATGGCTGTGTCTGGGAGGTTTGCTTCTGGTCCTCTCTCTCCATCCATCAAGACGATACTAAAGAAAAGGAGCTGGGGAGCGACATCGCAGCCCTCACCTTCCACAGACAACTCCACCTAAGGGGAGAACAAGGCCTACCTCTCTGACTTCGTGAAGCTGGCCGGAATACTGACTCTTGGCTCTTCGGGCGGCAGCAGGCGACTTGTGATGCGTGATTGTGACGACGCCAGGGGCCCCCGCGCTGAGGTGTCTCTGGCTACAGGGAGACGCAGAATTGGATGTTCCATGGGGGAGCAAAGTGAGACTTCGGCTTCGGGAGCTTGGAGTCGTCTAGAACAAGCAACAGGTGTCAAAACTCAACGACCGGCCTGTAGAACACAACCACACATTGCCTTCCATTTATGCTGGTCCTCTCGGGCTTTCCCCTTCACCTTTAAGGGAGATGAGGCCCTGGGGAGTACATGCTTTCATCTTACACTCACTCAGGCCAGAGAGACCATCCCCACTAACTATGCTTCTGGTCTCACTTCCGGCAGGGTCTCCTGCCCCAAACTATGGCTATGGAGAGTTACTCTAAGGCCTTCAAACACCACAGGCTCTCAGGGGTCTGTGTTCCTCTTCCTAAATACCCTCCCCTCCTGTGGTAAAGCCAGCTGAGTGCTCAGTGCTGTGTGAAGCATTCCCTGTCTGTCTCAGCCTCTCTACCCTCCTAATTCCACTACACCGAGGCTATGTTTATTATCCAGCTAAACTATATGAGACTCTTTCAAACTCATCTTTATATGCCCAAGACCTGGCACATCATGATTGTTTAATTTATTAAGTACTTAATACATGTTTGTTGCATGAGTACTCAGAATGAATGCATTAAGTTATACACCAATTAATCCCCATTTATCCGCGCACTGCTGGCATTTCATCCTATTGTGACACAGCATACAAACAGTAACTGGGTATAAGGACAGCATCTCAACTTAGTGGCAATAAATTTTTCAATAACGTGTTGGGATAACTGGGCAGCCAACTGAAAAACAGTCATATGTATCTCTCAGATCACAGACCCCAAACAGATCAAAGACTAAGAAAAAAGAAAGAACACTAGAAGAAAACAAATCCAAAGGTCGTAACACAAAAACTCAATAAACTTAATGACCTAAAAACTGAAAACTTCTACACGGGAAAAAGTGAAAGTCACTCAGTTGTGTCTGATCTTTGTGACCCCATGGACTATACAGTCCAAGGAATTCTCCAAGCTAGAGTACTAGAGTGGGTAGCCTTCCCCTTCTCCAGCAGATCTTCCCAACCCAGGAATCGAACTGGGGTCTCCTACATTGCAGGTGGATTCTTTACCAGCTGAGCTACCAGGGAAGCCCTCTGCACAGGAAACAAATTTCAAAAACCCACTCCTGCCACCAACAAAGTCAACTGGTAAACCATAAAAAATATTTTCAACTAACTTCACAAAAGGTTCATCACTCTAACTTGTAAGTAGGAGTAGAATTTCTAGGAATTGATGAGGCTAGCACAGTATTCTAAAAGGGCAAGATATGAATAAATAGTTCCCACAAAAAACATAAATGGCCCTTAGGCCGTATGAAAATGTATTCAACTGTATTCATATGATAAATGTAAATTCAAACCACATTTAGATATACTGTCTTTCACCCATCGGATTGTAAAAACCCCAAAGTATCAGTGTGCAGTCTGCTGACACCCTGGGGAGAGAGTTTTGTGGGAGTGTCAAGTGGCAGACACCCTGAGGAGGGCAACCTGACAGGACCTGTCCCAGTTACCAGTGCACTTCCCCGTGACCCAGCAACATCCTGTTTGGGAATGTCTCCTCCACACACCTGCACCCAGGTATAATGGCTTCTGTAGCCACCAAAGTCACATGTTTAATGGCAAAGGATAGGAAACAACCTAAATGTCCCTCCATATAGGACAGGTTAATAAGACACAACACACCTCCATGACGGAACATGACCAGGACGTTAGGAGGATTATAAGAAAGGTCTCCGTGAACTGGTTTGGGAAAAGAAACCTCTAAACTACGTAGGTAAGTGAAAAAGGCAAGGTGCCTAACTGTGCTATAGTATGCAGAGTTCCGTGTTAAAATGTGGAAAGTGAGTATTTTTATCACTGTTTAAAACACAAAAATCATCTAGAAGGATACACGCTGAACTCCAAGTGGCTGCTTATTCCACGGAGGAGATGTGAATAAGAGCATGAACAGAGAGGGAGAGGTTCTCTCACTTTGACCCCTGTGGCTGGATCATAGTGAATGGATTTTCTAAATTCTACATAAAAAAATCTGTATTCTAGATGTTTTTGTACTTCATTTCCACTCAAGAAAAAAAAGGCAGCGTGAGAAAAACTGGCAGATATGTGCCATTTTCTCCATTTCAATTATCAAATATTTACTCAATACCTACTGTGCACCAAGGAAAATACCTGAAATGTGATGTGGAGGAGAAACGTAGGATGTACGAGGCCATTTTTCACCACAGATGTTTACACTTTTACAGGGGAGAGAGGAGCAAAGACCCAGAGACAGCAAGACAGACAGACACATACACACAGAAAGGAAGTACATGACGAGATGTTAATTTGGCAATACAACCAGAAAATGCCAAAGTGAGGAAAAGCATGGTCAAGGTGAACTTCATCACAGGAGGCTGTTCTGAGGGTAAAGGACTTGAAGCTTGAGTAGAACTTGGAGAGACAGAGAGACACGTGTGGTGCACAAAGCAATCCAGACAGTAAGTTCAAAGTCTGCAGCCTTGGGTAACAGCCCCAGGTCTTAAAAAAAAAAAAAAAGACACATGTACTCCAACAGTCACTGCAGCTCTATTTACAGCAGCTAGAACATGACAGCAACCTAGATGTCCATCAAGAGATGACCAGATAGAGAAGATATGGTACATACACACACAGTGGAATATTACTCAGCCATAAAAAGGAGCAAACAGGTCATCTGCAGAGACGTGGATGGACCTGGAGTTTGCCATAGAGAATGAAGTAAGTGAGAAATAGAAAAACAAATATTGTATATGAACACACACATGTATCTAGAAAAATGGTATAAATGAACCTATTTGCAGGGCAGGAATAGAAACGCAGATGTAGAGAACAGACTGGTAGACCGTGGGGTGAACTGGGATTGACATATACACGCTATTGTGTGTAAAACAGGCAGCTAGTGGGAATCTGCTATATGGCACAGGGAGCTCAGCTCAGTGCTCTGTGATGACCGAGAGGGGAGTGGGGTGGGAGGGATGCCCAAGGAGGGGATATATGTATACATACAGCTGGTTCACTTCACTGTACACCAGAAACTAACACTGTAAGGCAGTTATACCCACCCCTCCCCAAAAGCTGATGATTCATAATTTTACAAATCTCCAAGAGGTTGGGAGCTGCATAAGAGCCAGGGTAGAAATCAGAATTCTGTGTTAGCATGCAGTACCACAGTAGCTCATGTAGTTCTCTGGATTTGAACTTGGACAGAATTAATACGACAGATAAACTTGGGAAGCAGTGCATTGCTTTCAAGTTACCTTATAAATAGGTAACTGGAGAAACTGTGGTCTGAGAATTAAATATACTTTGATTATACTGAAATTCAATAGTCATCTACTTTCAACTTCAATCTTTTCCCTTGGAGTGAAGAGGAAGAAAGAAGCTATGTCTTTAACACTTTTTTGTTGGTATGTAATATGTGTTTGTATGCGTGTGTGTGTGGGTGGGTGTGGGTGGGTGTGTGTGTTTTCCCACATCCTGTGCAGGGATCGAACCTGTGCCCCCTGCAATGGAAGCACAGAGTTCTAACCACTGGACCGCCAGGGAACGCCCTTTTCAATCCTTCAAGGACAGCAAATTTGTCTAATCCACTGAAATACATTTTGATTGTTTGGGAGCCTTATTTCAACCCAAGAAAAGGCAGATTTTTCACCAGGCTTTGAAGCCAGATAGACGGGTTTCACCCCCACCTCCAACCCCAGCACTACCAGCTTCAAGCTGTGTGACCTCGGGTGAGTTATTCAAGCTTTCTTATTAAGCAACAATTTCCTAATCTTTAAAAAAGTAATAATATTGATCCTTAAGAGCCACCATGAAGGTTAGATTAGCTCAGGCACAAAAAATGCTTAGCACAGGGGTTGCCATGCAGGAGCTGTGTGGCCAGTTTGTTTCTTTCCTTACAGCCCTTACGACTTGATCAATGGTGGCATTATCGATTTTTAAAATGTTAAGAAGTCGCTTAGCACAAAACTGTAAGCAGTCATTGACCTGCTCCTTATTTTCTTTAGGATCAAAGTTGTGATGAAGTCCAAGATGTAATTAAACACTTAATGGAGAATCTATATGGTCAGCAAGACTGTAAGGAGAGCCATAACTTCTAGATTCTGAGTAGAATGGGAACCCATCAGAAATCAGAAAGGCAGGCCTCTCTCTGCCTGCAGGACTGTCCCGTAGGCAGCAATAAATCAAGAAAGTCACCCGGGAGCCAAAGAATTCTGCTGTGGATGGCTAACCCTATGTTTATTATCTAATGGCTGTCATCTGAATTCACAAGCAGTAAATTTGAGTTGAAAAACCTTTAATTTCCCATGCACTGTGCATTTCTCACGGTTTAATTCACACCCATGCCTCCTCCTTAGGGCAAATAGGAGACCAAAAAGAAGTCTCTTGCTAAGTCTCATAGGGCATCTGGAACTGGGAGGAAAAGGCAGAAAAAGAAGCAACAAACTGCCACCACTACAAACAAGCGGGCCCTTTACAAAAGGCCAGCCTACTGGAACTCAGCTCAACATCAGGCGGCAGCCTGGCTGGGAGGGGAGTTTGGGGGAGAACGGATACAAGTATATATATGGCTGAGCCCCTTTGTGTCCACCTGAAACTATCACACAACATTGTGACTTGGCAAAACTCTAATATAAAATTAAAAGGATTTTTCTTTTTTCTAAAGTGGCCTCTTGAAGATGTTCAGGTTGTGTTTGAAAATTACACTTAGGGAATTCCCTGGCCACTCAGTGGTTAGGGCTCCATGCTTTCACTGCTGAGGATGTGGGCTGGATCCCTAGCTAGGGAACTAAGATCCTGTAAACTGTGTGGCACGGCCAAATTTCTTTAAAAAAAGAATCACATTTAGCTGTCATACACACCCCTCCCTGCTACTAATTTAAAATAAAATCTTTTCAAAGCCTGAGGTACAACATGTCAGGGTTTTGCTCCAAATACTGACTTCAGGGGGCTGATGAGAAATGCTGAGTGTGCCATCTGAGGAAAATTCTGAGGCAAGAGTCACCACTTCTACCTAGGAATATGATTCACCCTAACCTAGGAAGAGTCACCCCATGTGTCCCCTCCCTTAACCAGGTCAGTGGGGTGCCTGCCTGACAAATGGGGGTGAGGCCAAAGGGGAGAACAGGGAGCAGAGAACATGTGTTCAGACACAAAGATATTCAGACCATGTCCAAGATTGCACACGCACTCAGGTTTTGTGACATCTACCAACCTCGGTTTTCCTAGCTTTCATCCTTGGATCCCTGTGCTCCCAAGGACTGGAGGCAGGGACGCACAGACATTCTCTTTGCTTTTACTGGCCCACATGGGCAAGAAGGAAAGATGTGATTGGAAACGGAGAAGCAGCACTAGAAAGAATGCTTCCAGCCAGGGAAACCAAGCAACAAGCCAGACCCAGAGTCTAGCCTGGGGAGCTCATAAGAGAATCAGGGGCCACCTGAGGCTTCCCTCCATTGCTGCACCATCCAGAAGAGCAGCAGGAGAAGTGAGTTCCACAAGACAGCGGGCGGGGCGGGGGGCGGTTAAGACCACATTTCCTCAAGTCAGTGGCCTAGGTTCAAACCTGTGCTCTGCCACTCATGAGTTGCGAGGCACAGTAAACCAATGCAGTGTTTTACTTCCTAAAATTATATTCCCTACCTCATAGCGCTGTTGGAGAATAACATGGAAAGAGACAGGTGAAGCAGGTCATATAGAAGGCATGCAATAAACAGCACCATTCCCGTTCATAAAATAATAAACACAGGCATTGTGAAAATGAAAGATTAAGTGGTCCCAGAGTCAAATGAAGGATTTAAAGGTTGTTTTTATCTTTGATCAGACACAGCCTTACCTTAACCGCCTTAACTTTAAAAAAAGGGTAAATTAAGAATGAAAGTGAAGTCGCTCAGTTGTGTCTGACTCTTTGCTACCGCATGGACTGTAGTCTACCAGGTTCCTCTGTCCATGGGATTTTCCAGGCAAGAATACTGGAGTGGGTTGCCATTTCCTTCTCCAGGGGATCTTTCCAACCCAGGGATCGAACCCAGGCCTCCCGCATTGCAGGCAGATGCTTTAACCTCTGCGCCACCAGGGAAGCCCTGGTGTAAAGAATAATCATCCTAGTTACTGAAAAACAGTGTGCTTCAGAGAAAAAAGTACAAAGCACATCCACTATGATTGCACGTTGGTGAAAATCCATCTGTCGTTGAACACACAGTGCCTGTAGACTGCTCCAGTGCTACACGGGTACTGAAAGCAAAGAATTAGTATAAATAAGTAATGGGCAATTTCCCATTAGGACTCTGGAATAAACAAAGACCCAAATTGAAAAGATCATCAGCTGGTCCTAAAAATGCCTTAAAACGTGCATCAAAAATTTATAATTAGGCTTGCCAGAGATGAAATTAAAAAGCTAAAAAGGAGTAAGGGAGGTGGTTATCTTAAATATACATCCGCGGCAACTGCTTCTGTAAAAGATTTTTCTGATGGGAAAAACTTCGGGGAGAAAATTATAACAGCCTTCAAACGCCATTTAATTTTGGTGCACATCTTCCTCACTTCCTTGAATTCTTCCACAGCAAAGGGGAAAAAAGACACTAGGTTTCAGTCAAATAGCCCCAGGAAGGCAGGGAAATCAAACCGGCCTGGTTACAATTTTGAAAAATAAATTCAACCAACTCAAATAATTTCATCATGTTCTTTCCCTCTTCCTCTAAAAAAAAAAAAAGAATGTGCTATTTCTAAACACGTGTGTTAGTGGCTCAGTCGTGTCCGACTCTTTGTGACCCCATGGACTATAGCCCTCCAGGCTCCTCTGTCCATGGAATTCTCCAGGCAAGAATACTGGAGTGGGTTGCCAGTTCCTTCTCCAGGGGATCTTCCTGATCCAGGGGTCGAACCTGGGTCTCCTGCATTGCAGGCAGATTCTTCACTGTCTGAGCCACTAGGGAAGCCCAAAACTGTGAAAACTAAGCATTAAAACTATGGCTTATTTCCTTTCTTCCAAAAGTACACATACCTCAAAGTCAGCCAAAAGAGAAAAAGCCTAAAGTTTTTAAAATATTACATTCAGGGCCTTAAAATTATTCAGAATTTTGACTTCCTGGCAGTCAGCATCTGAATAAATGTGGAATATTTTTAAAATGAATCTATTCTACTAAATATTTTGCTTAATAGCTTCTTAGAGACGGTTTCATTTGCCCTTTTTATTTTTGTTTTTTTAATATTCTGTCACTTCAACTTAAAACAGACCTAGAGTAGAAATAAAATGGTTTAAAACTGGGCCATTTTCCAAGTTCATTCCCAAGATTAACTATTCAAAATTATACTCAGCTCTCTCTACTTTTCCAAACTCCTGCCCTCTTACAGAAATAGGAGTTTCAACTTTAAGTTACCAAGCTTTGGAAATTTCTCCCATTGTCCTCTGTGAATCCTTCACACATCTTAAAGATGTTCCACTAAGATTCTCTTTAAAATACACACATAAAATCGCATGCAAACATGTGTGCAGAGGAAAAGTCATGGTTCTCCCCTGAGAGGCAAGCGCTCTCCTGTTTCTAAACATATCACCCTGATTATACATGCAAATGCTAGATCTCTGAAAAATCAGGACACGCAAGTGCGGTATTTCTAGTTCTTGCAGATAAAAGGAAAGAAAACTTGACACTTCCAGCATGCCTTCTCTCTCAACATTTTCAGCCCCCAAATAAATTCTGCTGACTCTTCTCTTACAGCTAACCCAACTGCTCTAGAATCCCTAACCCATACTCTTGGCCCAAACCTCCGTCTAGATCAAGTTGAGGGTCCCAAATGGGCTGAAAGCATTGGTGTCATGCACTTGGCACCCTTATCACACAAAATCCTTTTTTCCTCACTTCCTCACCTTCCTCCATTTTCCAGATCCACCTAGAAAATTATTATATACAATCTTATTTTTTAAATATTTGTTTATTTCTTTGGCTACACTGGGTTTTAGTTGCAGCGCAGGCTTAGTTGCCCCACAGCATGTGGAAGCTTAGTTCCAACACCAGGGATCGAACTCACATCCCCTGTGTTGGAAGGCAAATTCTTCTGCTGCTGCTGCTGCTAAGTCACTTCAGTCATGTCCGACTCTGTGCAACCCCATAGACAGCAGCCCACCAGGCTCCTCTGTCCCTGGGATTCTCCAGGCAAGAACACTGGAGTGGGTTGTCATTTCCTTCTCCAACGCATGAAAGTGAAAAGGGAAAGTGAAGTCACTCAGTCGTGTTCGATTCTTAGCGACCCCATGGACTGCAGCCTTCCAGGCTCCTCCATCCATGGCATTTTCCAGGCAAGAGTACTGGAGTGAGTTGCCACTGCCATCTCCACTTAACCAGTGGACCACCAGGGAAGTCCCTATGCACAATTTAAAACCATCCATACATCTACCCTCTCAGCTCTTGCTTCTTTCATCCATATCCTGTGCTTGGGACCTTGCGATTCCAGGTCCCAAGACTCCTGTTCGATGCCTTGTTCTAAGAGCATGAGGATTCCCTCCTACTGTCCAAGTCCCATTCTCTCCATTCCTCCTGCTGTGAAATCATAAAGTTTCAGAGCTAGAAGAAACTTCAAGTCTACTCCTCCCACTTTATAAACCTAAAATCTACAGCCTCAACAAGGCAGAATGAAACATACCAAAGGAGGACCAAGATTACAAGTCTCGTTCAAGATTTAATCAAAAGAGCCTGAGACTCAGCCCGTCCAGCTGGTCCCTCTCAATTAAATGAAGACTTAATCATTAAAACAGAGTCTAGCAGAGGGGTGGGATAAATCGAGAGACTGGGATTAACACATACACACTACTACATACAAAACAGATAATTAATAAAAACCTGAATATTCATTGGAAGGACTGATGCTGAAGCTCCAATACTTTGGCCACTTGATGTGAAAAACCGACTCTGGAAAAGACCCTGATGCTGGGAAAGATTGAAGGCAAGAGTAGAAGAGGGCAGCAGAGGATGAGATGGTTGGATGGCGTCACCGACTCAACAGAGTCTGAGCAAACTCTGAGAGATAGCGAAGGACAGGTGAGCCTGGCGTGCTGCAGTTCATGGGGTGGCAAAGAGGTGGACATGACTGAGCAACTGGACAACAGTAAGGACCTACTGCATAGCACAGGGAACTCAACTCACTACCCTATAAAATTACCTGTATGGAAAAAGACTCTGAAAGAGAGTGGCTGTATCCATAGCTGACAACATTTCACTGCACAACAGAAGCTAATCAACTACGCATCAACAAATATTTAAATTTAAAAAAACCAGTGTCTGACACAAGGTTGACATTAAAATATTTGATAGAAAGGATGAAAGCTGATATCCATTATCCATTTTCACCTTTCCTCTTGCACATTCACCTGTTATAAAAATACATACGCAACACTCCTTTGAAAGCAAAATAACTGTGTACTATATTCTCTTAGAACTGCAGATCCTCCAAGAAAATCATCTTATTTAAGATATGTTTGTAAATAACATGAAACAAAGACTTTCTAAGGCTTTCAAGGCTTCATTAAGTCATTAACAAAGACTTTCTTTTTAAAAGAAAAAGAAATCTGAAAACAGGAACCAGAAGTTTCCTTAATTATGTTAGAGCCACCACATAAAACCCAGAGTAAACACCACACTTAATATAAAAATTTTAGTGTCATTGCTTTTAGTCTTAGAAACAAGATAAGGATTCCAATATCATCACTATTTAACAGTACTAGAGGCATAAGCCAACAGAATAGGAACCAAATAAAAAAAGAGGTAGAAGAAGGAACAGTCACTGATTCTACATGCGACCATTTTACAGAAAACAAAATTAGTGAGTCCAAAGTTGCCAGATATACGATAAACTCAGAAAAGTCAACGGCGTTCCTCTGTATCGACAATAACTAACCAGAAAATACAGTAAAAAATAAGACATTCACAATGACAATAAACACTCTGATGTACAGGTATTAATCCAATAAGCAATAGATGAAACTTTCAGTCAGAAGTTCTTTTAACCCTGTGGGGAAAAATCCATGAAGGATTAAGAAAATGAAGAGACACACAGGCCAGGTGAATGAATGGAGCAACACCTCTATAGTGTTTATAATTGACCTTTATAGATGTCAAATCTCCCAAATAATTATATCATTTTTCTAATAAAAATCCCAGTAGGATTTCTTGAGCAACTCAACGAATTTAGTATCATACATGAATAGAAGAATAAAGGTTTGTGAAGGGCCAAGGAAATTTTTCCCAGAAAAAGAAGAGGGGATCACCCTCCCAACAGATGCAAATACTAAAAACAGCAAAACCACAGCGATTATGTATGGTATTCATGCAGGAACCAGCAAGTGCTGCAAAGACTAGGAAAGAGGGTGTGAGGCATGTTTGAGTATACATGAGAATCTGGCGCACCACGGACACAGCACCACAAATCAGTGATGGCGGTGTTTAGTTGCTAAGTTGAGTCCAGCTCTGTGACCCCATGGACTGTACCCCACCAGGCTCCTCCGTCCATGGGATTCTCCAGGAAAGAATACTGGAGTGGGTTGCCATTTCCTTCTCCAGGGGATTTTTCTGACCCAGGGATTGAACCTGGGTCTCTTGCATTGGCTTGGTGGTTCTTTACCACCGAGCCACCAGGGAACCCCCTACCATAAATCAGTAGGACAGAACAAATGTTACTGGGAAAAGCAAAAATATGGCTGGCTTTCTGCCTTACTGAGTATATACAGAGGCAAAAATCTAAATGTAAAAAGCAGAAACACAAGCGAACAAAAGACAAGGTAGGAGCACAACTCTGTAATTTGTAGATAAGCATTTGTTGATCAAGACCAAAAGCTCAAATCACAAGCAGAACAACTTGATGGACTTGACTACATTGTGAATAAGTTTTGATTCCACGAGGAAACTGGAAAAAACACAAGTGTGCACAGACTGGGAGAAGACAGATTAATATCAGAATATAAAAGGTGCTCCTAGAAAAAGGAGCCAGAAAATACTGTAAAATACATGCAGAGGAAAGAACAGGCATTATACAGAAGGAGACTCCTGAGTGGCTAACAATGTATCAAGACAATCAGAGAAATACATGTTAAAATAACCAGGAGATTCTACATCCACCAGATTTGACCAAACAGTCAAACATCCCCAAATAATGGAAAAGAAAGGAAGAAACTGGACCCCTGAAATGCTGGTGGGAGGAGAGACTGGCACAGCCGTTCTGGCAGCAATACAGCAGAATTTTGTGAAAATGGAGATGGATGTTCCTTGCAATCCTCAAATGTTCTGGGCCGGCACCCAGCAAACATGCTCCCAGTCATGGGTATACACAGGGAAATATACAAAGGCATGCACAGGTAACGAGGGTGGGGAGTGTGAGTCACTGCAGCTGTACAGCAGTAAGAATCTACAAATAACAGACTGCACACAATAAGACACACGCAACAGCTAGAAGACATGACTGTGAGGTACACAGAGCAACATCAGTAAAATTTAATACATACTTTTGAGTTAGAAAACTTTAAGACGATGACAGAAGGATGATACCACTTATGTTAAGTTCAAAACACAGATACAGGCAAACAAAGACCTGGGTATATCCTAGGAATTGGACCAACAGGGATGAGGGGAATGAGAATAAAAATAATTATAAGAGTTTCCTTAAAAAATTATTTTAAGAGAAGACTTGTTTGGATTGATGAGCTTGCCATGATCCAATAATGATGGTTATAACTTTATTTACAAGTATATTTATAATAGCTAACACTTACATGACACCCAGAAACAGTAGGGACCTAACAGAAGATATTAAGAAGAGGTGGCAAGAATACACAGAAGAACCATACAAAAAAGATCTTCATGACCCAGATAACCATGATGGTGTGATCCCTCACCTAGAGCCAGACATCCTGGAGTGTGAAGTCAAGTGGGCCTTAGGAAGCATTACTACGAACAAAGCTAATGGAGGTGATGAAATTCCAGCTAAGCTGTTTTAAATACTAAAAGATGATGCTATGAACGTGCTACACTCTATATGCCAGCAAATTTGGAAATCTCAGCAGTAGTCACAGACTGGAAAAGATCAGCTTTCAATTCTAATCCCAAAGAAGGGCAATGCCAAAGAATGCTCAAACTACCATACAACTGCACTCACTTCACACATGCCAGCAAGGTAATACTCAAAATCCTTCAAGCTAGGCTTCAACAGTATGTCAGTGGAGAACTTCCAGATTTAGAAAAGGCAGAGGAACCAGAGATCAAATTGCCAACATCAGTTGAATCATCGAAAAAGCAAGAGAATTCCAGAAAAACATCTATTTCTGCTTTATTGACTACGCTAAAGCCTTTAGCTGTGTAGATCACAACAAACTGTGAAAAATTCTGAAAGAGATGGGAATACCAGACCACCTCACCTGCCTCCTGAGAAATCTGTATGCAGGTCAAGAAGCAACTGTTAGAACCAGACAAGGAACAGAATAGTTCAAACTTCGGAAAGGAGTATGTCAAGGTTGTATATTGTCACCCTGCTTATTTAACTTATACGAAGAGTACATCATGTGAAATGCCAGGCTGGAAGAATCACAAGGTAGAATTAAGATTTCCAGGAGAAATATCAATAACCCCAGATACACAGATGACACCACCCTTATGGTAGAAAGCAGAGGAACTAAAGAGCCTCTTGATGAAAGTGAAAGAGGAGAATGAAAAAGCTGGTTTAAAACTCAACATTCAAAAAACGCAGATCATGGCATCCAGTCCCATCACTTCATGGGAAATAGGTGGGAAACAGTGGAAACAGTGACAGACTTTATTTTCTTGAACTTCAAAATCACTGCAGATGGTGACTGCAGCCATGAAAGTAAAGACGCTTGCTCCTTGGAGGAAAAGTTATGACCAACCTAGACAGCATATTAAAAAGCAGAGACATTTCTTTCCCGACAAAGGTCTGTCTAGTCAAAGCTGTGGTTTTTCCAGTAGTCATGTACAGACGTGAGAGCTGGACAATAAAAAAGGCTGAATGTGGAAAAATTGATACCTTCGAACTGTGGTGTTGGAGAAGACTCTTGAGAGTCCCTTGGACTGCAAGGAGATCGAACCAGTAAATCCTAAAGGAGATCAGTCCTGAATATTCATTAGAAGGACTGATGCTAAATCTCTAATACTTTGGTCACCTGATGCAAAGGAAAGATTGAAAAAGACCCTGATGCTGGGAAAGATTGAAGGTGGGAGGAGAAGGGGACAGCAGAGGATGAGATAGTTGGATGCCATCACCGACTTAATGGACATGAGTTTGAACAAGCTCTGGGAGTTGGTAATGGACAGGGAGGCATGGCATGTTGCTTGCAGTCCGTGGGGTTGCAAAGAGTCGGACACGACTGAGTGACTGAACAACAACATATGATACCCACTACATACCATAAGCTGTTTTAAGTAACATACACCTTATATCACTTTATGATTTATAATAAAGGACTTAATAAGTCTTCAAATAATGTACATCACTAAAGGTTCACAGTCCATCTTTATAACACCACGAGGTAGGCACTGTGGTCTCCATTTCAGGAATGAGGTAGAGAGATGCAGCGGCTCTCCTTGGGCCACACAGCTCGGAAACAACAGAGCTGAGACTCAAGCTCACATGAGCCACTTCTGCAGCCCACTGCACTTGCTAGACTGATTCATCGTTCTCTCCAACTGAGGGGTGAAAAAGTCACCACCCCTCTTTGTAACCATAACTAATAGCTTAGTTAGCATTTGGGGGGAAAACTTTTTAATATCAAAGCCCTATACAGCGTGCCCATTCTCAAATACTTAAACACTCAAATATTTAAACAATAAGCTCCTTAAGGCCAAAACACACTGATTTAATCATTTTTAATCAATTACCCATAATAATGGAGGCAATGTGGTATGTCTAGAGATGTTAAGGATAGAACGCAGCTCACAATCTTCATAGCACTTAGTGAGTTTTACCCAGAGGCAGTCTGTCCATGCCCCACTGTCCTCCCAAGAACGTGACCTCCCCCAAGCCCAGGACGGTGTCTCACCAGCCACTGTGCGCCCTGTGGAATCTGATACAGGCCTCATCTCATACGAACTACGAATGCAGTAAACAAGATCAATGAATCCCTCAAGCCCAATTTTAACCACTGATTACACCACTGCTCCCTGCCCAAAAACCTAATTTTAAAAATATCAGCCAGTGGCGCAGGCGCAGACGCGGGAGACCCCCGGCTCCGGCGGCGCAGACGCGGGAGACGCCCGGCTCGCTCTGGCGCAACCGACCACGTGCAGAATCGTGGATGAGATGAGCTACCCCGCGCCCAGGGTTAGGGCGGTGGCCGAGAGGAGCTGTACCACGTTCAGGAGGCGGTGGCTGCTTGGGCACCGGAGGGCCGAGAGGAGCTGATCTACATTCAAAGCAGGAGGCGCGGCCTTGAGGAGATACCCCTCGTCCAAGGTAAGGTACAGCGGCTGCACCTTGCTGGAGCAGCTGGGAAGAGATACTCCACGACCAAGTGGAATATAAGAATCCAGTGTTCTGGGGAGGAAGGAACAAGATGGCGGAGGGATAAGATGGCAAGACCACTTTCTCCCCCACAAATTCATCAAAAGAACATTTGAACGCGGAGTAAAGTCCACAAAACAACTTCTGAATACCAGCAGAGGACATCAGGCTCCCAGAAAAGAAGCCCATTGTCTTCTAAAGGAGAGAGAAGAAATCCAGCTCCACCCACCAGAACACCGACACATGCTTCCCTAACCAGGAAACCCGGACAAGTCACCCGTCCAACCCCACACACAGCGAAGAAACTACGTAATAAAGAGAACTCCACAAACTGCAAGAAGAGGGAAAGGCCACTCGAAGCAAAGCAATATAAGCAAGATGAAGAGGCAGAGAAATACCCAGCAAGTAAAGGAACAAGATAATTGCCCACCAACACAAACAAAAGAAGAAGATATAGGGAATTTACCTGATAAAGAATTTCAAATTTTGATGGTGAAAATGATTCAAAATCTTGAAAGCAAAATGGAGTTACAGATAAATAACCTGGAGAAAAGGATTGAGAAGATGGAAGAAAGATTTAATAAGGACTTAGAAGAAATAAAAAAGAGTCAATATACAATGAATAATGCAATAGATGAGATCAGAAACACTCTGGAGGGAACAAACAGTAGAATAACAGAGGCAGAAGACAGGATAAGCGAACTAGAAGATAGAATTGTAGAAATAAATGAAACAGAGAGGAAAAAAGAAAAACGAATTAAAAGAAATGAGGACAATATTAGAGACCTCTGGGACAATGTTAAACGCTCCAACATTTGAATCATAGGAGTCCCAGAAGAAGACAAAAAGAAAGACCATGAGAGAATACTTGAGGAGATAATAGTTGAAAACTTCCCTAAAATGGGGAAAGAAATAATCACCCAAGTCCAAGAAACCCAGAGAGTCCCCAACAGGATAAACCCAAGGCGAAATACTCCTAGACACATATTAATCAAATTAACAAAGATCAAACACAAAGAACAAATATTAAAAGCAGCAAGGGAAAAGCAGCAAATAACACATAAGGGGATTCCCATAAGGATAACAGCTGATCTTTCAACAGAAACTCTTCAGGCCAGAAGGGAGTGGCAAGACATACTTAAAGTGATGAAAGAAAATACCCTACAGCCCAGATTACTATACCCAGCAAGGATCTCATTCAAATATGAAGGAGAAATCAAAAGCTTTACAGACAAGCAAAAGCTGAGGGAATTCAGCATCACCAAACCAGCTCTCCAACAAATGCTAAAGGATCTTCTATAGACAGGATACACAGAAAGAGTGTATAAACTTGAACCCAAAGCAATAAAGAAAATGGCTACGGGATCGTACTTATCAATAATTACCTTAAACGTAAATGGGTTGAAATTTTCAAAAAGGCTAGGAAACAATTCTCATAGCCATCAATAGGTCAGTGTTGAGTTCAAGAATAGTTTTTAAAGTTTGGGACAAACTGTAGTATTTGCTATTTGAAGTACTATTTGTAATTGGCATATTATGATGTAACATTGGTCTTCATTTCCATCTTAAAACGCCTAAAAATGCCTAACAGGTTTTTAGATTTGTGAATTTTAGTTGAAATGTATTTTACGATGTTACTAAACCTGCAGAAATATTGAAATATTTCAGAGAACTTATTCACTGTACATTTAATTTATTTTATTTATAAAAGTTATGAACTGTAAAAATAAAAAGAAAAAAAATAAAAAATAAAAATATCAACGACTCACTGAATATCTCCTCTCCTTTTCCAAGAGGCAGGAGAGTCTGGAAAAGATACCACTCCTGCTTAACTACACACAGGACCCAAAATGTTCAAAACGTAACCGCGTAAAGCAGCAACCAACACACAATATTGAGAGATTCAATAGGTATTTATTGAGCGCCTACTATGTGCCAGGAAGGCTTCCCTCGTGGCTCAGACAGTAAAGAATCTGCCTGCAATGCAAGAGACCAGGGTATGATCCCTGGGTAAGGATCAAACTTACCCTAGAGAAGGGAATGGCAACCCAGTATTCTTGCCTGGGAAATCCCATGGACAGAAGGGCCTAGTAGGCTACAGTCCATGGGGTCACAAAGAGTTGGACATGACTGAGCAACTAACACTTTCACTTTACTATGTGCCAGGCACTGCTCTGAGCAGCAAAGATACGATAATAAACAATCAACTAAACAGATGAACATCTCTGCCCTTATGGAAGCAGCCTTTTGGGGGAGACAAAGAGACAGACATAAAAGAAAGTGTTTTATATTATCCGTTCGTTCCATCGCTCAGTCGTGTCCGACTCTTTGCGACCCCATGGACTGTAACCTACCAGGCTTCTCCGTCCATGGGATTCTCCAGGCAAGAATACTGGAGTGGGTTACCGTTTCCTTCTCCAGGGGATCTTCCCGACCCAGGGATCGAACCCAGGTCTCCCGCATTGGAGGCAGACGCTTTAACCTCTGAGCCACCAGGGAAGCCCCGTTTTATATTATAGAATAACCTAAAACAGGAATAACAGTTAAAGTAATACACAGTTGCTGTTTAGTCCTTAAGTCATGTCTGATTCTTTGTGACCCTATGGACTGTATCCTCCAGGCTCCTCTGTCTATGGGATTCCCCAGGCAAGAATACTGGAGTGGGTTGCCATTTCCTTCTCCAGGGGATCTTCCCAACCCAGGGATCAAACTTGCATCTCCTTCACTGAAAGGCAGATTCTTTACCACTGAGCCATCAGGGAAGCCCAGACAAAGATAGGAGGGCTTTCCAATTTTAGATATGTGGCCAGGGAAGGCCTAGAGAAGGATGACATTTGATTTAAAGAGCTGAGTAAAGCAAAGGAGTGAGCCATGATGACAACTAGGGGACAGCATTCTAGGCAGAAATGCAACAGGCGCAAAGGTCCTGGGGCAGGAGTCTACCTGGCATGTTTTAGAAAGGAGGACAGCATGTCTGGGGTGAAGTGGGCAAGGCCCAGACCAGCAGAGGCTGAGGCCAAAGAGGGGAACGACTGGAAAAATGAGTTCCTGTACTAGACACTGACTTCCCTGGTGGCTCAGACGGTAAAACGTCTGTCTGCAATGCGGGAGACCCGGGTTCAAGCCCTGGGTTGGGAAGGAAATGGCAATCCACTCCAGTACTATTGCCTGGAAAATCCCATGGACAGAGGAGCCTGGTAGACTACAGTCTATGGGGTCGCAAAGAGTCAGACACGACTGAGTGACTTCACTTTCATTTTCACCAGACACTGCAGACAATGCCAGGCAAGCCAGAGTACCTGGTGTCGCCTGCGGCTGATTCAGACATTCAGAGTGATGAGCCAAAGAACACTGGGTTCCATTAAGCTCTCTTCCTCAGGGCCGTATTCAGGCATTAAATGGTTATTTGCATAGAATTTACATATGTCTATAAGTAAATAGCACAGATCACATCTATTGGATCATTTTCATAGTAAAATTGTATTACTCCTGCCCTGCAGATGGGCACTTCATGATTTATTCCCTTCCCTATTTCTTCTCACCTCTCAATATCATCGACCCAGAAGGTGTTTTATACCAGAAATGAATCACAGAACAAAAGGAGACTGCATGCCAAGAGATTCTATAAATGATCACCCCATAACATGTGGGGAAAGCAGCTCTTATTTTATGTTTCAACTTCTGTCACTTACAGCAGGTTGAGCCAGCAATGGGGATTAAAAAGTCCAGTGCAATTCTAAGACAGAACATTTCAAGAAGCAAATGTGATTTTTTCCTACAGTCAATAACTAATCTCTGACAGACGCACTCCTATCTACTTAGAGATCATTACCTCCTCCCCAAATGCTCAGGGACAAAAGCATGAAGCTCAAAAGGGCACTCTTACTTGGGTTTCAAAATGCTTCCTATAGAAAATTCAGTCACACCATTGTCAACATGCCTCAGCTGCATGCAGAATTCTACAGGATTCATGAAACAAATCCCACTGATTATGTATTTCAATTCAGTATTACCATTGAAGTTAGTATGGAAATGCAAGATTTGCTAATAGCTCAGGTAAGTTGGGTAAACCACACCTGACTAACCCCACAGTGGGGCTTCCCAGGTGGCGCTAGTGGTAAAGAACCTCCCTGCCAATGCAGGAGACATAAGAGATGTGGGTTCAATCCCTGGGTCGGGACGAGCCCCTGGAGGAGGGCATGGCAACCCACTCCAGTATTCTTGCCTGGAGAAAACTGGATACTGAATCCCATGGACAGAGACGAGTGAGCTATAGGCCATAGGGTTGCAAAAAGTCTGGACATGACTGAAGGGATTTAGCATGCATGCACGCAACCCACAGGAAGGTAGTTTTCCTGAAAATGCTGTATCTGATCAGAATCTCTGAAGCTATTGATATCTGCCCCTTTCCTTCCCAATGGACTTATTATATGCATGTAATAGACACATGTCAATATCCTGCACCTAAGTAAAGTGTTTAGTTGCTTCAGTCATGTTTGACTCTTTGTCACCCCATAGATCGTAGCCTGCCAGGCTCCTCAGTCCATGGGATTTCCAAGGCTAGAATGCTGGAATGGGTTGCCATTTCCTTCTCCAGGAGATCTTTCCAAGCCCGGGATCTTCCCAACCCAGGGATCAAATCTGTGTCTCCCACATTGCGGAAACACTCTTTACCACTGAGCCATCATCACTCCTCCCTAATTTTTCAAAAAGCACTTCTTACCAAAGAGAAACAAACTGTAAGTTCACAAAGTGAAGTCGCTCAGTCCTGTCCGACTCTTTGCGACCCCATGGACTGTAGCCTACCAGGCTCCTCAGTCCATGCAATTTTCAAGGCAAGAGTACTGGAGTGGCTGCCATTTCCTTCTCCAGGGGATCTTCCAGACCCAGGGATCGAACCCGGGTCTCCCGCATTACAGGCAAACGCTTGACCATCTAAGCCATCAAGGTGGGAGGAAAGTTCACAAGCTTATGCTAAAACTAAGCTAGGCTTTTTATTATTATTTTTATTGGAGTATAGTTGCTTTACAATGTTGTGTTAGTTTCTGCTGTACAGCAATGTGAACCAGTTATATGTTAACATATATCCCCTCTTTTGGGGATTTCCTTCCCGTTTAGGTCACTATAGAGCACTGGGCAGAGTTCCCTGTACACAGTAGGTTCTCATTAGTTAGTATGTGCTTTACACATAGTATCAATAATGTATGTATGTCAGTCCCATTCTCCCAGTTCCTTCCACCCCTGCCCTTTCCCCCTTGGTACCCACATGTTTGATATCTACGTCTGTGTCTCTATATCCGCTCTGCAGACAAGATTTAAAACAGAAAGGAATTTAGCTTCTGTGTCTAGAATTTTTAAGAAACCAGACACAAGACTTGACAAGTATACAGAGCCCAAAAGATTATTTTCCCCTGCAACTAACTGATTTCTGTACCACAAAGGAAAGAACCAGACGCACTCTCGGGTCTCTCAATTTTTCTCAAAGAATCTAAGACAGGGTGTCATTAGAAGTATAAGTGGTTTAAGCACTTGGCCCCATCATTCTAATCACTGAAATCTGCAGGACCTGGTCCAGCAAATAAGTATCTGGCAAAGCTGGAGAGGCAGAAGGACTCCCAGTGGGCACCAGTAATTTCCATGCAGAGAGTCTGTGGATGGAGTCATTAGAGGCAACCCAGAAAAAGGTTTAGGCAAGATTATACGTGAGGATTTTTGCAATGCCCAATTTCAGCATATCAGGTAGCAGAGTCAGAAAAGCTCCAGTGATGTTCTCAATGTTCTCAATTTAACCAAGTAATTGAACTTCTCACCCCTTTTCATTCCTTCCATCCACCCTCCAGACCAGCAAGTGCTGACAGCTCACAGAACCCACCCCTGGCCCAGTGACGTCTGCTTGCTTCTACCCTCCAGGTGAGCTGGGAGGTCAACAAAGAGCCAACCGGATATAGTCCCTACTCTGCTGAGGCTGGTATACGTATTATTTTAACGGAATAATTTACGTAGTAAACTGACAAAATATAAAGATGAAAAATAATTCAGACATATAATGAACTCCTTACGAAATCATAAAGTCTTTATGAAACTACGCTGGATAACTTGAAAAATGTCAACAGAGCTAAGTTGCTAGAAACTGCTGTTGAATTAGATGTGCTCATGGTAGCTGTAAAACATTAGAAACCATTTCGAAAAATCTAGAAAGATTCTGTAATTAGTTTGCTCTGTTTTTTAACGAAACCAAAACAGATTACAGGTGACTACATTACAGATATGCTTTCTACAGAAGAGAAGAAGCAGGCTTCTGCCAATAAACACAGGCGTGGTGAAAGGGGGTTGGAACTACATCTGAAGACTGGGATTTTAAGTTACAAAGGAACACATGTTTAAGGTTATGAGTCCTAGCTTTAGCCACTTGTTAATCTGGAGCTTTCTTAATATTGTAAATTGAAGGTTTCCTTTTTTTTTAAATTGAAGTATTGCTGGTTTACAGTGTTAAGTTTTAGCTGCAGAGCAAAGTGATTCAGTTATACATACACTATATATGTGTGTATATATTCTCTTTCAAATTCTTTTCCTTATAGATTGTTATAAAATACTGAGTATAGTTCCCTGTGCTATACAGTAGATCCCTGTGGATTATTTTATGTATATTAGTGAGTACATGATAATGCCAAACCCCTAATTTATCCCTCCATCCCTTGCCCTTTGGTAACCCTAAGTTTGTTTTCTGAATCTGTGAGTCTGTTTTGCAAAATAAGTTCACCTGTGCCACATTTTTTAGATTCCACACGTTTTCTTCCCTGTCTGGCTTATTTCATTTAGTATGGTCATCTCTAGGTCCCTCCAGGTTGCTGCAAATGGCACTACTTCATTCCTTTTGATGGCTGAGCAATATTTCATTGTATATATGCACCACATCTGTATCCACTCCTCCACCGATGGACATTTCGGTTGCTTCCTTGTCTTGGCTGTTGTAAACAGTGCTGCAATGAACACTGGGGTGCATATATCTTTTCAAACTATAGCTTTCTCCAGATGGAGGCCCAGGAGTGGGCTTAGAGGATCTTATGGTAACTATTTTTAGTCTTTTACAACCTCCATACTGTTCATATTTAGCCAACTGCTGTTCATTCAGAGACAGCACCTCCAAGTCATCAGCTGAGAGAACTCCTCCTGAAGTGTCAGCCCTGGGGTTAAACCCTGCTCTCCAGTGAGTGAGTATGAAACCACCAGCGGCAACACGGGCTCAGCGAGGAGCTCCCAGGCTCATCACAGGGGAGGCAGTATAGGCTGCAGGTGTTTGTAGCTGGGCAGGTCGGCTGTACGTTAATTCTCAGGGGACAGGGAAGAGGCCTGCCTGACCCTCATGGGAAATGTGAATACAAAGCTGTTGGGTGTTACAGACACACAACAGGTCCTTCTAGGACTCAATCCGCTTCTGGGCTAACATCTCCCTGTTAGAACAGACTCAAGGGCACATGAAGGGGAGAGTTCAACTCTGACCGCTCCCTGCGTGATGGTACACGAGAGATCTTCCTTCTCATTCCTCACTGTCCCTAGAGACCCCACTACCTGCTCAAGAGTTCAAAGCGGTCATTTTTAACAAGAGGGTTTTGTCTTGTATTAAAATCTAATTGGCTTCCTGCTGTTTTAACACTTAGTAACTTGAATAGATCAAGTGACTTAATTCCATCAAAATGAGTAACAGGAGAAAAAAGACATGAAAGCACTGGGACAAATACATGACCTTCATGGAACCTGCCTGAGAAAATCCTTGAAGATCAGATACCAGCATTTCTTGGTACTCCTCAAGCTCTGAGAGACAAAGCAGCAGTGGGCACCAAAAGAGAGACAGGGGATGTAGAAATGACATGTGCCAGACCCAAGTATGTCCTGCCTTCCACCCTCCCAGCCCACTATTTCATTCCAACAGTTTCTGAGGCATCCAGCAGTGCCCAGATGCTAATACCAGCCTTGGCTGAGCTATTTAAAACCTCCTACTCAAGACTTCCTTGGCGGTAAAATGGTTAAGACTCTGCACTCCCAAAGCAGGGTGCCCAGGTTTGATCCCTGGTTAGGGACCTAGATCCCACATGCTCCAACTAAGAGTTCATATGCCACAAATAAAGAGTTCATGTGCCAAAACAAAGACCCAGTGCAGTCAAACTAATTAAAATCTTAAAACTTCTACTTTCTGACCTGGGGCTGTTCTATAGGAGCCAATTCAAAAAGTCAATGGGAAGTACTTTCAAGAGGTACAAGGCAGGTTTCAAGAGCAAACTTAGAACTGCAGGAGAGGGACTTCCCTGGCGGTCCAGTGGTTAAGACACCACACTCCCACTGCAGGGGATGCAGGTTCAATCCCTGGTCAGGGAACTAAGATCCCACATGCCATGCAGTGCAGCTAAAAAAAGTGAAGAAACTTTCTGGTGGTCCAGTGGTTAAGAATCTACCTGCCAATGCAGGGGACACAGGTTCAATCCTTGGTACAGGAGGATCCCACATGCCAGGGGGCAGCTAGGCCCTTGCTCCACAATTACTGAAGCCCTCAGTCTTTGCTCTACAAGAAGAGAAGCCCCCAGTGAGAAGCCCACACACCACAACCAGAGGAGGCCCTGCTCGCTACACCTAGAGAAAGCCCATCACAGCAAAAATGAATAAATAATTTTTTTAAAGTGCAAGAGAAAATCCTTGATCACTTGGGTTTTGGGAGCCAGTGGCTAAATGATCCCATCTTCTAAACCTGGGGTGGAGAATTCTGAAGTACATTCCTACAGTGGTGAATGGTGATTCTGGTTTCATCACCCTCAGGGGTAACCAGCACGATAACCTGATTTTTGGCTGCCTCTGTCAATTTCCACATCTCCCTCTTGCTGGTTTCCCTAACTTCACAATCCTGCACCCAAGCCTTCATCTCTAAGGCTCTGCCCTGTGGGAGAACCTACCAAAAACTAACTAAGCAAACTCTGGAAGATAGTGAAGAACAGGGAAGCATAGTGTGCTGCAGTTCAGGGGGGGCGCAGAGCGTTGGACACGGCTTAGCAACAGAACCACCACCACCAAAAGCAACAGCTATGCATTGTTACATGAGAAAAGGGGATGCTGGCTTTAATCTGTCATCGAATCTGATATTTGTTGACCCTCTTCTTCTCTTTCCCATCCAGATTTACTCTCCTAGGCTGACATCAGCATGACATCACATTTCATTTCCTCCTTCCATCTTTAAAGAACTACATTGAGGAATACAGAGTTAAACTTCCAGACAAGGGCCCAATCTAGAGACTGTCAATAGAATATAACTAACAAGAAAGTTCATGGCAGGATACTTCCAGGACTTGGGGAGCCACACATTTAATGGTCCCACAGTTGCCAACAGCCCTGGACCCTCAGGTGTGAGCCAAACAAACAATGTAGCCTCTCAGAATTTCCCCAGTGGTCCGGTGGCTAAGACTTCGGACTCCCAATGCAGGGGGCCTGGGTTCAATCCCTGACCAGGGAACTAAATCCCTCACGCTGTTACTAAGACCCAGTGCAGTCAAATAAATTATATATATATATACTTCTTTAAAAGGCAGACCCTCTCTGAAGAAATGACAGGACCGTGGAACTAAGATCTGCTGACAAGCAGAGCAGTAAAAGACCGTTTGACTCTGTAAGCAGCTGTGACAAGACTGATGAGACTCCGTCTTCTATTTCCCACCACACACAGAAGATGCTGAACTAGGATTCCTGGAACAAAGTACCAATCACTCTCAATTGGGTGAAAGACTCTCCAGCTTTGGGATGGTGACCAAAATCAATATGAAGCAGAGAAACGCTTTGCAGGCAGCAATGTGTGCGGGTTCCCACAGAGAGCTCCAGGATCTAAGCGGTCTTCCTCAATCTATGATTTTACTTTGCAACCTAGGGCGTGAGGAGCAAGATGAGAGCCCCACCCAGAAGAACTGAAAACAAGTTCTCAAGCAAATACACGCACACATCCACAAATATTCACAGCAGTGCTATTCACAAGAGCCAAAAGGTAGAGACATCTCTGGTGGTCCAGTATTTAGGAATCTTCCTTCCAATGCAGGGGATGCAGGTTCGAACCCCAGTCGGGGAACTAAGATCCCACAAGTCGTGAGGTGCAACCAAAAAAAAATGGTTACTTCATGTTATTTGAACTTCATCTTGGGTTTTACAAAAGGAGAAAAAATGATTGATGCCTTAAGAATCAGACTACCCTGCACAGACAACTCTCATACAATCTGTGTCTGCCAGGCTCTCCTCACGTCCTCCTACTCACCTTGAAAGGGCTTCTTTGTTTCTTTTAAAATAAGTTTTTATGGAACTTATTTTAAGGCTGATCTTACTTCCCCCTTCAAGCAGGCAGAACTGTAAACCCAGGAATAAAAACCGGAAGGCATTTACAAACCTCAGCTCAAGTTTTCGTAGTAAAACGTTAAGTCAACCAACACACGAGTAAAAACTATTTGCATAAACTATCACAAATTGCTAACAGTGGGAGTTCTACATTGGCAAAACTGTGTCATTCTTTCCTCTATTTTCCAAGCTTTCTTATATCCAATTATACTACTTTCATAACTGAAAAACTTAAATTAATTCTATTGTCCTGGAATTTCCTCTGATGCTGATTGTATTACACACAGCACAGAAACTCAGGAGGAGGAAGTTCAGATTTCAGCCCATGATGCTGCCGGGCACAGGTTCCAATCAGCACGCACGAAGAGACACTCTCACACAAGTCCAAGTACCCCAGAGAGAGGGAGGTGTGGGCAAACCGATTCTCGTCAGAGATCCCCAAGCCTCCGTGGGCGCCTCAGGCAGGTTCTCTTGGTCCCAGCATTGCCCTACTGACAGTTTCCTGCTCATGTGAGCATCCCTTCACGACCTGAAGAAGGATCCTGCGCCGCTTAGTGGGTCAGGGCCTTGAGAAGATGTACCTCATGGAGGGCAACTCTGGGGCAGCTGAACAGTGAAACAGTAAGAAATGGTTATTTTTAAAACCCTACTTGAAACAATTCCTCTGACACTGGTGGCTAAATATAAACATCCTGCTCTCTCGACCTTCCTTGGGGGCAAATCAGAAGCCTTTTCCCCAGTCACCCTTCTCCTCTGCAGCCTCTGAGGCCCCCCAGCATTCTTGGCCTTTCAAAGCTTCCCAGATGATACACCCTCTCCAGATCCCTCTGCATCTGCACACACAGCCTTTTTCTCACGGAAGTCTTCTAGTTATCCTCCACCAGCAGCTGTGGGTGAACCCTGAGGGCCAGTCCGCAACTCTTTGCATGTACGTTTCAATCCCTGGGTCAGGAAGATCCCCTGGAGGAAGGCATGGCAACCCCTCCAGTATTCCTGCCTGGAGAATCCCCATGGACAGAGGAGCCTGGTGGGCTACAGTCCATGGGGTCACAAAGAGTTGGACATGACTGAAGTGACTTAGCACCCACCTTTCTCTACAAAGGACACTTTCGATCTGTATCTTCAACTGTTGCCTTTACTCAGAGGAATTACAAATACCCAATGTCAGCCCTCAAATGAACTCCAGATTTCCAATCATCTATAAGATGCCTTCACTTGAATTTATTTACAAAACAGAAATAAGAGTCACAGAGATAGAAAACAAACTTAGGGTTTGAAAGGGGGGATTAGTTGGGAGACTGAGATTGACATATACACAGTGCTACATATAAAATAGGTAACTAATAAAGACCTGCTGTATAGCACAGGAAACTCTACTCAATAGTCTGTAATGACCTATGTGGGAAAAGAATTTAAAAAACAGCAGATACATGTGTAACTGAGCCACTTTGCTGTGCAGCAAGAAAGCGTACAGCACTTTTGTGTATAAATGCATATACAATGTACATTACATTGTATAAATGTACATTACATAATGCATATTATAAATCAACTATACTCCAATAAAAATTAATTCCAAATAAACGCCTTCATTTAAAAGACTCTTCTCTCTGCCCGGTTTCCCCCTTTCTTACATCCATCCATTTCTTACATGATCCATCACAGGCTGGCTTCTCCTGGCCCAGCCGCCATTCACAGGTCATCCTAAATCCTCCCCACTCTACTCATCACTATTCATGTCTAGTCTTCCCTGTTCAGAGCTGTCCATTCCTGTCCCATTCTCGGCCACCACCCCAGTCCACATCTGTGCTGACCCAAGGAAGTCCTCCGAACAGGTGGTCGGAACTGGGCCTCCTCCAGACAGACGCGTGCACTTTGGGAGACACATAACTGTGCCCAGTCAGGAAACTGGAGATTTCTCACGGGGAATTTAACTGGGAAAACTGGTTAAATAGAGAATGGAAGAGCAGAAAGAACCACCAGAAAAGGGTGAGGCATCCTGGAGGTTCGTGCAACCTCTAGGTTGCCTTTAGCGTTGGAGGGAACCTGGCGAGAAGGCTGGGAGCAGCATCCAGAGAGGGCTGGACGCCATAGGCAGGCACTGAGCGGGGCCACGCCCACCTCTGGAGGCAGGACACGGACCGCCACGCCCACCCCCTTGCCCAGACACTGAGCGGGGCCACGCCCACCCCTGGAGGCAGGCCATGGACCACCACGCCCACCCTCCTTTCCCAGCGCCCTGGCCCTCCCAGCTTCCACCCCACAGACTGAACTGGCTGGAACCCAGAGCAAGGCATCCCATCAAGGCTTTCCTGCCAAAAAGCCAAACAGGCAAATGTGTGCCCTATGAGGTTATTCACGATCGTTTTACATGCCAGGACACCCGCCATAAATGTTCGGTGTTTGCTTGTCAGGTCCTGAGGGCACGGCGGTTACAGAGGCTGGGGTAAGTCTCTGCCCTCTTGTCTCCAGGTCTCTAACCTGCCACCTCACCTCTTGCCGAACCACCCACCCTTCCTCAGGACACGCTGTTTTCTCTTATGCTGTCACTGTTTGTTCTCCTTGCAAACAATACCCATTTCCCCAACCCCTTGTTCAAGTAATGGCTATACGGCAGGTACAAGGTCACAGTTAAAAACATGGTACAACTCTCCTTCCAAAGGTGAAGATCCCAACTTCCATTCAGTTCAGTTGCTCAGTCGTGTCCGACTCTCCGCGACCCCATGAATCACAGCACGCCAGGCCTCCCTGTCCATCAACAACTCCCGGAGTTCACTCAAACTCATGTCCACAGAGTCAGTGATGCCATCCAGCCATCTCATTCTCTGTCGTCCCCTTCTCCTCCCGCCCCCTGGTTCTAACTCCACCCAGGGATGTTTTTCCTCAGTTCTTAAAAAAAACAAAAACAACTCATGCTCTACCACCCTCAACTCACCTACTGTGTTTAGAACAAAAAGAAGCTTACATTTTAAAGAACAACTAGGTCCCCTGCCAGAGCCCATTCTCTTAATGGTGCTTTTGCCCCAGAATCAGTGGGAGCAATGCCTGCCCCCCACATGCCCACTTTTTGCTGTCACCTCTCTGCCCATGTTGTACGTTTAACACAGAATAGTTGGGAGCATTTCCAGCCAAAAGCTAACGATGACAGGCCATCTAAAAGCATGGCAAAATGGTCTGTAATACTGCCCTCCCACACATTAAAATGGAATTGGATAAAACATACAAACAACCTGGTACTCTTATTTAATCATATACTTGATCATGACATTTTCCTATCATTTACAAAAAGCAGCAGGTAACAAACGGAGAAGGCAATGGCACCCCACTCTAGTACTCTTGCCTGGAAAATCCCATGGACGGAGGAGCCTGGTAGTCAGAGTCGGATACGACTGAGTGACTTCACTTTCACTTTTCACTTTCATGCATTGGAGAAGGAAACGGCAACCCACTGCAGTAGTTTTGCCTGGAGAATCCCAGGGATGGAGGAGCCTGGTGGGCTGCTATCTATGGGGTCGCACAGAGTCGGACACGACTGAAGCAACTTAGCAGCAGCAGCAGGTAACAAAACTGATATGGGCCTGAAATTTAGGATCCTTTTAATTACTTAGCAAGAAGTTCAGAGCTGAGTAAACCCAGAGTACATTTGGTGATTCTTTCCACCCCTCTGCTCAGCCCCCTATGTGTAGTGGCTTTGGCCCAAAGCACAATCCCTCATGGTGACACACTGGCTGCCATTGCTCCAGGTTCCAAATCATCACATGTGAACATCCAGAGTAGGAAGGAAGGGAGATGAGACTAAGGGACTTCCTCCTTCTGCAGCTTTCTTCTTTTATCAACCAGAATCAAAAAATCCCCATTCTGCCCACAGCAGCCTCCTCCTCACACCCCACTGCTCAAAATGGGTCTTGTGACCATCCCCAGCTACAGGAAGGGCTGGTGGGTAAGTACTGGCCATGAGGGGCTCAGACCAAGCACAATTCATCCCCAGGCCTGAGACCACTGGCTGTGGAGCAAATCAGGGTTCCAGTGGCAAGAAAAAAGAAGGAATGGCTATCAGACTGGCACTAAACATCTATGATCACAGGCAGTCTTCCCAGAATCATGTATCTAGGCTGCTTGAAAGAAAGAACACACTTTGAGTACACAATAAGATGCCAAAATTCTCTTCATTGGGCTTTTGCAGCTATTCTCATTTACTTCAAAGTCATCTAGGAAGCTTCACAGGTGGCACTAGTAGTAAAGAACCCACCTGCCAATGCAGGAGACTTAAGAGACACGTGTTCGATCCCTGGGTCGGAAAGATCCCCTGGAGAAGGAAATGGCAACCCACTATAGTATTCTTGCCTGGAAAATTTCACGGACAGAGAAGCCTGGGGTCACAAAGAGTCAGACATGACTGAATCGACTTAGCATCTAGGAAGCAGCCAGGGCTAAATAAGAGATAAATCTTATTCCTTCATTGTAACAGATGTGGTATATGACATACATGTAATAGACTCAACAAATATCTCCGGCATGAAGACAAGGAAAAACAAATACGTTATCTTGTCTTCCAAAACACACAAAGACAAATTCAGTGGAAATGTTAAACTTCCGGCTCATTTTCACCATCTCAAAAAAAGTAAAAAGAGCTCATAAGCCTATGTGGCTCCATCTTTCTCGGAGAGGAGATGAGCATTTTAGGCATCATGTCTGTGACACTCACCACATCTGCTCCCAAAACTCAGACCTTACCGACCCCACCATCTCCTGATCCTGAGTCCTTCTGTTCTTCCAGGGCACAGAACCTCCATTCACACCGTGTCTTTTATCTGCCACCCTCTTCCCAAGCCCACTCCAGCCCTCCTCTCTGCAGTAAATACCAACTCACTCATGCTGGTTGAATCAGATCCCCCTAAAACTTCTCTCACCCTCCAGACAGAACAGAGGGGCCCTTCCTTTGGGACTGCACAGCACTGGGTTTATATTTCAACCAGAAACATGTGTTCTAGATTATAACATTGTTTAGCCATCAAATTCCACACTGAACAGTCTCAATACAGCAGCCACATGGAATCTGTTCTCATAATCCTGGTGCTGGGAAAAGTACCTAGCATATACACAGTAGTAGTTCTAAGAAGGGCTTTTTGTTTGCCGTTTTTTGTTTTTTTTTTTTTTAATATAAAGGGCATTTACTCCTCACAGGAAGTCCTTAAAATCTCTGTGGTCGGCTTCTGTTTGTTTCTTCCTCCTTTTTCTACCATCTTTCATTGCTCTTCTACGGCTCAGTTAATCGGGCATGCTAAACTATAAACATGGAGGACTTCCTTGGTGGTCCAGGGGCTAAGACTCCACACTCCCATTGCAGAGGGCCCGGGTTCGATCCCTGGTCAGGGAACTAGATCCCACAAGCTGCAAAACTAAGAGTTCGCAGGCCCCAACTAAGACCCAGTGCAGCTAAATATATAAATTAAAAAAAAAAAAAAAAAACTATAAAGATGTCCACAATCCTTGGCAGTTCCTCCCATGGCAGGGGGAGGAAGATGGTATTCTAGCTCCCTTTCCCCCAAATTTGTTTGGCCTTAGGATGTATTCTGACCTAGAAACACAATGGAAGTGACACTATGTCCATTCCACTCCAAGGCTTCAAGAGGCCTTTCAGCTTCTGTTCTTGCTCCTTTGGGAACCCTGGCCAGCCACCTGTGACCAGAACCAGGGTGGCCTGCCAGGGGCTGATAAACACTCTTTGACTCCCATCCTAATTGCCAGCCAACAGCCAGTATGGTGAGTTAGGCCATCTACGAACACCAGGCCCAACCCACCTGCCAACTGACTACAGACATGCAAGCAGTCCACAGGAGAGCCACTGGGCTGAGCTCAGACAAGACTAGAGGCTCAGCATGGTTGTAAGCTGAATAAAACGGTGGTGGTTTCAAGACATTCTGTTTTAGAATGGCTGTTGTTTGTTACACAGAAGGAGATAACTAGTACATGAGATCTCAGGATGAACTGGTAACACTGAAAGCTGGATAGGATCTGAGAATACCTTCCAGTCCAAATCTCTAAAAGGAAAAACGAAGGAGACGGTAAAAAAAATATCATAAAACAACTATACTCCAATAAAAATTAATTTTAAAAAGGAAAACTGAGGCCCAGAGAAGCTGAACCACAAACTCCAGGCCCACAGAGGCAAGAAAGACTGGGAGATTCCCTTGTTCTAGGACTCACAATCCTTATCACTTCATAACACACATAAAGCAGGCCTTTCTCTACATCCAAGGGTCTGTTACGTACCCAGAAAATGCTCACCAGGAGATTATGAAGAGAACCATGACGCATGCATTCCATTCCATGCAGCTGATTTTTTTTTTTTAAGACAGATTCATATACTGGCATGGAGAGAGTTCCAGGACTATCATGTGACAAATAGAAAAGCAACTCTGTAAAATTCAAAACAGTTTATAAAAGAGGGCCTCGTTTCCCTGTCTTGTTGAAAGCAGTGCCTAAGACGTTGACTTTCAGGATGGGAACTGAACAGAAGGGTCGAGAGCAAGCAGAAAGCTTCCAGCGTGTAAAAAAGCAAATCCGAACTCTACTTTCTGTCCACTCCCAAATGAAAGTTAAGTGCAACAGAAACATGGTTTCTTCTTTTCCAAGGTCTTCTTCTACAGAGGTCCATAGCACACCCCCACCCCAAGTCACCCTCGTGGGCACCCTGAACACACAAAGCTGACAATTAAACTATTCGTCGTCATCGTAACTACAACATGAATAGCAGCTCTCATTCAGCCTCTCTAAAAGTACTCATTTACCTTCCTTGCAGTATCTCTACAAAACATGAGGCAGGCAGGCTCCACCTCTGTTACAGAGTAAGACACCATAGTATAAAAGAAAGCAAACGGCTCAAGGTCAAGGCCCAGGGTGGCACCCCAGAACACCCCCATCTCTTGGCTCTCAGAGCTCAGCTGCCCCAATCATGTGCTGTGTGCACATCACCCCGTATTTTGAGATGAGCAGGGGCAACTAACATGATGACTCGCACTGGCTTCAAAAGCCTGCAAATCTAAGCAGCCACCTGAGGTCAGTAGCTGAAGCAGCAGCAAGTCTTCACAAGAGAGAAGACAAGGATTATTTTTTTTCTTATTTCCAAGGTCAACCAACTCCAGGACTCTTTCATTTCAAAAATCAGATTCTAAAGAAACACCTCCTCAAGTTCAGTTATTCTGGACTGTGCATCACACGAGCAGAAAGAATCTTTAAGCTTCAAATATGCAGAGAATTCCCTGGCAGCCCAGTGGTTAAGACGCTGCAGTTCCACTGCAAGGGGCAGGGGTTCAGCCCCTGATGGGGAAACTAAGATCCCGCATGAATATAAAAATTGTTACAAATATGCAGAAATCCTGGGGCCCTGGGAGCCTAGACCATGTTTTCCAAGATAGACATGAAGGGGAGGTGATGAGTATATGCGCCCTTCAAAGCCCCTCCCCAGTTCTCGGGACCCCATTTACCTTCGCTGAGCAGGGGTGAGGGGGTGGACAGGAACCTCCCTCCGCCCCCACCCACAGTGGGATGAGGCAGGAGGACGTGCTGCCGGGGGTCCTGACAGTGGCTGAGTGGCAGCAGCCCACGGGGAGGCCCAGAGCCCCCAGCCAGAGCCCAGCCCGGGCCACACACAGGCCACCAAGCTTCATCCTCCAGCGAAGGATCTCTCTGCTCCTTCTCCAGCCACCAGTGAGGCTCAGCGCGTGGGGGTGATTCAACTTCAGAAACACGCGCCAGGGTGCCACCAGCTCTTCTCAGGCTTTTTGTGCCAAATCCTGGCTAAAGGGGTCCAAGGCTGCAGAGTGTGGGGTCCCCTTCACTCCAGAGCTGGGCCTGGGGAACACCCCCCAACCCGAGATGGCGTGGTGGAGTGGGACTGCCAGTGCACCCTTGCTCTGCTGGTAAGCTCTCTTAGTTCCTCACTGCGTCCCTCTTTGGGGGAGCGGCCCAGGAGTCTCGAGATGTGAAGGATGGGCTGTCTCACGCCTGGCAAGAGAACAGGGCTCTCCCAAGAGCAGAGGCTCAAGTGCACTGCAGCCCCACTGGCCTGGCTGTGCCCTGTGCACAGAAGCAGCTTTCCAGCAGCCTCAGGTCCAGAAGAGTCTCAGGGGAAGAGGCAACCATGTGGGCGTGGCTTCAGGTCTCACCTCGGTTGTGGCCTAGCCCTGGGGCCACTGGACCTTCCTGAGCCTCAGATTCCTCTTCGGTGAAGTCTTAGTGAGGTTGGGTGACACCTACCTCCTAGGACTGTTGGGAGAATTATACGAGGCAGCAGTTCTCAACTAGAGGGGATTTCCTCCCCCATGCCCCCCTCCCCAGCAAGAAGCATCTGCAGTCTGGAGACTCCTCTGGGTGTCATTTGGTGTTGGGGGTGTTACTAGCATCTAGTGGGTGGAGGCCTGGGATGCTGCAGAATGTCGAATAGCACTCAGGATGCTCCTCACAGCAAAGAGTGATGCAGCCAAAGATGCTGGCAGCGCAGATGTTGAGGAACCCTGGTAGCAGGTGATTTGTGTGGAAGGAATTTAGGAATCTCAGAACACCACTTATCACTATGATCATAAGAATATGTTCTTTGGCATCTACACAAACTATTTCCATGGAACAAAAATAGTTTTCTGTTGTCGTTCTTGCTTTTTACTGTAATACACGATGCGGATCTAAGAACTTGGAGCTACTCTGTAAGCTGTAAAGGAGAGCACACCAGGGAAAGTGTACTGCACAGAATAGGAGCTTAATAAATGCCTGCCATCCAGAGCACAGAGGAAACTGCTTTTGAATTCAAAGAGGTCCGCAGGTCTGCCAAGTAGCAGGGCTGAGGGGGATTAAAAAGAAGATGCCATTAAGAGAAGCTGCCGAGGGATCTCCCTGGTGGTTCAATGGTTGAGGGTCTACCTTGCAATGCAGGGGACGAGGGTTCGATGCCTGTTCATGGAACTAAGATCCCACATGCCGAGAAGCAACTAAGCCAATGCGCCATACGTACTGAAGCTTTGCACACCACACCTAGAGAGACCATGTGCCCCAATGAAATATCCTGCACAATACGACGAAGATCCCAAGTGCTGCAACTAAGACCCAACACAGCCAAATAAATAAATATTATTTAAGGAACAAGAGAGAGAAGCTGCCAAGCAGATGAATGAAAAAGATGTATTTTAAGTGCAGGTTTCAGCATCAGCAAACTTTTCCAATTGCCGACCTGGCCAAAGGGGGTTCAGAGGGAAGAAAGATCCTGAAGGTGACTGCCAACCTACTAAAGGAACTCAGGGGTCACCAGAAATGTCCCTGTGTCCTAACTCCAAAGGGCCAGCCTCATAACCTCTCCAGATGGTGCCAAAGAGCCCGTGGGGGGCTCTAAAAGCAGCTAAGAGTAGATGACACTGGGGGTAAAGTCTGTGGCAAAGAACTAGGATCATCAAATCTGTACCATGGGCAAGAGAAACTGGGGGTGCAGCTGGCTGGCAGACCCAAGAAAACTACAAAGTCACCCTGAGAACCCAAGCCCAGTGGGTGGGTGGGTTAGATGGGTGCTGCAGCCCAGAACCGACTCCACTGATATTAAGGTCAAACTGCTCCATTCACTTTCCAAATATTTTCATTCTCCTACATTAACACATGAAAGATCTATTACTTACATGTAAGATCTATTACTTACAAAACCCTCTCCCCTCCTTGGCCTAAGATCACTCTCCTTGGTAACACTAACACTTCCCTTTTGGGCAAGGCAGGCAGCTTAATTTTAAAATTATGCTCAAGAAGGTATGCAAAATTGTTGCACTTTATTAAGATAATAAAAACTCCCCAAACTTTATCGTTTTAATAAAAGCTGTTCTTAAAACTGTGTTTTATTTACTTAATTTGATGGTTTGTTTCGGAGGATGATGCTTTTACTATTAGTTTTAACTACACGAAGGGAAATTATCTGTGAAAAATTCTAAAAGAAAAACAGCACTGCACTTAATAGAACATGAAAGTAAAATTGCCCAACAATAGGAAACAGGAAGATGGAGCCAAGAAAGCAAATCCTCCGATGGGCTTGTCCAGCTTTACTTCTGGGAGTTTATCAAGCTCAACCCCACCACATTGGATGTTTCCCCATACAGACTTGCTACTGAAAAACACAGACAGAACCTCAGGATGCTCTGCTTCTCAACCTGGGGCCCTTTCTACTTGCGGGTCTCAAAGGAAGATGAAATTCATCTCGTTTCTTACCCAACAATTTGGGGAAAAAAATAAAACATTTAAATATTAAATCAAGCTAGTATATTTACACAATAAGATGAATGAGTTGAATTTTTTTTTTTTTAATACATGGGATTTCTAAAAATGTTATCAGCTAATCAGCATGAACTCTCTTCAACCTCCAGTGGAGAAGCTCTGTTTGCAGAACCCTGAACCCACGTGGGGGCCCCCTACTCCTCCACCAACTGCCCCAGCACCAGAGGCTTTGGCCAAAGAAGAGGGCAGACATGCTCATCCCTCATCACTGATGAATTCAAACACAGGGGTGGGGGAAAGGAACTCTTTCCCCAAACAGCATTAACCTTTGAACACCTCAAACCACAGCAAATATAATCAATTCAGAGAAACAAAAATAGAAGCCTCATGTGAATTGGCAGGAATCTGGAATGATCGAGTATCTTCAAGAACATTTGGTTCTTAAGACTTTCAAGGGCAGACTATAAAGAGAACCAGGTGAGCCAGGCTGCCCGGGAGAGCTTCTGTCTGCAGATAAAGAGCCAACATGAGCGTGGCCTGAGAGCTACAGCACTCAACCACACAGCCTCAGCGACACTGTTTAAAAAGGAAACTTTCATGAAGCCAAACTTGAACCACCTGAGTAACCTACACTTACATATGTCAGCTAACAACATGAAAATTTCAAATAGTATCAAAATCCCTGCTTTCTTTCAACTCTACATTTCCAGTTTTCCTTCTTCTCTCCCAGAGTCAGCCACTGCTACAAGGCCCTCGTGTGTCCTTCCAAAGACTGTATGTTGTGTATTTCTACTTGCGCTGGCTTTTTCGGGGGGTATTTGTTTTTTATTTAATAATTGTATCTATTTTTGGCTGTAGTGGGTCTTTGCTGCTGCACACAGGCTTTCTCTGGGTACAGAGAGAGGGGACTCCTCTGTTGTGGTGTGTGGGCTTCTCACTGCAGTGGCTTCTGCTGCTGCAGAGCCAGGCTCTAGGGTGCTTGGGCTCCAGTCGTTGTGGTGCATGGGTTTAGCTGCTTCTCAGCATGTGGGATCTTTCTGGACCAGGGATAGAACCTGTGTCCCCTGCACTGACAGGTGGATCCTTGTATACAGGCCACCAAGGAAGTCCTTGGTATTTGACTGGTTGATTGGTTCATCTTCCCCCAAAGTGTTTTTCTTCAACTTTCCATCCATTTTAATGTTGGCTATTAAAACAGGTAAAAATTTCTCTTCTGGGACTTCCTTGGTGAGCCAGTGGTTAGGACTCAGCACTTTCACTGCCACGGGTCCAGGTTCAAACCCTGGTCAGAGAACTAAGATTCCACATGCTGTGTGGCACAGACAAAAAATAAATTATTTTAATTGAAAAAAGAGATTAAGTTACTCTAAATAAGACTGGTTAGTTGCTATGAGTGGTCCAGGCACAGCCAAAAACCAGGTCCTTTGACCCCAATCCCTACTCCACTGTATCAATGTCCCATTTGTTTTCAAAACTTTTACTTATGTCAAAAAAGATGAGAAAAGTGAAGAAACAAGTGACAGAATAGGAGAAAATATCTGCAAATTATGTATCTGATGTGTCTAAGTAGCCAGAATATATCAAGAACCCTCACAATTCAACAACTAAAAATAAGTAATGACAAACGATTTAAGTAGACATTTTTCCAGAGAAGATACATGAATGGCTGATAAGCATGTGATAAGATGCCCAATATCATCAGTCATTCAGTTCAGTCCAGTCGCTCAGTCGTGTCCAACTCTTTGCAACCCCATGAATCACAGCAGCCAGGCCTCCCTGTCCATCACCAACTCCCGGAGTTGACTCAAACTCATGTCCATCAAGTCGGTGATGCCATCCAACCATCTCATCCTCTGTAGGGAAATGCAAAGCAAAACCACAATGACATACAACTTCATTCCCACTAGAACAGCTATCATCGAAAACGGACAAAATCAAGTGTTGACAAGAGGTGGTGAAATTGGAACCCTCGTTCACAGGGAACGTAAACTGGGCCAGCTGCTTTGGAAAACAGTGTGACAGCTCCTCCAAGAATTAAACAGAGTTACTGTTCAACTCAGCAATTCCACTTTTAGACATATAACTGAAATATATATATATATATCTCCACACAAAAACTTGTGCACAAACGTTCATAGCAACACCATTCATAACAACAAAAAGGTGAAAGTCAGCCGAACAGCCATCAACTGATGAATAAAAAATGTGGCATATCCAAACAATGGGATATTATCCAGTCATAGAAAGGAATGGGGATGTATGTATGCTTTCAGCTGATTCATGTTATTGTCCAGAGATACTAACACAACATAAAGCAATTAAACGCCAATCTAAAATTAATAAAAATCTTTTTTAAAAAAAGAATGAAGTCCTGATTCATGCTACAACATGGAGGAAGCTTGGAAACATTGCTGCTGCTGCTGCTGCTGAGTCATTTCAGTCGTGTCCGACTCTGTGTGACCCCTTAGACGGAAGCCCACCAGGCTCCCCCGTCCCTGGGATTCTCCAGGCAAGAACACTGGAGTGGGTTGCCATTTCCTTCTCCAATGTGTGAAAGGGAAAAGTGAAAGTGAAGTCCCTCAGTCGTGTCCGACCCTTAGCGACCCCATGGACTGCAGCCTACCAGGCTCCTCCATCCATGGGATTTTCTAGGCAAGAGTACTGGAGTGGCTTGCCGTTGCCTTCTCCTTGGAAACATTATGCTAAGTGAAATCAGCCAGACACAAAAGGCCACACAGATAATGATCCTATTTACATGAAATGTCCAGAACAGGCAGCTCTAGAGAGACAGTGTTTTGGGGTTAGCAGGCGCTGGGAGAGGTGGGGGGTGGAGGAGGATGCTTGACTGCTGATGGGCACAGAGGGTTTTCCTTTGAGGGTGATCAAAGATTCTGGGCTGACAGAGTGCTGTGGCTGCACAACTCCACAAATATACTAAATTTATACTTTTAAAGAGTAAAGTTTACAGTATGTGAATTATATCTCAAATCTTTTTTAAAAGATGGCAGTCCTTGCTAGCTATTCAGCATGGGCAGGCATATTGTCATCCTTTCTGTCCTGACCTATAAAATGTGGTAATAAATTAGTTGTACCTGCCTCACAGGGCTACTGGGAGAAATACCAAAGATCACCCAAGAAAAGCCCCTCCCTTAGTATCTGCCACATAGAAATTCGCTGATTGAGTCCATTTACTATTATTTCCTTTCCCCCAAAATGCGTTCCTTTTGATTGCTATTCTCTCTTAAAAAAAAAAAAAAAAAGGATACACTTTGTTACTCTTGAATGATTTTTGGCTACAGGAAGCTCAGAGGTCTTTCTACATTAAAAAAACAAAAACCTTCCACTACCATGTGTGAAACAGCTAGCTAGTGGGAAGCTGCTGAATAGCACAGGGAGCTCAGCTCCATGCTCAGATGGCAGAGAGGGGTGTGGGAAGGGGGATAGGTGGGAGGGAGAAGCAGGAGGGAGGGGATATATGGATACACATGGCTGATTCACCTTGCTGTGCAGCAGAAACACACGCAACATTGTAAAACAACTGTATTCTTAGAAAAAGAATCCTCAAATACTTACTCTAATATATAATACTGCAATATTCAAGAAAAACTAGAATACGATAACTTGAATATAATTTAGGGACCCCAAATCCTGCACCACTACCACTGCTAACACTCCTGTTACTCAAACACGTGACAGGAGGAGTGAGGGAGAGGAAGCAGAGCTGACATAATTATTAAGTACTTCAAATGCACTACGTGCTCTATCTCCATCACAACTTCTTGTTACAGTGGCAGATATGGAGGCAGCAGCCCTGATTTCCCCACAGTCCTGGGTGTGAAGGACACAGCTGATGTGTGCAGGTGTGCATGCCCACACACACCCTTACCGTGAGAAGCACAGTCATACAGGTGTGTCCTGGCATACACAGGAGCACTGGGAGAGCAGATCCACTCTGGGCAGGCAGGACACGAAGGCATCCAAGAACTCTATGAGCCTTGACAACCACACGGTTATTCACCCGAGGGAGAAGAGGGAGAGGCAGTTCAGAGCGCAGCAGACAGCACAGAAGCAGGAAGGACTGGGGTGTGCCTGGGTGCAGGGGCAAGTGTCTGGAAGACCCTGTGCCTGACGGTGGTGGGGAAGAAAGCAGACCTGACCTGTGAGGGGCAGCTCTGGACTTCATCTTAGGAGGAGGGTGCCGGTAAACGTCGTATGCCCCAGCGGGCAGCACCATGGGCACCCTCTGCACCTCACAAAAGCTCAGACTAGCTTTTCCAGTGAACAGCCTCCAGGTGACCACTGAAAATGGCTTGCTATTCACCTGACCCAGAAAAACCCCACAAAACTGTGCAAATCAAGAGCTTCATGTTCGTTTTAAGAACACTTGTGAAGTTGCCCAGGCAGTAAAGGACATGCCAAAAAGCCACCAAGTATGTGAAGGATGTCCCTAAATTTACAGAAGTGATGGACCCCACCCTGTTGATCCAGTGAAAGAACTGGTAGGTGTGCGCAAGTCCAACAGCGGGACTGGATGCAGGGTGGATGGCCCCACGTGAGTGCTGAACTTTACTGCACGTGTTCAAAAATGCAGAGCAGGACTTCCCTGGTGCTCCAGTGGTTAAGACTCCACCTTTCCAATGCAGGGTGTGTGCGTTCAATCCCTCGTCAGGGAACATGCAACAAGCCACAGGACTCAGTCAAAAAAAAAAAATAGGAAAAAAAACAAACCACAGACTGTAATGCTAAACTTTAGGGTCTAGAAGGCAATCCCCGAACAACGAGCACATCCAGGTGAACAAAGCCCCCAAGATGGGGTGCAGGACTTAGAGAGCTCACGGTCAGATCAACCCATACATGAGCTCTCCTGGTCACACTGAAATGTGATGAGATGATCCTGAAATCAGATGATCCTGACTGAAAAAGAGCAAACTGGCCCCAAAAGAGGAGAGGAGGTTGTACAGAAGAAAAAGGATGTTCCAGGAGAAACCGAAGAAACAAAAACTTACAGCCCGGGAATGAATTCTGCAAAAAGATAAATGCAAATAAAAGTTTTAAAAAACCAGCTAAAACTAGTTTTCCTGGTGAACATCTGCAGTGCGGAGAGTATGGAGAGGAATCTGATCACCTGAGAACACCAGTTCCTGCCTTCAGACAAGTAAGGTCAGGGTCCCTGTTGCACAGACAAGGCCATGGGAGAAGTGAGAGTGAATAGAAGTGCAGTGTCAAGGCTAGGGGTAGACGAGAACTTCTGACCAGGAGGCTGCGGGGAAGCCCTGAAGGAAGGACAGAGAAGTCGGGGAGGGCCAATCAACCTTTCCAGATTTAAAGAACACAAAGCACTGTCTACGGCACAGGAACAGATTATACTGGACACTGGTAAGCTTCTCCTCGGAAACCAGAAAGCCGTGACTGAAGCTTCATCAGCTCTGCCCTACAGATCTGCGATGATGGAAAACATCCGTCCTCGTGCTGTCTAGTACTGCAGCCATCAGCCGAGCGTGGTGCCTGACACCTGCAAAGTGGCCGAGACTGAGAAACTGGATTTCAGATTTAATTTCAAATAATTTCCATTTAAACAGCCTCACCTGGCCTGAGGCCTCCATACGGGACCGCACAGTTTTAGGACCTACCTCTTGTCTGAGCACGTGCACACACACGCTTGCCCCATCCCTTACAGCCACTGTTTCGAGATATTGGGAGCAGAAGGAGTTTGGGTTCCTTTCCCACTTTTTAATCATTCTATTAATTTTGAGCTGTTCAAACGGTTCAGAGGGATCTCAAATTTGTTTACTCATAAAAGAGAAGTATTTTATGTCCTTTGTCATATTACTCCCCCAACTCTTAGCATTCAATGGGCCAGCAGCAGCGGCCCCTCTAGGTGAACAGAACCGGGGGCTGCTCTGAGAGGACCAGCTCACATGTCTTCATGATTACCGTAAATATTCTGGTGTGTGTTTCTGTGCAGATGGTGGGATAAGGTAAGGCCAGGACCAGATGACATCTTAAGTCCCTCACAAGCACGTGGTCTCAGAGCCTACAGATGCTGCTGGCTTAGTTCAGGCAGCAGGTGCTTCCTGTAGTGGGGCCTCCAGCCAAGACAGCTAAGCACCTCCCCAAGCCCTTTGGCTCACACCCCAGGGCAGCAGACAGTCGGGAGAGTTGCAGTCATTCGTCAGCAGAAACCAAGTTTCCTGGGAGAACCCATTAGATAGCAGCTTCACATCTCCTCCTCATTCTTCACCCAAGGCTGTGTAATTCACACACAGTCTGATGCAATTCCCCACCCATACCTCCCCAGAACAGATAAGCCTCCCCCAGAAATAGTCCACACATCCCCAACACCTCCCTAGATAACATCTCCAAATGCCACCCCCTGCAACTGGATTCCCTGCACCTGGCAGCATGGCTGCCAGGGGTGAGGTCACCAGCCCACCTACTCCTGTGCTTTTAGGATAGAAGGTACTCACAGAGCATGCTTTCCTGAGCCAGAAGGGACATGAAAGTGACCAGTGTGAGCCAGTTTGCCATCCCATCATTCTTCAGCCTCCTTTCTCCTGTCCAATAACCCTCCCGTCTTGCCGTGATGGAACCCCTACATCGCTGAGATAGGGGAGGTAGACCAGATGTCATGACAAATGCAGGGGTGAGAGCTGGGGACTGTACTACTGGTGCCCATTGTCACAGGGGAGTTATGTAAGATGGCCAGGTCCTCACTGGACACTAGCTTCCCGGAGAGAAGTCCTGCCCAGTCCTGGGGTCACTAGACCCCAGCCACTCCCCCTCCCATGGAGGAGATGGTGCTCTTAAACCAAGACGTCTCACATGAATTGTACATCAACTATCATTCCAGGGGAAGGAAAAAGAAAGATACTTGTGAATCGGGCAGCTTCCACCATGAATATTTATATAAACACTCCCTGAAACTCAGCAGCTTTCCAGCTCATTCAAGACTTCCCAAGATTTATAATGAATTTAAAATACTATATTAGACAATCACATTCCTCCATTTCTAAATCAGCATAATCCTCTACCCTAAAATTTGTGTTTTAATTTAAAATTCCCTAGCAAGGATGAGGAGGCTTAACCATATACCTATCTGATCTAACCACAGTGTCTTCAAACACTACCAGATAAAATTTCCTAGGACCTACTGCATTCCTGGGCGGATGTGTTGGCTGGGGTCTGCTCGCGGAAGTCAGCCTGGGAACAAGATCATTGGAGCCGTAAATAGTAATGCGAGGATGGAGCCAGAACTGGGCCTTGTGACCCAGAGAAAGGGCTTCGAATACAACATTATGAACCACTTCAAATGCCCCCAAATATCTACTTTTCCTTACTTAATATCCCCATAGATTTTTTTGTAAAGTTACATTTTTCATGTTTTTTAGATGGATCCATCTCAGGCAAGATTTCCCTTGTGGGGACTTCACCGGTGGCTCAGGGATTAAGATTCAACTTGCCAAGAAGGCAGGAGACCTGGGCTTGACTTCTGGTCCGGGAAGATCCCACATGCCCATGTGCCACAACCACCGAACTGGTGCTCTGCAACAAGAGAAGCCACTGCAGGGAGGCGCCCAAGCACTCCAAACTAGAGAGCAGATGATCACCGCTACTAGGAAAAGCTCATGCAGCAACAAAGACCCAGCACAGCCCCAATAAATAAACCTTAAAAAAAAAATACAGTAAAAGGAATCCACCTTCTAATGCAGAGGATGTAGGCTCGATCCCTGGTTGGGAAACCTAAGATCCCACATGCCGTGAGGGCAACTAAGCCTGTGCACCACAACTCCTGAGCCTCTGAAAATTCCTTTACCTGGCCAGAATGAAAGCTAGTAAAACTACAACCTTCAAAATCTGAATTTCCTTTAAACACTTTTCAATGGCGTGGCTATTGTCCTCATCATCCCATGTCCCACAGAGGGCAAAGTAACCTGGGATCTGTATTATTCATAAGTTCCTCTAACACACCACCCCACCCTGCAATATCTGCTTCTGTAGATTCTGAAGGACCCTAAGTTCTCTGTGTGGCCATCTGAAGAGAACGCAGCCTACGGGAAAGCAGGCTGCTGCTGCTGTTCCTAAGTCACTTCAGTCGTGTCCGACTCTGTGTGACCCCATAGACGGAAGCCCACCAGGCTCCCCCACCCCTGGTATTCTCCAGGCAAGAACACTGGAGTGGGTTGCCATTTCCTTCTCCAATGTGTGAAAGTGAAAAGTGAAAGTGAAATCACTCAGTCGTGTCCGACACTTAGTGACCCCACGGACTGCAGCCTACCAGGCTGCTCCATCCATGGGATTTTCTAGGCAAGAGTACTGGAGTGGCTTGCCATTGCCTTCTCTGGACGGGAAAACAGGCACACACCCGCAAATGCATCAGAAACACACCTGTTGTCCCTCAGGAGCTTGTCCAAGCCCTGAGGGCTGGACTGGTCATCCTTAAAGCTCTGTGCAGCCCCAAATAAATCTGATTTCTCTTGACACTCTCACCAGGTTGAGTCTGAATGATAACCCCACTTCTTCTGCCTAAATATTTGTTCCAGGCAACAGCTGATTCTAAATCCAAAAAGCATTTAAAAATTTTTATTAGAGTATAGCTGCTTTACAACGTTATGTTCCTTTCTGCTCTACAGCAAAGTAAATCGGCCTCACGTACACATATATCCCCTCTTTTCTGGATTTCCTTCCCATGTAGGTCACCAGTAGAGCACTGAGTGGAGTTCCCTGTGCTGTGCAGTGGGTTCTCATTAGGTCTCTATTTTATACAGAGTGTCAACAATGTATATATGTCAATCCCACTCTCCCACTTCCTCCCAGCACCCCCACCCCTTGGTGTCCATACGTTTGTCCTCTAGTCTGTGTGTCTATTTCTGCTTTGCAAATAAGATCATCGAAACCATTTTTCTAGATCCCACATATATGCATTAATATATGACATCAGGTGAAGTGTTTTTAAGTGGGCTTTCTTTTCATGTAGACCATTTTTAAAGCCTTGATTGAATTTGTTACAATATTGCTTCTGTTTCATGTTCTGGTTTCTTTTTATGTTCCGTTTTATGTCCCTGGCACTTAGGATCTTAGCTTTCTTAACCAGAAATCAAACCCACACCCCCTACAATGGAAGGCAAAGTCTTATCCACTGGACCACCAGGGAAGTCCCACAGTATTTGTTTTTAAAGGTAAAATTCCAAGCAGCTGTATGGAGAGTGCTCTCGGACAGGATGAGAGGAACCCAGGGAAGGGAAGGCTTAACTTGCGTTCCCAGCAAGCACAACACAAATTCAGCAGCCATCCTTCAGTGAACTGGGTATCGATAGTCACATCAAGCCTAACTTAATTTTCACTACTTCTGCTTGAGCAGACTTGGACTTGATCATACTTCTGCTGCATTACAAGGCCTGTTCACAATTTAAAAATGATTCTTCCCTAATTGATCCCAGTTGCTATGCTATAAATGAGCAGTGATGGCTTATCTTCTCTCCAGTTCTCAAGTCAGGAATCCTACAGGCCCTAACTTTTAATTTATTATTTATTTGGCTTTTAATATTAACAGATCAATCCAGATTCTTAAAGCTACTCCTTCAGAAAATCTTCAGATTCTCCTATTTCTACTAACACTGGGTCTGCAGTGATCTCTCAAAACATCAAACCACTTAAAACTGGTTTCCCCACCTCAATTCTTACACCCAGAATAAATTCCAAATGAACCCATGATTTACACATGATAATTAAACTATAAATTCACTGGAAGAAAACTGAAGAATGTGTTCTTAATTTTGAAAGAGAAAAGCTCTTTCAAAACACAATGCAAGTCCAAACCCCAAAAATGAAAATGTTCGTAAATTTGACAACAAAAACATTCTACATAGCAAAAGAATGTATTCAAAGTCCAAATACAAATTACCTACTAGGGGAAAATACCTAGTACAAATGACAGGCAAAGGACAGATAGACTTAACACATACGCATATACTGCAAATCAAGAAGAAAAGACCAATTCAACAGAGAAATGGGTGAAGGATATAAATAGGCAGTCTACATAGAAGAAACACAAGTGGCCTGTAAACCCCTGAAAATATACTCAGTTCTAGTCATGATTTTAGAAGGGAAAATGAAAATCACGAGGGTCCATTTTTTTTATCTGTGAGACTACCAAAAACTCAATGTTGGTGAGAGCTATGGTTAGTGAAAGGGGGAAGAAATATCCTTAAACACAACGGATGGAAGTGCAAATCAGGACAACTTCTGAGGAAGACAATTTAGTAATGAGTATGAAAATTTAGAATACGCATTCTCCATGACCCAGTACTTCCACCGATATAAAGCCAGAGACATACACCCCTAGAGACACAGAAGATGAGTGTCTAAAGATGTTTATTACAGCATCATGTACTACAACCACAATCAAATTAAGCCTCCATCAGTGAAGGGCTTAAAGCTCTGACATCCACCCCTCAGAACAGCATCTGGCCATCCTAACAAGAGTGTAGTAGATGCAGAGATCCAGCAGGGGAAAATCTCCAAGATACATTAGTAAATGAGAAGAGCAAAATGAAGAACAGTGTGCATGATAGGATCCATTTGTATAAAACAATCTGAGGTTTTAACATCTGAGAGCTACAGATCCAAACACACACATACTAACACTCACCTAAATTCAAAGACTGATTCAGCCAAGAACAGTCACCTCCAATGAACGAAGGAGGAAAGACACGTCCTTTATAGCTTATCCCCTTCTGCTCTATTTTACAAAAAGTAAAACCATACATTGAAAAAGAAAATAACTTCATACTGCCCTGCCTAGGTATTTATAAAATACTGATGAAACGCCCAAAATGCCTATGGTGATTCCTAGAGAATAAAGGAGGCCAGAGAGAGAAAAGCTTTAAAAGTGGGGCCCTACCGTATATCCAGACAAAACCATAATTCAAAAAGACACATGCACCCCAGTGTTCACAGCAGTGCTATTCACAGCAGCCAAGATATGGAAGCAACACAAGTGTCCATGAACAGACAAATGGATGAAGAACATGTGGAATTGTGTGTGTGTGTGCACGCAGGAATATGACTCAGTCATAAAAAAGAATGAAACGACGCCTTTGGCAGCGGCATGGGTGGAACCAGAGACGATCATACTAAGTGAAGCAAGGCAGACAGAGAAATACCATATGTATCACAGAGGTGGAACGTAAAATATGACATAAACGAACCTATCTACAGAACAGATTCACAGACAGAAGGGACTGGCCCTGCAGTTGCCACGGGGTAGGGAGTGGGAGAGGGAAGGGTGGGGAGTTTGAGATGAGTAGATGCGAACTATTACATATCGGATGGCTAAACAAAAGCTGTCCTACTGTATAGCCCAGGGAACTATATTCAACATCCTGTGATAAACCACAATGGGAAAGAATATGGAAAAGAATGCATATATAATTGAATCACTTTGCTGCAGAGCAGAAATTAACACAACGTTGTAAATCGACTATCCTTCAGTAAAATACGTTTTTTAAAAGAGAAGAAGCCCTCCTTATGGTGACCCAGACCCCAGTGGAGGCAGGTCTAAAGGCGCATTACAGTGAGTGCCACTGCAGTACGCAAGTCAAGGAGAAGAAAGAAACAAATGAATAAATCATTGTGAAGAAATCATTTCAGGTTGTATTTGGAGGCAGAACGAGACATTTCCACGAGCAGACAGGTTACAAGAAATGGAATCCTGAAAAGGGTTAAGTATGCGTGGAATACAGAAAAAGACTGCAACTGAATAGCATAACTAAGTTTGAACTAATGATATAAAAGGGGTAGCCCTTTGAATAGTAATTTTAACAAATATCTGCCCTGAATAAATTCATCGGGCAATTGTTTTTTATACATTTTAATTGAAATATAGTTGACTTACAATATTGTATTCATTTCAGGTATACAGCAAAGTGATTTTTTTTTCAGATTGTATTCCATTTGGGTTATGACAAGACACTGAATTCCCTGTGCTACACAGTAAATCCTTGCTGTTCATCTGCTTTATATGTATGTTTATATCTCTTAATCCCATACTTCTAATATATCCCTTCCCCTCTCCCCTTCAGTATCCCCAAGTTTGTTTTCCAAGTCCGTTTGTTTCTGTTTTGTACATATATTCACTTGTGTTATTTCTCAGATTCTACATATAACCAATATCCGGTTTCCCAGGTGGCACTAGTGGTAAAGAACCCACCTGCCAATGCAGGAGACCTAAGAAATGTTGGTTTAATCCCTGCATCGGGGAAGACCCCATGGAGGGCACCCACTCCGGTATTATTGCCTGGAGCATCCCATGGACAGAGAAGCCTGGCGGGTACAGTCCCTGGGGTTGCAAAGAGTCAGACACGACTGAAGGGACAGCATGCACGCATAAGCAATATCAGATGGTTTACTTTCTCTGACTTATTTTCTGTGTTTAATGATAGGAGATTCTCTGAATAATCGGTGAGAATGCCTACCTCCTACCTCCTACACCCTGCACATCTGATCCAAGATCTCAGACTGAATCCTGAAGAGAAACTAAGTCCCACTTGGATGCCAAAGCACCCGAGAACACGCTGACACATGTAGAGGCAGAAGCGCCTCAACAATCTGGGGTCTCATCTTATTCAAGGATCTGCAACAACGAGTCTTCGTGAACAGTAAACCGGACTCCTCTGCTGCCACAATGAAAGCACCTGCTCAAGTTCTCTGCAGACCAACGACCAGCTGCCTAAACGGACAACTCAGAAAGCTCTAGAAGTGTCTTTGCAGAATCAGCTCCCATCAAGTGTATGCCTGCCCCCTCACTCTACCTATAAGCAAATCCTCCCACTTGTCTCTCGGCTTTAAACGTAAATGTCACGGGACAAGCATGAATTCTTAATGGTGGTGAACTTTAAAGATAATATGGAAAACAGCTCCCCAAAGATGCCAATCCTGGGCTGAAGGGGAGCCATCCTAGCTGGGGCAACCTGCCCCCAGTATCCCCCCATTTCTGCAGTTACTTACCTTCGAATTCGTCTCCATGTGGTATTTGGCACAAGCTCGAAGCTGAGTCACCCAGAATTGTTTCTCTTTTGCATCAGCAGCTGAAATAGAGAAACAAAGGCTTGTAGCAATTGAGCCAAAACACATCCAACCTGTTTCTACACACACACCTGAGGGCTTGGGGGCCTGGAGATGAAGGCAAGCAAGGCAAACCCAGATTGTACTCACGCCAAACAGCAGACACCAAGTCTTAACCAAAAATCTCCCCTCTTCTCTTTTTAAAGAAATTTCTACAGTTCTATTGAGAAACTTAAAGACATTTTCAGAATTTCATTTTCCTGGATGGAATTCATTGAGCCTATACAGATCAATTTCTCCAAAAGGAATCAGTACACTACTCTGGGAGTTGCTGATGGACAGGGAAGCCTGGCATGCTGAAGTCCATGGGGTCTCTAACAGTCAGACACAACTGAGCAAATTGAACTGAGTTGAATCAGTACACCTATATTATTTTTACAAAAATTTCTAAGATGGTCCAGTGGCTAAGACCGCAGGCTCCCAATGCAGGGGGCTGGGGTTCGATCGCTGGTCAGGGAACTAGATCCCCCAGGCCACAACTAAGACCCAACACAGTTACATAAACAAATAGATATGTTTAAATTTCTAACAGATTTTTAAACAGCTTTATTGAGACAGAATTTACATACGTAAAATTCACCTGTTTTTAGTATGGAGTGATTTTGAGTATTAATATATTTACAGACTAGTACAACTGTGACCATAATCTTGGTTTAAAATACTTTCAGGATCCCTCAAAGAATCCTGTTCCCATCATCAGTCTCTCCCCATTTCTCTCCTCTCACCCCCTCTCCCATCCCTAGGAAACTGCTAATCTGCTTTCTGTCTCAGAGATCTGCCTATTCTAGACATTCCATACGAATGGCATCATGCATATGTGGTTTTTTGTGACTGCCTTACTTTACTGAGCTTAACAGTTTTTGAGGTTCATCCACACTGGAGCATTTCTATTACCCTAACACATTTTTGTAAATGTCTCTTTTCAACTAATAAACACCAAACTCAGAAATTTCAAGCAGAAGAAAAATGAAAAAAATTTCTTGTCATTCGAAGAGGGTAAGAGGTGGAATTTGCTTTTTGGTGGGGCATGTCTAAGTGGCTGCAAAGATACCCTGTTAAAACATCTTAACTTGGGACTTCCCAGGTGGTCCAGTGGCTAAGATTCTGTGCTGGCAATGCAGGGGGCCCAAATTCAATACCTGGGTCAGGGGACTAGATCCCACATGCCACAGCTAAGACCTGGCACAGTCAAATAATAATAAAAAAAAAAACCTTAACCCATACATCTATGGTCAAATAATCTATGACAAAGAAGGCAAGCCTACATTAAAGTTGGAAAGAGTTTCTTCAACAAATGGTGTTGGGAAAACCGGACAATTACATGTAAAAAAATGAAATTAGACCATTCTTTTAACACCATACACAAAAAAGCTCAAAATGGATTAAAGACCTAAATGGGAGACTGGAGATGATAAAACTTCTAGAGGAAAACATAAGCAGAACACTCTCTGATACAAATTGCAGCAAGACCTTTTTCCTCCCAGAATAATGGAAATACAAACAAAAATTAATGGGACTTAGGTAAACTCAAAAGGTTTTGCACAGTAAAGGAAACAATAAACAAAATGAAAAGTGGGTATGTGAGGGTGCTCAGTCACCCAGTCATGTCTCTTTCCGACCCATGGACTGTAGCCCACCAGGCTCCTCTGTCTGTGGGATTTTCCAGACAAGAATACTGGAGTGGGTTGCCACTTCCTACTCCAGGAGATCTTTCTGACCCAGGAATCGAACCTGCTTCTCTTGCGCCTCCTACACTGGCAGGTGGATTTACCACTGAGCCACTTGGGAAGCCCAAAAATGAAAAGACAACCCCCCAACACACACACACAAAAAAAAAACACCTCGCTTCATTACATAGCAGGGTACCTAATATAGTCCCAGGACAGGTGCTTAATTAAGGAAGGCTTCCCTGAAGAAATAACCCCCAAAGTCCCTCTTAAACCACGTTAATAATGTATCCTGAAATGCTTAAGAACAATTTGGCCATTGTTTAACCTACTGTGCAAAGGTATTTTCTGCTTCTTTCAAAAGCAGCAGAGAAGACCAAACATGATTGCTTTCAATCCTGCCACCACATGTGGCTAATAGGAAGACCAGAGGACAGTGTTTCAGGGCCCTTCTGTTACCTACTGAGGTGGTACTATGGGGTTATCGGCCTTTACAAGATAAGCAATTAGCTGAAGTATCATTTTAATATGTGTTCTCAAGGGTTACTATGATCAGACAGAATAAAGTACCAAATGCTGCCTCAGAGACCCTCAATTGTCCCCTAAACAGACTTCTAAGGACAAGTCAACTGCATTGTCACAATCTTCCTTCTACAGCCTCCTCTCTCCGATACACAAACTCATTTTCTTAAGAGGCCACGGATACATAACAGGGTCTCATAAAATCCAAATTAATTTAATTGCATAACTCACTGCATACATACTTTAAAAGAATACTGCATAAATGTTGAAAACATTTTCTATGCAGAAAACAGAACAATTCCCCTGTAAGTGTGTACTTTCTACAAAAATGAACCTCAGTGCCATTTGTCAGTAAAACCCAACTTCAGCTTCAGGTAAAGAAATCTGGAAGTGTAGACCCAGTGAACTTCAACTCCAAAGAAAAAAGGATTTTTGCAAAAACTAGAGTCATTTTCCTCTGGAACACTGCTGGCTTGTGGCAGTACCCAAAGGTTCTGCCCCAAAAACATTCCTCAAAGCTGTGCATCTATTAACATCAAGATTCATCTCTACGTGTAGCGAGATGTGAAATGAGAAAATCGATGCCCAGATCCTTGGGGGATGGACTAAGGACCAGCCAGAAAGCAGCAGAAATGTACCCTGCATTTGCTGTAGTAGGTTTTAAGTTTAAGCTATATCCTGCAACTTTGCTGTAATCATTGATTAGCTCTAGTAGTTTTCTGGTAGAGTCTTTAGGGTTTTCTGTGTAGAGGGAATGCAACTAGTGGGAATGCAAACTAGTACAGTCACTATGGAGAACAGTGTGGAGATTCCTCAGAAAACTGGAAATAGAACTGCCATATGATCCAGCGATTGCACTCCTGGGCATACACACCGAGGAAACCAGAATTGAAAGAGACACATGTACTCCAATGTTCATTGCAGCACTGTTTATAATAGCCAGGACATGGAAGCAACCTAGATGTCCATCTGCAGATGAATGGATAAGAAAGCTTTGGTACATATACACAATGGAGTATTTCTCAGCCATCAAAAAGAATGCATTTGAATCAGTTTTAATGAGGTGGATGAAATTGGAGCCAATTATACAGAGTGAAGTAAGCCAGAAAGAAGAACATCAATACCGTATATTAACGCATATATATGGAATTTAGAAAAATGGTAACCTGAACCCTGTATAAGAGACTGCAAAAGAGACATAGGCATTTAGAACAGTCTTTGGGACTCTGTGGGAGAGGGTGAAGGTGGAATGATTGGAGAGAATGGAATTGTAGCATGTATATTATCATAAGTGACCAGTCCAGGTTCGACGCATAAATTTTCCTCTGTTCAAAAAAAAAAAAAAAGTTTAAGCTAAATTTAGCCTTTATGATTAGTTCATGTAGATAATAAAACTTTGGTATTTGCTATTAAAACTGTCCAAAAAAATAACTGGGGGCTTGATAATCTACAGAATAACAGATAAAAGGCAAAAAGATATCTCCATTGGCAAACTGGTTAGACTGTTCTTCTGTATGGGGCTGTGTCATTTTTATAAACCCTGACAGCCCTGGGTTGGGGGGAGGGAATGCCATTAAGTTTTTCACCTGCTATTGTTTCTGCTCTGACAATTTATTAAGCAATAAACAGCAAAGCGAAACCAAGGACCATATAAATGTGGGACATGCACTGCATAAATCTCCAAAGAAAACATGACTCTTCTCATGGTTCCCCAAAACTGAAAAACTTTCTTCAACTAAAGGCATATTTATTTCATAAGTTTTGGGGATTATTTTTATAGATCCTGAGATATGACTTGTTTACAGATAACAAAGGAACCTCAGGGAATTCTCTGGTGGTCCAGTGAATAGGACGCTGAGCTTTCACTGCCAAGGGCCTGGGTTCAATTCCTAGTCGGGGAACTAATACCCTACAAGCCTCGCAGTTTGATCAAAAGTTGTTGTTCAGTTGCTAAGTCATGTCCAACTCATTGCAGCAACCCACGGACTACAGCAACCCACAGACTACAGCAACCCACAGACTGCAGCACACCAGGCTTCCCTGCCCTTCACTATATCCCGGAGTTTGCTCAAATTCATGTCCATCAAGTCAGTGATACTATCTAATCATCTCATCCTCTGTCACTCGCTTCTCCTCCTGCCCTCAATCTTTCCCAGCATCAGAGTCTTTTCCAATCAGTCAGCTCTTCACATCAGGTGGCCAAAGTATTGGAGCTTCAGCATCAGTCCTTCCAACAAATATTCAGGACTGATTTCCTTTAGGATTGACTGGTGTGATCTCCCTGCTGTCGAAGAGTCTCTCCAGTCAAAAGTAAATAAAGTACGAATATAATAAAGGAACCGCAGCTTAGCCTACCCCTTGGTAACAAAGCCTGGAGGAAAGTCAGCAAACACTGGGCTCTGAGCTGGGGAATCAAATCCCTCAGTCTGGTTTTGCAAAGGCCGGCCCACCACTGTCAGCCCCCGGGTCAAGCACAAAGAATGAGGGGCCCTTGCTTTGTACTCAGCCTTCCCTTAAATAAATATGTTAAAAGTCATGGGCTTCCCCAATGGCTCTCCGGTTAAGAATCTACCTGCAATGCAGGAGACGTGGGTTTGATCCCTGGGTCAGGAAGATCCTCTGGAGGAAGAAATGGCAACCCACTCCAGTATTCTTGCCCAGGAAATTCCATGGACAGAGGAGCCTAGCGGGCTATACAGTCCATGAGGTTGCAAAAAAGTCAGACATGACCGAATGGCTGAGCACACACAAGAGGTGTGATTACCAACCGCCTCCCAGCACTTAATACACACGTCTCTCCTCAGACCTTAACAACACGGACTGTCTGTGTGTGCGCACATGGGAGCAAACGTGCATCTGGGGTCAGTTTTGTTATTCCGTGAGAAGACGACTCTTGTTCCAGCAATGCACCTGTCACAGAATGCTGGCAGAATGGTCGAGCAATCAAATCACATCACTGCAGACAAGTGTGCCCATCTGAAAATCTGTGCAGTGGATATGCCTTGGTGAGGGTGGTGGCTAGTTCTCCCGTGTGTGTGCGTGTGCTCAGTCGCTTCAGTCGTGTCTGACACTGCAACTCCAAGGACTGTAGCCCACCAGGCTCCTCTGCCCATGGGATTCTCCAGGCAATACTGGAATGGGTTGCCATGCCCTCCTCCAGGGGATCTTTCCAACCCAGGAATCAAACCCATGCCTCCTGCATCTCCTGTGCCGCAGGCAAATTCTTTACTGCTGAGCACTGGGGAAGCCCCAGTTAGTACCTCCAGTTGCGGCCAAATGCTGGGCTCCTAGCTTTCGAGAAGCAAAGAGAAGGGGAGACAGTAGACAACAGGAAATAACACCAGTTGGCTTCTCACCAGGCTCTAGGGCCACAGAGGGTTAAATAAAGTACAAGCAGGGCAAACTCTCCGGCAGCCCAGTGGTTACGACCCAGCATCACCACTGCTAAGGGCCTGGGTTCAATCCCTGGGCGGGTAACTAACATCCTACGAGTTGCTTGATGCCGCCCTCGAAATAAAGTACAAGTGAAGGGGCCTTTACTAACAGCTGGTTCTAGAGAAACACTGAGTGGAGGGCCCCATGACCCTTTTCTAAAAAAAATAAATAAAAAATTTGCTATTTTGTTTTTAATTTTTTTAAGGTTGTTTTTTTTTTTGATGGGGACCATTTTTAGTCTTTATTGAATGCGTTACCATACTGCTTCTGTTTCATGTTTTGTCTTTTTGGCTGTAAGGCCTGAGGGATCCCAGCTTCCCCAGCCAGGGATCAAAACCGCACCACCTGCATTGCAAGGCAAAGTCTTAGCCACTGGACCACCAGGAAGGTCCCCACCATGATCCCTAAAAGACTTGTTTGGACTTCCCTGGCAATCCACTGGCTAAGCCACCATGCTTCCACTGCAGGGGCACGGGTTCCATCATTGGTCCTGGAAGATCCCACATGTCATGCAGTGCAGCCACAAAAAAAAAGAAAGGGGGGAAAAGGCTTACTTTATCTTTAGAGCACAGCCTCATGGGCACTGAACAGTCACCAAATAAGGTGCGAGCAAATACATACTGAGCTAATATGAAAAATCCACTGAAGTCCTAAGAGTCAGCCAGCTTTGCGATCACTCACCTTGCATTTGTCCTTAATTCCTTGGTTAATGAGGACAAATACTTCCTAATCTTAGCTCCTCTCCCCACCTCAAGAGGAGGAGAGGCAGTATTTGTCACCAGAGTCCTCAAATATGGCAAACTGTTAAAGGTGATTTTTAAAAAATTGAAAAACCAGAGTGCCATCATCACGTTAACTGTGAACCCAAGAGGCCCGTCTGCAAAGTTCCCGGGAGGTGAGCATACCTCTCAGTTTGTACATCTCCCCGTTGGCAGCGTACACGACCAGCATGTGGGGCGCTTCGTCGCTCAGGGACACGATGGCGCCGGAAAGAGACAGGGCTCCTCGAGGCTTCTGGTGCTTGCTCTGCTCATTCACAAAATACTGCAGGATGCCAGCCTCGAAATCCAGCACAAAGTACCTGGGCGGAGAGATCACAGGGCGTCGGTTTTCTCTCCGAGCAAAGAAGAGGAGGAACAGAATCCTTATGCTGACATCAAGGGTCCCAATCCAGAATGCTGGGAGCTAAAAGTCCCTGCCAGACACCCACAGAAGCCACCCCTGGGTAGCAAGAGAGAATCCGATGCTTAAAGTCAGAATGGAGCTCGTCGTGGCTCCTGAACAAAGGCCAGGCCCATTCGGGATATGGTGCGATGCCCACAGACACACATGAGCCTCAGGATGGTAAAGAAGAGCAAGGTGCTGGGACACAGAATCTGGTAACAGGTTCGATGTGTCTTCACAGGAACACCTGAAATTCACACCCTGGAAGTAGCAAGCCAGGCTGGACTCCAGGGCAGCCTGGGCGCTGTATGGGGCCTGAGCCCCAGGGCTGGTCCAACCAGGAACTAGAGGTGCTCCCAGAGCTCTAACCTCCAGCGGGTCCTTCTGCAGAACACTTTTCACACAACAGGGCAACAATTCCCTCCGCTCTGGGAGGCCACAATGCCACTGGAGTCTATATCCAGGGGAAAAACAGAGGAACTGCCAGTTGTCTGAATTGCTCAAACAAATCTTGGGAGCTGAGTACCTGGCCTATCGACACTCACAATCTATCAGCAGAAAGTAGTCCAGACAACTTGCCCTTCTCCACAAGCCGTCTTCATCAGAGACCCACACTCCCCCCTGGAACCCAGAGGCTCAGCATAGCCCCTGCTGCCTTTCCCTGCCTCCCACTGACTGCCCCACCCACGCTGGCTCCCCCAGCTGCCTCCCACCACAGGGCTTTTGCTCATGCTGTTTCCCCAACTGGAGCAGTTATTCAAAACAATACTGAAACTCTCTGTGCAACTGGGTCTCACATCAGCATCCCACTGCACCATCAGTGGGTTTGTCTCATTAAAGAAAAGTCCAGACGCTATCTGACCCGCAGGCACACCCAAGCCACGGAACCAGTCTCAATACAAATCACGGTGCAATTAAGGAAGGACAAAAGTTAGTCCTTCATTAGCTTGAAAATACTTGCCATTCCTGTGTCTAGAACAGGGTTCCTTCCCCTATTTATACTGCACGGTAATTTCAGGAACAACTCAAGTGCCACCAACTTGAGAAAGCTTCTCCTGACCAGGTCAAATCCCCTCACAAGTTCTCACCCGGAACTTGCCCCTCATGGCCTTGGCCCCCACGGGAATCTACATTCACAGGATCATCCAATTTAATGTCCAGTTTCGGCCCCTCCCCTGACTCTACCCTATCCAGAGACAGACAGTGCCTGACACCTCGCTGATACTCATCATTATTCAGTGAATGAGTGAAGGGGGAAAACTACCAGATGCTAGTTTTCAATCCATGCACCTAAGCAGCTGGGTCACCACTGTGAACTCGCACAGGCATTCGAAAATATGTCCCATATTTGAGGGTTATACAGTGATGCTCGCAAGCCAGATCCCAAGCACACAAGACAATTCAGCCAGTTGGGAATCTACAGGCACACGCAGTCCATCAACATGTAACTGCGGTTCTTAACACGGAAACGTACTGTTCTTCTACGTTGATTACTTTTTCAAATGGCAACTGAGTTGTTAGGACAGAAATGTACATGAAGCTGTTTGCAGATGACTGCTTTAATAAATGAAACCGCAGGGCATTTTCTTAACCTCTAAGCACCATAAACCAAGAAAATTTACAAACTTCTACCCTGATTCTCACAGTATCCAACAGACAGCCACCATTATCCCTCATTTTTCAGGTGCTGGGACCCAAAGAAACTGCAAACCCAAGTCCTGCGTGTCTGTGTCCACATCCACACCTGGTTCAGCCCAGCTCGCAAACTCTCTGTTGAGCCTCCCACAAGCCCTCCTTCACCGCCTGCTCCGGGCCACCTCTCCTTACCCGGCTTAGGTGCTTCACTCTCCAAACCTTCCTGCGAGACAGCGAGGCCAGCCGAAAGTCCCCCTGCCTGCCTGCAGAGGCGTGACCGCATCCCCAGCCCCACAGGGCAGGTGTACGCGAAAACCCAGCTCTCACCCTCCAGAATGCCAGTTCCTCCAAGAAATCTTCCACTTTTAATTATTTGTAACATTCCAAATGTCCTGGCCAAGACTACCCTTTTTACCTCTCTCCTCCCCTCCGATCTCTTTTGGGTCACAATAATAAGACTATACTTCTGGTCTCCATCACCACTGTGGATAAATCGAGATACAAAGATGCCTTCATGGGCTAGGACTCTTCAAAGCGTGGTCCCGGGCCCAGCAGGAGTATCAAGCTCATCTGGAAGCTTGGGCCCCATCCAAGGCCGGCTGGATCAGAAGAAACACTGGGGAAGGGGTCAAGGAGGCTTCCAGTGACTGATACAGCTCAAGTTTGAGAAGCACAGGCCTAAACTAACAGCTCATCACCGAATCCCTGTCCACTTCTTCCAACAGACATGAGATGAGAGGACTGAATATATCTCCCAGTTTTCTTCGTTGGGATGTGTGGCCATGTGAGCAAAAGTAAAACACAGGACAGGCACCCAACACACAGACAGACAGACACTCACAAAGGTTGGGATGGAGACATCCTGTGGGGCCACTTAGGATCCACAATGAGTGTGGCAAAGACCCCCAGAGAAAGTAGCCTGGGCCCCTGAATCACCACCTGGAGGAGAGCCACCTGCTAAAAAAAACACCCTTTATCATTTCTACAAGGATGAGAAAGAGGCTTCTGCTTATCTCATGCTTCAGATCTATGATGGCAGGCAGCCTGGCAAATCCACCAAAAATCTTTTCAAAATGTCTATTTTCATGTCCTTCTACTCTTCCTCTCTGTGATGTTGAAGGAAAGTTACATGGCTCAAAATAACCTGGAGTTAAAACTCCCCTCTGGGTCCTCCCCACAATTCTATGCAAAACAAAGAACTCTCTCACCGGAAGGGAAAAAAATGGACAGCCGGTCCAGCCTCTGGCCAAGCTCCAGAATTCCTTGCCCCAGCCGTTTAAGAGAAAACAACTCCAAACAACCTTGGAGAAGAACAGGCCCCCTTAAGACAGTAGCTTTCCACATACATGCCTGTACACACTTACTCTTTTCCTGGCTCAGCGCAGCGGCTCACTAGTCTGACTGCCGCCCCTCCTCGCCTCATTGAAGGTGATCTGTTCCTGTGAATTGCCACTCGGTCTTTCTCCAAACCTCGCCTTCTCTAACTCCCTTACCCTACAGATGTGAAAACCAAATTCTATCCATGGGAGAGGAGTTGTGGTGATTCCTGAGCCACCAGGGGTCACGTTATTCAAATGCTGACCCTGCCTTCTCTTTAGGAGTCAGTGGTTTCAACGTGACCTGTATTTCCTGTCACAGTGACTGCAAGTACGCAGACACAGCTCCCGGCAGGTCAGAGCGTTAAGAGCAATAATCTGCACAAGTGCAGGGAAAGAACCTCGTCTCCGACTACAGCATTTTGTGTCTCCACCCCACTGCATCCCCCCAAACCACCCTGGCAGAAGTGCAGTGTTCCCCATCTACAAACACGCCCCCTTTACACAGAGGAAAGCAGAAAAGGCAGCAGACAACCTCAACGGGCTTCAAGGAAAAGGCGTAAGCCAAGTTGCCCTCCACACCCTGACCCTCCCCATCCACCCTGTGCCCTTGCTGGAATGGAGACAGAACCAACACCTCTTCCCCTTCTGCTCCATCTGCTCACCACCTAGGCCCCGTCATCCTTTCCAGCTCCCAGAGGCAGCTTCATAAATTCATCTCGTTCACACCAACCATACATTTGCAAAAGACATTACTAAGAAACTGGTACCAAAAAATGAATTCTGGTTTTGTTTTTTTCCCTCAATCAGGGTGACAGAATAACCCAATGAGCACACATTATGCTGGCTATGGGACCACATGAATGACTTTTCACATTACCTATTTCAAAATAACATCTTAATTCTAACCCCCCGCCTCAGACCCAAAAACACACACACACACATTCCCACTGCTTCCTAAAATAGTTTCAATGAAAATACAGGTTTGAATCAGGAGCACTAAAAAAGGTTATCAATAATTTACTTTTTTCTAAAGACAGTTAAAAATTCGATCCTATCTGAAAATAAATGATGGGAGAATATCCGATTAAAAATTGCAACAGACTAAACATAAATTGTTCTTCCAGGACCGCCTTTGAAAGTTCAGTTAGCAGCTGTCACATGTAGGTAGGAAATGCCCACGCAGCATTAAGAAACACATTGCCTGGGGGTCACGTCCCCTGGGAGGAAGGAAATTACATTTGGTTTCCCACAGGGTCAGGGCTCTGTCAGGGCTTGCTGCATCAGAAACTCACAGCTTTCATCCTAAATGGAAAAGTTAACGGCATTTCGGGACAAGGCTTCACCAAATCAAGTGCAAAGGACAGATAAACTCCTGAAACTTTCTTAAAGGCCTTTCCTTCTGGAGAAAGGAGTAAGAGGAACCTAATTCCTAGAGTGGGTTCTGTTCTAATTAGCATCTCCAGCTTCAGTTTGCATCTTGACTGATGAGCAGGTGAACCTAACTGTACATGAAAGGAACATACTTTAGGGGCTATGTTAACAAACCAGAGAGGGTGCGGGGGAGAAAGGAGAGAAAAAAGGGAGACAATCAAACCAACCTAGGAGACGAGCCATCAGTCCTGATCAGGCCAGCCTCGGAGTGGCAACCTTGCCCAGTTCCAAAGCTGGGACCCGCGGGGAGCCGCAGGCCCACTTCGAAAGGGCTGAGAACAAGCCACTGCTTCGGAAACAACACGTGAGCACGTGCTTGCACATAGGCACCTGCGTGCTCACAACACACACATTCATCCGTACGCACACAGTCACGCTCACTTGCGTGTGCGTACATGCAAAGCAGCGGCCCTTACGCATTGCTGCTTTCCAATCCTTGCATCAAGGAGAGGCATCTGTCAACACTTGTAGCCTTTAATTCCCACCCTCACCTGCGTTACAGACTTTCATGAAGGTTCAACTTCAGGATCTAAAAGCTGAAACTTCAGGATCTAAAAGCTGAAAATCTGACATTTTTAATTTGGGAAGGGGTAGGCACGCCGATTGCCATCAGCATCCAGTTAGCAGCAAAAAAAATAAAGGGAAAGGATTGGGGTAGGGGTGGTGGGAATGTGGGGGGGGTGCGGGGAGAAGCAGCTCATTAATGCCAAGAGGCAGAGATCACAAGCAAACTACAAGAGAATTACAAAGAGGAAAAATTGCAGTGAAAAAAAACTTTTGAAGAGGAACTTCGCCAGACAGACTGCTACTGGCAAAAAGCTAAACCATTTCATCTACACTTAAAAGTGAAAATTAAAACAAGAGAAAAGGGCTTGAGAAGGGATGTGATTGCCCAGCCCTTGAGCCTGAGCAGACACCTTTAACATCCAGGGTACTATTCCTAGAAGGGAGTAAGGACCCCTCCCATTCCGAGTGGGGCTCCGCCCTTCCTTCCACACAGGGCAGGAGGCCCACGACCCAGCTGGCACTGGGGTCCCAGCTGCTGGGATCTGACTCACCTTCCCAGGCCCTCTGTTTTGTTTCTACCTCCAACCCCACACTAATTATTGATCAAAAGAAGCTAGTCTCTAGCCCAAATATTCACACATCATGGTTCAGGAATACAGCTCAGTGACAAACTTCCACGGACCTCACCCAGACAGATTCTTTATATTCCAAAATCACTTTGTACTCTGAAAGGCGCCCCCTTGAAATCTTTCACAGAATCATAATTTCTGTAGAAATCTGCATACTCCAGGCCCTCTGTCTTCTGAGAAGCTCCTGCTCAGACTCCTGGAGCCCACCTGTGCCTTGTTCTGACCATGGCAACAGTGACCTTGTTCTTCAGCTAAACACCCTTCTCTGGGTTGAGTGGCTGACTGCTTGACTCTTCTACAGATGAAAATTTCAAGTGCGAAAGGTAAACAGCATGCTCCAGATCTTATAGAGAGGAAATTATGGCGCAGATTTTAATCAGGCAATCTAACAGTCAGGCCCATGGCTTGAAACCATTAAGATAGTGTGTGATTAAAATACCGTCTTCACTGCAAAGATGCAAGAACACAGGGTCGAAACTGACAGAAATATAAGAAAGAAAGAAAAAACAATCAGATTAGGAGACTTTTAGAATCCTTTTGCCCAGAGCTGGACAGATATGTAGAAACTGAATGGGAACATATAGATTCAAAACAATATATTCCCAAGTTTTATTTTAAATGTTACAAATAATTACATACACAAATGAAAATTACATACACATGCAAACTTTTAATATAAACTTCTTTTCAAATGTGCATGGAACATTTTGCAAAATGTTGGCTAAAACATCAAAAAGTAAAAATTTTATAGGGCCAATCTTTAGACCTCACAATAACATCTGACATGTTAAAGACTTGAAAAAAACTAGTAGTATTAGTTTTAATATTATATATATATATCATATAACTTAATATATTCATATTAGGAAAAATATGGGTGGGTATTTTTAAACTGTTAGCATGGGGAAGGCACCAAAACAGGAGAGGCAAAACCATAAAGAAAAGTACTTACACATATTTCTAAATTTTAAACAATCCCCAGTTAAAAATAAGCCATAAATAAAACAAAAGACAACCAATAAGGCAGAGTTTTAAAAACGAATATTTAACTGTCTTCTTGTAAAAACAATGTTCTTACAGTTTGGGTCAGCTGTTCCTTGCTTCTGAATCAGCAGAGAAGCTAGTTTAAAATGTGGATTCCTGACTCCCATCCCATAGAGAAGCGGAATCTTTGTGGCTGAGATCAGGAAATCAGGAATATGAATTTCAAAATTTCCCTAGCGTGTGTTAGCCTCTCAGTCGTGTCCAACTTTTTGGGCTTCCATGGACTATAAGCCTCCAGGCTCCTGTCTGTGGAACTCTCCAGGCAAGAATACTGGAGTGAGTAGCCATACCCTTCTCCAGGGGATCTTCCCCACCCAGGGGATCAAACCCAAGTCTCCTGCATTGCAGGTGAATTCTTTACCATCTTAGCCACCAAGGAAGCCCTAGATAAGTTGGAAAAAAACCAGTGCAAAATCTACTCAGGATAAAAACCTTAAGTTATTCACACCCTTTTTTTCCCCTGGTCTTTCAAGTTTTTCCTCCTAATCATTCATTCAGCAAACATCTGAGCACTATGGAACCATCCAACAAAGCGGAACGTATTGTTTAAATATGAGCTGACCTTATTTTATCTTTGTGTGGAAGAGCCGAAGCCCTGCTCCTAAATCACAACAACTCAGGCAGTAGGTATCTTGGCTGTCACTGCGGGAGTATTTTTGAGAAAGATTTAATGAAAAATTATGTCACCGGGAATGGAGTTTCTGCATAACTGAATCATCAACTAGCATCATGTTGGTTCACCTGGGCACAGCGGCCCCAGAGACCAGGCTGAGCGGCTGCTGCCTCGTGAACCACCTCACCCGACAAAGCACGACTGGTAAGTCAAAGTGAACTTTTAACACAAGATTGGATGTACTGCACTTGGATTTCATGTATGACGAGATTCCATCTGCCTTTGAAGACCAGGTCATTACATACCGGGAGCAAGAACAGACCTTTCTAACAAGGGTTAATACAGGCACCTTCTGAACTCCTATTCACTCAAGTCTCCAAGGCCATTGGCTAAGAACTCCAACCACGACTACTTTAAACTAAAATGTCAAGCCCCATCTTAATGCTCACAGTTCATTTTCATTCTTCCATCGACAACACAAGGAACTTACCTGGGAATCCGAGAGATGGGTGGAGTCTTAGAATCAACTTTCTGCTTTACACTAAAACCTTGAACACACACATCAAATCACACCGAAGAGAATACTGGCTAAGGCCCCGGGGGCAAAAGTGTGTGGGCAGCATGGTGCCCACCAGGATGAAAAGAGATGGAAAGCTGGCCTGAGGAGACCAGGGAAGCAGTTAGGATCAGAAGCAGGCCCCTAGGCTCAGCTTTTCTGCCCCTAAATATCCAACTGAATCTGCCTGGAGAAGGCAAGGCACCCCACTCCAGAATTCGTGCCTGGGAAATCCCATGGGCAGAGGAACCTGGTAGGCTACAGTCCATGGGGTCACATGAGTCAGACACAACTTAGTGACTAAACAATGCAAATCCAATGAAATCACACCCTAAAGTCCACTGTCCCTGGATCAAAGCATCCTTTACTTTTCCCTACAGGCTACATGGCATAGAGGAAAGAGGTGTGATCTGGCAGGAAGACGACTGATTCGACCTGTGGTTTTCAAACATTTGCTACATCGGAATCACCTGCAAGTCTGTTAAAAACACTGGGCCCCTCCCACAGACTCAGGAGGTCTGGGTGGAGCCAGAGAATTCCAGCAAGTTCCCAGGTGATGTTGATGCTGCAGGCGGGACCATGCTTTGAGAGCTACTGGACCTCACTTCCAGAGAAGGCAATGGCACCCCACTCCAGTACTCTTGCCTGGAAAATCCCATGGATGAAGAGCCTGGTAGGCTGCAGTCCATGGGGTCGCTAGAAGTCGGACACGACTGAAGCGACTTAGCAGCAGCAGCAGGTCCTCACTTCTGTGACCTTGGCCACGGCACTCATCCACTCAGAGCCCCGATTCCTGCATCTGCAAAGGCAGAAAGCTAGTGCATTCTCTTCTGACCTGTTGTTCCACCATCGCTGTGCCTCAAGGTCCGAGTGGGTATCAGACGAGAACTTCCAAGCGTCCACATCACATTTCCACATGCAGACAGTGAATCGGATCCCATGCTCATATTACACTGGGATCAGCGGTTTAGTTAATTGGTAACAAAGCCAACCAGATAGAACTTAAAACAAGAGCCAGTGCTTGCTCTTTTCTTGGAGGTGCGTGGCAATATGATTTGGCAAGGTTCTCACATGTGGTCAGTTGGACCACATTCTGTGATATGGATAAAGCACTGTGGATACATTTACTCATTCCCTGGTTAAAGAAAAGAGAATTTACATAAGCCCAGTATTCTTGCCTGGAGAATCCCAGGGACAAAGGAGCCTGGTGGGTTGCTGTCTATGGGATCGCACAGAGTCAGACACGACTGAAGTGACTTAGCAGCAGCAGCAGCTAAATTTTAAAGAATTTATGTTTGGTTCCAAAACTAAGTCTTATTTCCAAGAATTCACTCACTTCTTTTATATATATATAAATGAGTACCAAACTTGCTAGGCACTGTATGCTAAATGCTAAAAATACATAGGAGGGGACTTCCCTAGTGGTCCAGTGGTTAAGAATCTGCCTGCCAACGTGGGGAACACAGGTTCAATCCCTGGGCCCAGAAGATTTCACCTGTTGTGGGCCAACTAAGCCCCCTTGTGCCCCAACTACTGAAGCCCACACGCTTAGAACCCATGCTCTGCAACAAGGGAAGCCACCACAAGGAGAGGCCCACGGGCAGCAATGAAGACCCAGCGCAGCCAGAAATAAATAAAAGCAAATGAAATGAAATTTTTTTAAAAAAATGTAATACATAGCAGGTGGGGGACAAGGTCTCTGGTTTGATGGGGATATGGAAAATGTACCAAGAAACAATACGGTATTTATAAAAATGAACACGCAACTTTAGCTGTGCTGAGAGGCTTGTGTTAAGAAGAAAGTAGAATGTGACCTAGCTAGAGATTTCCCAACACAAAATGTCCATAAACTGGTGAATGGATAAACAAACAGTGTGATACATCCACACAACGGAATACTATCTAGCAATAAAAGGAACACAACATTGATACGTGCTATATGGATGAACCTCAGAAATAACAGGCTAAGTGAAAGAAATGAGATGCAAAAAGATTACCTGTTGTATGATTTCATGTATATGAAATGTCCAGAGAAGGGAAATTTACAGAGACAAAAGCAGATGAAGAACTTCTCTGGCGGTCCAGTGTGTAGGGATCCATATTTTCACTACAGGGGGCACAGGTCTGATCCCTGGTTGGGAAACTAAGACCCCACATGCTAAAAATAAACCAAGAAACAAACAAGCAGACAAGTGACTGTTTCGAGCTGAGGATGAGAACAGTGTTAACTATGCACTGGCTAGACGGAATTATTTTGGTGATAGGAATGTTCTCAAACTGGATTTTGAAGATGGCTGCACACTATAACTTAGCTGAATATTACTGAATTGTATGCTTGCAGTGGGTAAATTTCATAGTGTTCAAATTATACTTTAATAAAAGTGTTTTTAAAAACGTCAGTAATCCTGGCAATATCCTAGACCAGGGTAGAGGTGTCAGAATTACTGCCAGGGTACAATTGACAAGACCTGATAATGGACTGGGAATTTCATTTGGGGGCTGTTACACTTCAGAAGCCTTTACAACTTCCAGGAGGTGTTGATTGGCAATTAGGATGAATGGAGTCCAGATAGGATCTGAGCCGGGGATTAAAGATGAATAATCTGACCAAAAGTAGCCAAGAGAGCTAAAGGCACAATTAAGACTGCACAGAAAGAGAAGACAGGGAGAAGGCCCAGCATGAAGACGTGAGGAACTCTTAACATTAAACAGGAAAAAGAGATGAAGAGAACAAGACAGAGAGACAGGAGGAAAGCCAGAACCCCAGAGAGAACATTCACGAAGGCAGGCGTGATCAGCGTGTCATGTGCTAACGAGACGTCAGTAAGATGAGAACTGAAACATGTCTGCTCTCTGACCACACACGGATCTATTTGTATATTTCAAGACTCAAGGATTTCCATGACCCTGACTCTACCATAAAGCAAATCAGTTCATGTTGGTATGCAAGCCCAAGGGAGACGGGAAAAGAACTTCTCTTTTCCTCCAAACGTGTACTGTCTAAGTTCACCAGCTGCTTCCCGATACTCATGTTCCATCTTTACTGGGATCAGTGGAAAGACAGATCTCTGGGTTGAAACCAAGGGTAACAACCTCATTTCTGGCTCAATTAGCTTGTGGTCTGAAACTAGATGTAGCAGTGACAGCTGACTATCTAGCCTACCTATAAAATCATCATTTTCTCTCTCAAATCAAGAGAACTCCAATTGTTACCTGAGCCAATACACAATGCCAGAATACATTTCCCAGTCTTCCTTTAAGCACGATGTGGCCATCGGACTAAGTTCTAGCTCATGAAGAATAGTGATGGATTGGACTCCTTCCCCTCCTCTACTTGCTTTGTTGGAAAGTAGACATAGTGGCTGGAATTCCAACACTCTCTTTGAACTTTGAGGACATGGCCACACCCTAGGGATGGTGAAGGAGAAAGTTAAAAGGAGCATGAGTCTCTGAAATCTGTGGAACCCCCACACCAACCCTGAAACAATTAAGCAAAATAATAATAATAATAATAATGTATGTACAATGGAATATTATTCAACCATAAAAAAGAATAAAATAATGCCATTTGCAGCAACATGATCATATTAAGAGCAGTAAATCAGACAGAGAAAGACAAATCACGTGGTATCACTTCTTCTGTGGGATCTCAAAAAAGATACAAATGAACTTATTTACAAAACAGAACTACTGACATAGAAAACAAATTTAAGGTTCAGTTCAGTTCAGTCCCTCAGTCATGTCCGACTCTCCGCAACCCCGTGAATCACAGCACGCCAGGCCTCCCTGTCCATCACCAACTCCCGGAGTTCACTCAAACTCATGTCCACAGAGTCAGTGATGCCATCCAGCCATCTCATTCTCTGTCGTCCCCTTCTCCTCCCGCCCCCAACCTTTCCCAGCATCAGTCTTTTCCAGTGAGTCAACCCGTCGCTTGAGGTGGCCAAAGTATTGGAGTTTCAGCTTTAGCATCAGTCCTTCCAATGAACACCCAGGATCGATCTCCTTTAGAATGGACTGGTTGGATCTCCTTGCAGTACAAGGGACTCTCAAAAGTCTTCTCCAACACCACAGTTCAAAAGCATCAATTCTTGGGCGATTAGCTTTCTTCATAGTCCAACTCTTACATCCATACATGACCACGGGAAACACCATAGCCTTGACTAGACGGACCTTTGTTGGCAAAGTAATGTCTCTGCTTTTTAATATACTATCAAGGTTGGTCATAACTTTCCTTCCAATTTAAGGTTACCAGTGGGAAAAGGTGGAGGGGAGAGGATAAATTAGGAATTGGGGATTAACAGAGACACACTACCATATATAAAATATCATCGACAAGGATCTACTGTATAATAGGGAACTATAGTCAATATTTTGCAATAACTCATATGGGAAAAGAATCTGAAAAAGAGTAGATATAGATGTATGTATAACTTAATCACTTTGCTTTACACCTGAAATTAACACAACATTGTAAATCAACTGCTGCTGCTGCGTCACTTCAGTCGTGTCCGACTACACTTCAATAAAACAGACAAATAAAGACTAAACAAGAAGGATCTTAAGGTTAACAAAAACAAAAACACCTGCCTACCCTCTCAGAGGTAAGTAACATTACTGCCCCTTACTAACCACAAGGAAACAGAGAGGGTCTCTCTCCCAACCAGAGTCACACAGCCCGTCAGCAGAGATGATGTGAGCCCAGGTAGTATTCCCCTAATCCCTGCACCACCCTGCCTGTCTCAGAAAGCTACCAGCACACTACACCCCCACCACCACCTCAGGACAGGGTGCCTCAGCCTTCCAGCACCTTCTAAGCAGAGGTGTGGGGTAGGAGGGACACACTGCTCAGGAAATGTTGACTATTCAGACTTCACGTCAAAGGTGGGATGTCCGGCTTCCCTGGTGGTCCACTGGTTATGAATCTACCTTGTAATGCAGGGGACACAGGTTCGGTTCCTGGTCCATGAATATCCCTACATGCTGTGAACAAAGCCCATGAGCTACAATTACTGGAGCCTGAGCACCGACAGCCCATGCTCCACAACCAGAGAAGCCACTGCAGCGAAAAGCCTGAACACCGCAACTGAGGAACAGACCCCTCTTGCCGCAACTAGAGGAAACCCACGCACAACAGCAAAGACCAGTACAGTCAAAGATGGGATGTCTGCTCAAACCAGTGAATCCAGCTGCCTGGGGTCAAGTTCTCCTCACAGGACTCTGCAGACAGCTAACACCTAGGAGATGGGAAGGAGAGAAATGAAAGTGGTGAAATCTCAATGGGACAGTCCAAAGAATTCTCACCAGGCTGATGGGTTTCACCCCGCAGAGATCACGCCTCCTGCTTCTTCCGGCCGCCGTGGGCAGCCAGCCCGCCCACTCTCTCCCTGGGTCCTCCACACCTGCTGTGATCCTGCTTACACCCAGCTTTAGTTTATGGCTTGCTTGACATTGTACAGGAGACAGGAATCAAGACCATCCCCATGGAAAAGAAATGCAAAAAGGCTGTCTGAGGAGGCCTTACAAATAGCTGTGAAAAGGAGAGAAGCGAAAAGCAAAGGAGAAAAGGAAAGATATAAGCATCTGAATGCAGAATTCCAAAGAATAACAAGGAGAGATAAGAAAGCCTTCCTCAGCGATCAATGAAAAGAAATAGAGGAAAACAACAGAATAGGAAAGACAAGAGATCTCTTCAAGAAAATTAGAGATACCAAGGGAACATTTCATGCAAAGATGGGCTCGATAAAGGACAGAAATGGTATGGATCTAACAGAAGTAGAAGATATTAAGAAGACGTGGCAAGAATACACAGAAGAACTGTACAAAAAAGATCTTCATGACCCAGATAATCACGATGTGTGAGCACTCACCTAGAGCCAGACATCTTGGAATGTGAAGTCAAGAGGGCCTTAGAAAGCATCACTATGAACAAAGCTAGTGGAGGTGATGGAATTCCAGTTGAGACATTTCAAATCCTGAAAGATGATGCTGTGAAAGTGCTGCACTCAATATGCCAGCAAATTTGGAAAACTCAGCAGTGGCCACAGGACTGGAAAAGGTCAGCCTTCATTCCAATCCCGAAGAAAGGCAATGCCAAAGAATGCTCAAACTACCACACAATTGCACTCATCTCACACATTAATAAAGTCATGCTCAAAATTCTCCAAGCCAGGCTTCAGCAATATGTGAACCGTGAACTTCCAGATGTTCAAGCTGGTTTTAGAAAAGGCAGAGGCACCAGAGATCAAATTGCCAACATCCGATGGATCATGGAGAAAGCAAGAGAGTTCCAGAAAATCATCTATTTCTGCTTCATTGACTATGCCAAAGCCTTTGACTGTGTGGATCACAATAAACTGTGGAAAATTCTGAAAGAGATGGGAATACCAGACCACCTGACCTGCCTCTTGAGAAACCTGTATGCAGGTCAGGAAGCAACAGTTAAAACTGGACATGGAACAACAGACTGGTTCCAAATAGGAAAAGGAGTACGTCAAAGTTGTATATTGTCACCCTGCTTATTTAACTTATATGCAGAGTACATCATGAGGAATGTTGGGCTGGAAGAAGCACAAGCTGGAATCAAGATTGCTGGGAGAAACATCAATAACTTCAGATATGCAGATGATACCACCCTTATGGCAGAAAGTAAAGAGGAACTCAAAAGCCTCTTGATGAAAGTGAAAGAGGAGAGTGAAAAAGTTGGCTTGAAGCTCAACATTCAAAAAACAAAGATCATGGCATCTGGTCCCATCATTTCATGGGAAATAGATGGGCAAACATTGGAAACTGTGTCTGACTTTATTTTTGGGGGCTCCAAAATCACTGCGGATGCTGACTGCAGCCAGAAATTAAAAGACGCTTACTCCTTGGAAGGAAAGTTATGATCAACCTAGATAGCATATTCGGAGAAGGCAATGGAAAGCCACTCCAGAACTATTGCCTAGAAAATCTCATGGATGGAGGAGCCTGGTAGGCTGCAGTCCGTGGGGTCGCTAAGGGTCAGACACAACTGAGCGACTTCACTTTCACTTTTCACTTTCACACATTGGAGAAGGAAATGGCAACCCACTCCAGTGTTCTTGCCTGGAGAATCCCAAGGACGGGGGAGCCTAGTGGGCTTCCGTCTATGGGGTCACACAGAGTTGGACACGACTGAAGTGACTTAGCAGCAGCAGATAGCATATTAAAAAGCAGAGACATTACTTTGCCAACAAAGGTCCGTCTAGTCAAGGCTATGGTTTTTCCACTGGTCACGTATGGATGTGAGAGTTGGACTGTGAAGAAAGCTGATGGCTGAAGAATTAATGCTTTTGAACTGTGGTGCTGGAGAAGACTCTTGAGAGTCCCTTGGACTGCAAGGAGATCCAACCAGTCCATTCTAAAGGAGATCAGTCCTGGGTGTTCATTGGAAGGACTGATGCTCAAGCTGAAACTGCAATACTTTGGCCACCTCATGCGACGAGTTGACTCACTGGAAAAGACTCTGATGCTGGGAGGGATTGGGGGCAGGAGAAGAAGGGGACGACAGAGAATGAGATGGCTGGATGGCATCACCAACTCGATGGACATGGGTTTGAGTGAATTCCAGGAGTTGGTGATGGACAGGGAGGCCTGGCGTGCTGTGATTCATGGAGTCGAAAAGAGTTGGACACGACTAAGCGACTGAACTGAACTGAGCTACCTTCCCCAGCATGAAATCCCAAGGCTCCCAGCCCTGCAGGAAACCGAATACTCAGCAGGACCATCGTAGTAGCCTGAGGATCTCAGGGCTGGGGAGGAAGTCAGGACCAGCCTGGCAACTAGTCCCAGGCACTCAGGCAAGAAGAAGCTCAGGTGACAGGCAGATCAGATCCGGCTGCCGCCAAGGGCTCTGGAAAAACACACACATTCCCAAAGGGAAATCACGCGCTGGCTAGCTCTACCTGGCATGTCATTAAACTAACGTGAAAGGGTCTAACAAACCCAAACAAGATTAAAGTCTCAACTGCTTCTCCAACACATGCTCCAAGGCCTCCCAGCAACATGAACCACCATGAGCACATCAAGGCCAAAATAAAGCCGCAAGGTCACCAGGTCCTCCTGGGAGTTGTGAGCACAGTATGCTCTCTGGGGTGGCACAGTCCCAAGCCGGGGACAGAGGCCCAAGTGTCCACACGTGCCCACTCTCCACATGTGCTCTCTCAGGGAGCCTGCTGCTGCCGCTAAGTCACTCAGTCGTGCCCGACTCTTAGAGACCTTGTGGACCACCAGGCTCCTCCGTCCATGGGATTTTCCAGGCAAGAATACTGGAGCGGGGTGCCATTGCCTTCTCCGCAGGAAGCCTGAGTCAATATCATTTCCCACCTGGTCTGACCGTATCAAGGCCTGCACCTGGGGAAGTCACCGGTGTTCTGCCAAGGAGCTCAAGGAAACATGGAACCTCCCTGATTTTCTGGGGAAGAGGCAGCGTCGGTGCCAACAGACAGTCAATGTGCCTGCTCAGTTGTGTCCGACTCTTTGTGACCCCGTGGACTATAACCCACCCAACTCCTCAGTCCATGGGATTCTCCAGGCAAGAATACTGAGAGTGGGTTACTGTTGCCTTCTCCAGGGGATCTTCCCAACCCAGGAATCAAACCCACGTCTCCTGCATTACAGGCGGTTATTTTTTTACTCACTGAGCCATCAGGGTGAGTGGACAGAATTCCCAGTTTGAAGTTTTTCTCAAAAGAATTTTTCTAGAGGCCACTACCAACATGTCTACAGTGGCCAAAAAACAAATACACATGCAACAAAGGAACCAGGTTAGAAAAGTATTTATCTCGCAGGACTTTTCTGAGAATTAAATAAGTTATTTTCTGTAAAATGCTGAGAACAGTGTCTGACACATAGCTAGCAACATACATTTTACATACATATAGAAATTACATATGCATACAATTATTTATCAAGTAATATATTAAGGCAATACTTAGCAATTACCTTAAAAAAGTGTGGTCTTAGTTTTTTCATTTTACAATTAAGGAAAGAGCTTTTATTGTTTTTGTTGTCAGAAACAGCAGGTTATGGAATTTAATCTACTCTGTTCTATTTGCTAACAGCTCTGTGACATAGATATTATTTCTATTCTACCTAAAAAGAAGCATTCCCAGGTGGCACAGTGGTAAAGAATCCACCTGCCAATACAGGAGACACCAGAGACGTGGGTTCGATCCCTGGGAAGGGAAGATCCCCTGGAGGAGGGAATGGCAACCCACTCCAGTATTCTTTCATGGAGAATCCTATGGACAGAGAAGCCTGGAGGGCTACAGTCCATGGGTTGCAGAGTCAGACACGACTGGGCACACATGCATATGCCATGCAGAAAGGGATTCTAGTCTCATTGTTCAGGGGCACATGTCCGTGATCTCGTACCGGATACACACAAGCCACGCGACGGCAGCAAACCCGTCCGCGTCAGAGCACACGGCATCCCATAAAGAGCACCCCATCCCACAGCCTCCCGGCTGCTCACCTCGATAGTGAGGTTAAGGCCTGATGAGAGGGAGGCGCGGAGACTAGTAAACATCAACAATGTTTTCTGAATCTACTCTGAAATCACCACTACACCATCTCCAAGACAAACACCACAGCCTTCTGAGCAAGACAGCCTAGGCTTCCTTGCCAAGAAACTGTCACCTGATTCACTGTTCTGACCCCTCCCATCCCTTGAAGAGGGGAAAACAAGATGTCTATTCTCTACCTTCTGGTCCAACCTGAATTTTGAACCCCAGTGGCCACCGTTCAACCTTATTAATCTCCTCTCCTGTGGAGACAGCGTGAGTTTGGGGGTTGCCCTGCTAAGCTGTGTGAGGTTTCACAAACACACAGAAGACAGATGGAAGGAAGGACCAAGGTCAGGCAGCATGCCAGCTCCTTCTCTTGCCCCGTCGATTACCTGCCACTTCAGTTTGCCCAGCAAGAGCAAACGAAACAGTGCACTCCACAAAAAGCCAATCTCTGTTCGCTGCATTCTTCAAGCTCCTTACTCTCTCCCTCAACCACATCTTACACTGTGTTTCATAAAAGATATATGACCCGCCTGTTCCTACCACTCCCAACCAGAATGAATCTCTTTCATCAACCTTCTACCCCCGCCCCGCAGCAGACCAATGGAGCTGAAAAAGCGGGAAATCGTTTGGCTCCCCATTAACTGTTACTGTTATTATTACCATCCTCACCATCATCAGTGCCATGAATGTCTCTGACACCTCACCTGGGAACTTCTTCAGGGCCATGTCACTTGATGGGAGAATCCCTCTGGGCTCAGCACAGAATCTCATATATTGAGGACGCTAATACATGTCCCCTGATGGGCCAGGGTGACAGTCAGTAAACAAAAAAGCGTCCCCTCATTATCGTTCTCTGTCCTCATTTATCTATTGTGACCACCATCACAACCATAATATAGAACTCTCTAATATCAGCACCATTCTCCATCATCAAGGACATTTTTAGGTCTATGAATATGCCTAAGATGCCACACCAGGATGGGAAAGTTAACATCACTGACTCTGCCTCTTACCCAGTGTACTTATCCCTGATTAAAGACCAGCCAGTCAGCAGAATAATCAATCCCCAACCATTCAAGACCTAGTTCATCTGGGGGCCATCCTGAGCCCCCAGTCCCCCAACCACAAGCAGATTGGATTCAAGTTTCAGGGATAAGAGCGGTGGCACCTGATGATGAGGATCATGGTGTCAGGCCATCCATGGCTAACGGAGAACTCCCTCACGTTAAACTTGATTTTGAAGAACCATTAGTCATTGAAGACAGCTTGCCTGCCAAACCCACTTGTGTCGAAGATTTTATGTCGAGAGAATGCTCACAGCTCTGGGAAGCTAAACATTTCCCCAACCCTCTGGAGAAGCAGGGAAACTGCCCAGCCTGCCTCTGAATTACTGATGTCATAATTTATTGAAAGATCTCTACTAGGTCATAGGTCACCCCGTGTGCAATGCCAGGTACCTGCTCCAGGGTCTCTGCCTGGGGGGAGGGGGGCAAGCAACATGGAGACAGTGGTCCCCGAGAACCTACCTTTCAAGGATCTTACAGCCCCGAACCTGACCAGCACTCAGCATCAACACACTCGTCCAGTGACCTCATTTCATCTTCTCCTAAAGTAGGGGGGGTATTCTTCAGTCTATTTTACCAACATGAAACCTAAGGCTGGTCAATTTTCCCTGGATTTCCTTCCAGCTGGTGGACAGAGGGACCAGGACTAGGCCAACTATTAGAAATTTCGGTCCTTATTTCATTCAGTAGTAAGGTTCCCCCAACTCATGTTTACATTCACTGCCAGGCACTCATCTAGATGCTGGGGACAGAGAAGTGAACAGAACAGATAATTCCTGCCTCACAGGGCTGACGTTTCAGTGGGAGGAGAGAAATTACAGACCTATAATATGTAAAAATACAGTGTCAGAAAGTGACAAAAAGGCTGCCATTTGGCGCATTCTAATTTCCCCAGGTCAGGGAAGGTCTGTCTACATGGAGGACTTGAGCCGAGACCAGAAGGAAAAGGGTGAGGTGCGTCAGCTGAAGGGAAAACTGCGTTCCAGGCAGTCAGTACAACGTCGGAGGTGGGGGCAGGCTGGGCACGCTGGAGAAAAGCAGGTGTGACAGGAGCAGGTGAGCGAGGGGGCCAGAAGCCAGAGGCCCTTGCCGACTGTGCTAAGGACCTCAGATTTCACTCCCGGGAAGACGCGAGGCCTCTCGCGGGCGCTGACACTAGAGGGTCGCTCCAGAACAATGCTTAAGCGGGTGGCTGGAGAAGCTGGGAAGTCCATTAGGAGCTAACTGCCAGAGTCCAGGCAGAGATGTACCCCACGGACCACCTGCAACATGCACACACGAGCCATGTAGAATTTTCCAGCACAACAAAGCAAACAGCCCTGTTCTCCTCCACCTGCACCCTGATATCTTGTTCATCTATTAGCTGACTCAGAGGCAGGGTGTCCAGCCTGGGATGTGGGTGCCAGGCATTTCCACTGTGGCCTGCTTGTATCGGCCACGGTTCACAGTGAGGGTGAGGTTAAGGAAAGCACCAGCATTGACTTTGGTTTCTGTTATTTTAAGACGTTTGCTTGACTCTCTGCAGTCTGTGATCCTCTGGATTGCGGCCATCAGTTCTCTGACGTGATACTCTGTTCCCATAGGCCAGGGTGTATTTTAAGTACCAGAAGACATTGATCTCCAATAGGTGACAGCAGCACTGGGGACAAAGAAATGGAAGGGAGGATGGGCAGCAGCTCCCCTCGGGCACTGCACACAGCTTGGCTCTCACTTAGCTCGTGATCTGTAACTGACACGAAACCCAGGATCACCTCTTCAACAGCATCAAGAGCTATCCAATAACACTGACTTTAGGTCGCTGGAAAGAAGTCTCACCATAGAATGAGGTCTCGATTAATGTAACCTTGGGACTTCCCTGGTGGTCCATTGGCTAAGACTCTGAACTCCCAGTGCAGGGGGATAGGTTCAATCCCTGGTCAAGAAACTAGATCCCACATGCCTCACCAAAGATCCTGTGTGCTGCAACTGAGACCTAGCACAGCCAAATAAGTAAAAATTAAAAAAAAAAAAAAAAAACCTAAACATACAGCTGTATGGCTGTGAGCAGAACTGACACCATCTTGGGCCCAGGCAGCTCTTCCTGCCCTCCCGCTGACCCCACCCAGGACTGTACTGGGCGGTAAGTCCCACCTCTGTCATTAGGGCCTTTGTAGTTAAGAGGCCTTGTAGTTAAGCCACTCCAGTACTCTTGCTTAGAAAATCCCATGGACGGAGGAGCCTGGTGGGCTGCAGTCCATGGGGTCGCTACGAGTCAGACATGACTGAGCTACTTCACTTTCCCTTTTCACTTTCATGCACTGGAGAAGGAAATGGCAACCCACTCCAGTGTTCTTGCCTGGAGAATCCCAGGGACGGGGGAGCCTGATGGGCTGCCGTCTATGGGGTCACACAGAGTCGGACACGACTGAAGTGCCTTAGCAGCAGCAGCAGCAGCAGTTAAGAGGTACTGTTTAATAATCACTAGGGCCAGGTGGCCTCCATGCTCTGTTAGTCCCCAAACAATAAGAGACCTTGGTTGACATATTCCTGGCGCCCATGCGACCAGTCACCCTTCACAAACTCGATTTAGGAAGGCATGTCCCGTTTCTGAGCATCTACTCCACCCCCAGGTTATCTAAATCGTCCTAATGTCCCCTTGGAGGTACAGAGTGCAGCTAGGAATGCTTCTAGACCACTGTCCGTGGGATCTCCACCCCACCCTGTAAGTTCCCTGTAATAACCCGGTCCAGGGATTATACAGAGCTGCCTGCCTCGTTTTTCCACCTGCAGACACCTCCTCAGTTCAGTGGGCTCTCTTCATACCCTCCACCCTCCAACAACAGCATCAGGACTCTTAGTGACACTGGGCTTCCCTGGTGGCTCAGATGGGAAGGAATCTGCCTGCAATGCAGGAGATGTGTGTTGGATCTGGGTCGGGAAGATCCCCTGGAGAAGGGAATGGCACCCCACTCCAGTATTCTTGCCTGGAGAATCCCATGGACAAAGGAGCCTGGCGGGCTACAGCCCACGGGGTTGCAGAGTCAGATACAGCTGAGTGAGGAGGCTTCTCAGTGATGTCGATTTTCCTTTCTACAGGCTGAGCTAAGGAGCCCGCCTTCGAGGCTGGTGAAGAAAGTAACCTGAGGCTCACACGGCCTCCCCCAGTGGCAGCGCCCGGCCTCCAGCGGCCTCTCATGGCTTCATCTCCACACCCACACCCCTTCATACCAAAGGGCTACATCCTCTTATCACCATGACCTCCTGTTTCTAACCAGTGTTCTCCACCAAAGGCAGTACGCTGGCCTTCAGCCAGAACACTTCTCAGTTTGGCTTCTGGTCTTGTGCACTGTTTTGTGAGGCTGTTTCTGAGGCACCTGAAAATTAGTCCTGGGGAAAAGAACAAACACAATGGAAAACAAAAGATTCCATTAACTCAACGACTCTTGTGGCTGATGAAAGCTCCTGGTGCCACTCAAGGTTAAAAAAAAAAAAGGAGCGGGGAGGAGAGGGATGGCTTACTAAATAGCCTCCTCTCAGCAAATTATTTTATTAGCAAAAAACGCAAATTGCATTCCTACAGTGAGTGACTGACTCAGCCGAGACTCTGGTGCCCAGCAATTTCCGGTCAAACAGGCACTGCGATTCCACAGACCCAGTGTCCACATCAGCTCCTGGTCCCCAGCCGTTCTCCACACCCCAAGCGAGACACAGGCTACTGTGCCGTCTGTGAACCTCACGTCCATCTCCCCGAACTGCCGCCACTCCGAGCAGCAGCCTTGAAACCAACCACGTTACATCCACTAAACCAAGAAGAAGATCTGATAAGTTAGAGGCACTGAAAAGCAAATCCCGAGCAAAGCAAGCGATTGCTGCCCTGGAGAGATGGGGACCACCAGTAGCATCCTCGTCCTCTGGCCTTTCAACACAGGGACATGGGCTTCAGGCAGGGATACGGCAAAGACAGAATTCAGAGGGAGGCCAGGACTCCAGAGGTGCTCCCCAGTCTGCTGTTTTTGGCAAACACAATGTGGCCCAGATCGGAGGCAGTACTGTTGAAATACGGCTTGGTCTTCCACTGCAAAATGTCACTTCCTTCAACAGCAAGCCTAAGTCCCCAAGACTTACCAATATTTATAGCATACTTCAATTGCCTTCTACTTCAATTTAATCCACTTCATGAATTAAAGGGCCTCTCTTTCCTTTATCCCAATCATTCTGTAAGCCAGCAGGCTCTCATTTCAAACACAGACCAGAATAAAATGTTCTCCTTAATCAAAGAACATTGTTTCAAGGTCTGCCACACTTGGGCTATTACTCTGATTTTTGTATCACAATGGCACGACCTTTCAGCACACCAAAGGAAGGCTCCTATTAAATGCAACATGGAGCCTGGCCAGCACCCCACCGCCCCTGCCCCTTACAGCCTTTAGAGCTGTATGGACACTCAAAGCTGACCTCAGGGCCGATGGCAAAGGCCCTAGAAAAGGAATGGCAAGCTTTTTCTGGAAAGGTCCCCAAAGTAAATATTTTAAGCTCAGTGGGCCACAGAGTCTCTCCCTTAACTACCCAGTTCTGCTGAGTACCTGTAGACGAATGTAAATTGGTGTGGCCACTCAGGAGAACAGTATTGATGGTCCTTAAAAAAACAAAAATAGAGTGACCATATGATCCAGAAATCCCACGCCTGAGCATATATCTGGAGAAAACCATACCTTGAAAAGATACGTGCACCCAAATGTTCGCTGCAGCACTATTTACAACAGCCAAGATCTGGATGCAACCTAAATGTCCATCGACAGAGGAATGGGTAAAGAAAACATGGTATGTATACATATATGTATAATGGAATATTACTCAGCCATAAAAAAGAATGAAATAATGCCATTTGCAGCAACACAGATGGAATAGAAATGATCACACTAAGTGAATTAAATTAGAGAAATACAAATATCATAGTATCACTTATAGGTGGAATCTACAACTGATACAAATGAACTAATTTACAAAACAGAAACAGACTCACAGACATGAAAACCAGACTAGTGGTTGCCAAGAGGGAGGGGAAGCAGGGGAGCATTGGATTGGGAATTTGGGATTAGCAGATGCAAACCAATATGTACAGGATGGATGAACAGCAAGGTCCTACTATATAGCACAGGAACTATATTCAATATCCTGTGATAAACCAGAATGGAAAAGAATATGAAAAAGAATATAGGCACAAATAGATGTGTATATATATATAAACAGCTCAATCACTTTGCTGTACACCAGAAACTAACACTAATAAATCAACTATGCTTCAATAAAAAGTAAGTAAAAAAATAGTGACAACCGATGTATATACTACAATCCAACCATAATTTTGTTAACACCACATGGATTGAGATATCCTAGACTCTCTGCTTTTAATTTACAACAAAGTAGATCAGGGAGCATAAACAAAAGCCATGAGTCCTCTGTAAACCAAGGCAGAGGGCAGAAATGGTCACATGAGTAGTACTAATTTATAAACACAAATAAACATAAAAGCAAAATCAAACTGTTCAACATTTCCATGCATGTATTAATTGAGGCTACCTTAGATCACAAGCTAACTTAGAAAACTGACTAGACAGGAACTTCCTCAGCATTCCCGTAAGACTAGGCTTTCCAAAGCAGGGGTTCAGGTTCAATACCTGGTTGGGGAACTAAGATTCCACATGCCGCAGAGTGTTGACACAAATTTCTTTTAAAACTAAAGCATGGGCTGTAGGGTGCATGGGCTCAGTAGTCACAGCTCCCCACCTTTAGAGCGCAGGTTCAACAGTTGTGGCACACAGGCTGAGCTGCTCCACAGCACAGGGGATCTCCCCAACAAGGGCACGAACCCGTGTCTCCTGCGTGGTAACACTGAGCCACCAGGGAAGCCCCCAGTACCGTACTGTGAACACAGCATTTAATAAATAGTTGTTGAATGAGAACAGGGTAAAAGTTATCACGAATGAGACTCGCCCTGCTCTGCCACACCCTCTGCCCTCCCAACTCCTGTCTTGCAGCATGCCCTCAGCACAGAGGGACCGCGAGGGCATTGTGCTAAGAGAGCTAAGTCTGGGAAAGAGAAGTCTGAACGATACCACTTCTATGGAACCTAAAAAAGAAGCAAACTGATAGAAACAGAGAGGAGCCTGGCAGTCACCAAGGCTTAGGGTGGAAGGACAGAGCGCTGGTCAGACCCCCAGGTGCATGGTTACACCTCAGATACAAACTTCCAGGTACAAGATGAGGAAGTGCTGAGGGTCTACATACAACGTGGCAACCAAAATTAACAATACTATATTACACACTTGGACGTTGCTAAGAAAGGAAATCTTAACTGCTCCGACCACACACAGTCATTATATGAAGTGATGGATGTATTGACTGACCTTATTCTGGCAATCATTTTGCAATATATTCATGTATCAAATCACCACCTCCTACATCTGAAAGTTATACATGTATAATTATATCGCAATTATATCTCATAAAGATAAGGGAAAATCTCCTCAGCATGGATCCAGCACTGTCTCCAGTTAGTCAATAATTAATGCACAATAAGTTTTTATTTACTCTGTGTGTGTGTGCGTGTGTGCACGCTCAGAAGCTCAGTCACGTCTGATTCTTTGCGGCCCCACGGACTATAGCCCGCAAGGCTCTTCTGTCCATGGATTCTCCAGGCAAGGATACTGGAGTGGATTGTCATGCCATCCTCCAGAAGATCTTCCCAACCTGGGGATCAAACCTGCGTCTCCTGCATTGGCAGGCAGGTTCTTTACTACTAGCACCATCTGGGGAGCCCGTTTACTCTCTTTGACATGGTTCAAATTCTATCAAAAAGTCTAAAACTCACAATGATAGATACTAAATTCTTCCTAGAACATCAGAGAATTTGTCAAAATGCAAAAAGCAGTGTACAGATTTTATACAACTGCCTGCCCACATATTTCCTAGATTGTAGAGCAGCCATAAAATGTTCCTTCCTGGTTTTCCTTTCTGGTTGGGCGGATCTGGAAGGTTTTAGAGAGTGGCCACTCCCCTGCCTCTAAAATCACAGGGGTCACACGTGACAGGATTCTTACAGACATTATGCTGCCTTTGTTCTCCTGAGCAGAGCAGAAATGAGACACCCTATACCTTCTTCAGAAAACAACCTCTCTCTAAACTGACTCAAAGTCCATTTTTTACCACCATCCCCCAAAATGATCATTTCCCAGAATCCACCGCTCACCACGGATTATGTTAATCCATGCAATAAAAATGCAAATGTTGTTCCACTCAACCCTCTTAAAAGACTGAAGAGGACACTTTCACAATCACATTTCCCCCCAACATAAAAGCTCTACAAATCTGTGATTAATTACTTCTCAGGCATCTGTTAATCTCCCTTCCTCTTTCCAATTAACCAAACCAAAATCAGTGGGTTTTCATATTCATGCTGGAGAAAACAACTGTGTTGATTCATCAACCTGGCTCTTCCCTGAAAGTGACTGCTTAGCTCTCCTTTTGTATCTTTAACTCTTCTGCTTAATACTTTTTAAATTCTTTTTCATATTCTTTTCCATTATGGTTTGTCACAGGACACTGAATATAGTTCCTGTAAGAATGGGTTAGCATAAGAACGGCCATCTTAGAGGCCAGAAAAACCATTTTTACTGAGTATGTGACTTCAGGGAAGAAGAACTAGATAAAACCTGGGAGACAAGTTAATCTTAAGTACCAAGAATGTGGGCGGCTTCGACACTGAAAATTAGGTAAACAGGTCTGATAAACTTATCTCCTTAAGACCCCAGGAGAGAGATAGGCACAGCTGTGTGTGTGTGTAAAGAAAATTCCTGTGAGTTAGGTAATTTAGAAATATCATGATTTGAAAATGCTATATAACCCCTTGGCTCTGAGTGCTCGGGGTCCTTGTTGAAACCCGCTGCGTCAGGCAGACACTTGGACCCCAGCTAGCTGGAAATAAACCTCGCTGTGTGTCTTGCATTATCGTGAGTGTCCTCTGTTCCTTTGAGGGAAGGGCGACTCTGGACTCTTAACAGTTCCCTGTGCTGTACAGTAGGACCTCGTTGCTCATCCATTCTCCATATACTAGCCTGCATCTGCTAATCCCAAACTCCCAATCCACCCCTCTCTCACCCTTCCTCCCCCTTGGCACCCACCAGTCTCTTTGTCTGTGAGTCTAAGAAGCAGATTCTTTGTATGTGTGATTACAATTTAAAGATTAAAGGATTCCAATTAAGTCTGTAAGGTGCTGAAAGTCCTAAGAAATGTAATTTGTTACATTTAGAACTTAAGTGAATGGTAATACAGAAGTGAAACCATTTTTAACATAAAAATTACTAGCCTATAAATAAAATGATCTCTACAAATTGATCTTGGGTTTACCAGATTTAAAATTTTTAAATTTTAATAAACTGAATAATCACTGAAAAAGATATATAAATTCCAACTGACTGTCAATGTTCCTTTCCAAGTATAAGAGACATCCTCTGTTACTAAAAACACACTGTCAATTCACTTAGCCATTATGTTATTATTTTACACCTTCTTTCTGGGTTTTTTAAAAATAGTAATAATGACAATGTAAAAAGACACCAAGGCAAGTCTCCTGGAAAATTAAATGAGCCCTCTTAAGAGGCATGCGCTGGAGATGTTCTTGATCTAAAATCCTTGTCCGGACTTCCCTGGTGGTCCAGTGGCTGAGACTCCATGTTCCCGACGCAGGGGACCTAGGTTCAATCCCTGGTCAGGGAACTGGATCTTGCATGCTGCAACTAAGATGGAAGATCCCACGCACTGCAACTAAACCTGACACAGCCAAGTAAATTTTTTTAATGTTTGGAATTAAAAATAACCTCAGAAATGAAAAAGGTTAATGAGATGGTAAGGTGGCCATTATTGGCAGCCCTGTCAACTAAACAGAAAACAATAAGGAGCAAGCCAGCCATCCTGGTCTGAAGGCCTCTGGCTGGGTGGCCAAACCTGTAAGGATGGAGATGAGTCAGTGGATGGAGCAGATCAGATAAGAACCGGCAACAGGGACACACACACTCTGCTCTGTAAGCAGGGAAGCAGACCCGCTACTGCTAGATCACCTAATTCTTCAGAAAGTTTTTAATAGTTCTGTTCTGTTCTGTTCTGTCGCTCAGTCGTGTCCGACTCTTTGCGACCCCGTGGACTGTAGCCTACCAGGCTTCTCCATCCATGGGATTCTCCAGGCAAGAATACTGGAGTGGGTTACCATTTCCTTCTCCAGGGGATCTTCCCGACCCAGGGATCGAACCCGGGTCTCCCGCATTGGAGGCAGACGCGTTAACCTCTGAGCCACCAGGGAAGCCCTTTTAATAGTTACGCTTTATATATCCAGATTTTTGAGTGAAAGCGTTTGAGTTTTAAATCATGACAACTTAACATCTGAAAATATCTGCACAAGCAAGACAAAACAGAGACCACCTCCACACCAGGAGCCTGTTCATGACTCCCGGTCTCCAGGGCAAAGTCCACAGCATGACACTCTCAGAGCCCTGATCTCACCTGCCTGGCAGCCCCTGCCAGTGACAATGCAGGCCAAACACCCCATAACTGCTGAGATCACTCCACTCCCTGAGTCTGGACCTCTGCTCCCACCGCACCTTCCACGCGGAACACCCTGCCCTGCCCACCTGACAGACCCACCTCTGTCCTGAGTTCTGCGCTTCTCCCCCAGGGCTGACTCAACCACTGGCCCTCTGACTCTTCCACAGACTAGTAAATAACACCTTACCATCCACGTAAGTCTGACACATCAAACACAGCACAGCCACCTGGCAGAGGAGAAGACTAAACTGAAACAGAGGCGGCTTCATCAGCGTTCCTTCACTGCAAATAACAGACACCAATCTGAACTTTCTTGAGCAAAACCAGGGGTGACTGACTCATGGGTTCAAGGCATCTCACGGAAGACGAGGGAGGTGGCCAGGCCTTAGAAGGCCCCAAGAGCAAGGAACTGGAAATCCAGCCAACAGAAGAACGTGGTCTCTCTCTGATTCTAATCTCTGCTTCTCCAGAGATAAACATAACTGTTACAGCTCCCAAGGTGGCACCTTGCAGAATTCCACCAAGAAGCCATCTTGGTCGCTTGTCTCTCCAACTTAAAATTTCCAAGAGAGGGGAATAAACAAGGGTCCATGGGAGCAGTCCACAAAGCAGGAGGAATGGCTTCCAGAATGTGTCTCTAGTGAGAATTCCTATCCTGGGCTGGAAAACAAGGCTGGAGATATAAGCAAGGCAGGACTGCCCCCCACAAACCAAGCCACACAGAAAGTCTCATCAAACACGCTTTTTTGGTTGGTGGTGGTGGTGGCGGCTTCTTTTTTCTAAATTAAAATACAGTGGATTTATAGTATTTCAGGTGGACAGCAAGGTGGTTTAGTTATATACGTGTGTATATCTATATACACACATATATGTATACTTTTTCAGATTCTCTTCCATTTTAGGTTATTACAAGATATTGAACACAGTTCCCTATGTTATATAGTAGGTCCTTGTGTTTTTAATCCATTTTATATACAGCAGTGTGATCTGTCGATCCCACATTCCCAATTTATCCTTCCATCCCCAACACATTATCGTAATTATCCACTGCTTTATTCCAAAGAGAAGTCCATGTTCCTGTACCTCCCAGAGCAGCAGAATGATGACCATAAGGCCTAATGACAGGTCATCCTCAGTGGAAACTCGCTTCAGAGATGTCAGTGTAAGAGGTTTTTGTTTTGTTCATTTGTTTAGGTTTTCGGTCATGTCATGCGGCTTGTGGGCCCTTAGTTCTCTGACTAGGAACTGAGCCCAGTCCTTGCCAGTGAAAGCGCAGAGTTCTAACCACGGGACCACCAGGGAATGCCCAGGGAAAGAGTTTTTATAACAGAAGGAACAAAATGTAGAACTGTGGAGAAAGCAAACAGATTCGTGGTTGCCAATAGTTTGGGAGGAAAAGGGGAGAAACCAATAGATGGAGCACAGGGCATTTCAGGTGGTGGAAGCATTCTCTACGACCCCGTAATGGTGGATAGAACAGGCATCTGTCAAAACCCAAGGAACATACAATACAAACAATGCAGCTTGGTGCATGCAGATTAAGAAAGAAAATCATTCAGGATATCAGGGGATTTCAGGAAAGAAGCCAGACCGTGACAAGAGAATCTAACTATACTACAGATGCATGAAACACCCTCACTGGAGGCAGTGGGAAGAGGTGCCCACCCAAGCGACTTTGGAAATGAGTGAAGTCTGTGAGACAAAGACCAAGGAAACCACACCTGAGCACTGTGTTCTGCTTGATAAAGTTGTTTCCAAAGAGAGCTGTGCTCTACTTCCTCGAGGGAAGTGTATCTACATAATTTATTCGTTAACAATTCTGATACTGCTGTATGTGTACAATGGAACTGAACAAGTAAGTAAACAAACGTCAGAAGGTAAAATCCAAGTTTCTCACTGTTAAACTGGGGATTTACAGATAAACAAGAGGATGAGTCTAGAGTGATCCATATGGTAGCGTATTAGAGTTGGAGATATCAGTAATGTTAAACCAGGGTCAAACTCATGTACAGATGGTTATGCACAGAAATATATATGTACACACACACACACACACACATATATACAGCTCTGCACACACAAATAATTTTTTCTTCTGTCAGCTGAGAAGTCCTAAAAGAAATGACACCCCATTAGCAACAAGCACACCTAGCACCTGGATCTTGGTTTCTAATGCCATTCTCCAATAAAAGAAACCCAGGCACCTTGGAGAAATGGCTGATTCTAGGACTGCAGCAGGAAATACACAAGAGGAGCCTGGAGGGTCTCGTAGTGCCAGAAAGTAAGGAAGTGCTCCAAAATAAGAAGTCCAAGGGATGGGGGTGCATTAAGATGACAAAGAAGCCAACCGAAAGAGGTCAACATCGGAACCATGTTAGCAACAAAATAAAGTAATACTGGACCATAACCCAAAGTTAAAAGTAAAACCCCAGGATTCCACACTGATATGAACAAATGATTAAATGGAGATCAGATAAATCACCCTTGCGAAAGAATTTTAAATAAATTATGTAGATATACTTCCCTCGAGGAAGTAGAGCATAACTCTCTACTTAAGTGTAGGCTGCACATAGTGACTTCCTTCTAAAGAGCATAGGATGAGAAGGGTGGAAAAAGAGAAGCCTCACAGCAGAGAAAACTGACAGTCACTACTTCCTAGCCTGGCAATCAAAGCTAACAGCAACAGTCACACATCACGTTCATACATGTACCCCCTCGATATGATGGGATGAAAATGGCTCTTCATCTCTGTGCCCTTCCTCTCAAAACCCACCACCCCAGTCTAACCATGAAGAAAACATCAAACAAACTCCAGTATGGGGCATCTTACAACATATCTGACGGTACTCTTCAAACTTGTCAAAGTCATCAAAAACAAAGTTGACAAAACTGTCACAGTCAAGACAAGCCTAGTAAATGAAATGCGTCTAGAATGGGATTCTGGAGCAGAAAAAGGACAGGAGGTAAAAAAACTAAAGAAATCTGAACAAACTGCATACTTTAGTTAATAATGGGGCGTCAACGGGACTTTCCTGGTGCCAGTGGTCAGGACTCCACACATCTACTGCAGGGAACAAGGGTTCAGCCCTTGGTCGGGGAACTAAGATGTCGCATGCTACCTGGCAGAGCCAAAAACTAAATATATAAATAAGGTGTCAATACTGGCTCACTAGTTGTAACAAATATACCACATTAAATAGGATGCTAATTATATAGAAACTGTGCGGGTGGCGTGGGGAGTATACAGGAACTCTCTGTGCTAGCTGCATTTCTGTCAACCCAAAAGTGCTCTTTAAAAATTCTATTAATTGCTTAAAAGTGGGAGGAAAGAGAAGAAAGGCAGACCAAGGACCTGGGCTATCGGTGCTCAGAGCGTTACAGTGACCTAGTCCCCATTCCAGCTGGCTTCGCATGTAGCTCTGTCTTGCTGGAGTGGAATGCTTTTTTGTGTGCGACTGTTTATTTTGTTTTATTTTTCTTTTTTTTTTCTTTTGTTTAATATTTGGCCATGCCATCTGGAGTAGGAAATGGCAGCCCACTCTAGAATTCTCGCCTGGAAAATCCCACGGACAGAGGAGCCTGGCAAGCTATAGTCCATGGGGTCTCAAAGAGTTGGACACGACTGAGCACACACATGCTCTGCCATGTGGTTTGAGGGATTTTTAGATCCCCGGCCAAGGATCGAACCCGGGTCCTCGGCAGTGACAGCACTGAATCCTAACTACTGGACTGCCAGGGAATTCTTTTGAGGTGGAATTCTTCATCTTACAAACGCACCCATATCTGGCCCAAACCCCTTAACTTGAAGATACAGCTACCAGCCATCAACAGCAAGAACTTTTCCGAGCACAGAACAGAAGCTATTTTTAGTGCCACCAGGAATTTCCAGAAAAATCTCAAGCAGTTAATGTGAGGGTTTCACAGGGTATAAAAATCACTTGGAACTTTAAAGAAGCAGGTGTGAGATGAAGGAAACCCTCATGTGAATACTTCACAGAGAAAGAACAAGGGGCAAAGACCATAAAGGACTAAACAAGCATTCTGCATTTACCTGAACGCTTTCCTTGGGTAGCCACTCTCCTCTTACTGGAGAATCCTGGCAGGCAAGCAGCCAAAATCCCACAAAAAAGCTAAGCTAGCCAGTCTGGAAAGGGGGCAGGAGGCCACCAGTTTTGCTTAATTAACATTGTCTCTGGCTAATAGCTAGCTGTCCCTGGCTATCTCTTCAGAAGTCCTCTTTCTACCACTGTGTAGCCTGATATGAATCAGAATGTAAGTGTCACTTTGAAAGGCAGTAAACAAATAAACATGGTCATTAAAATGAGGGGAGACCGGAAGACTGTGAGGAGGAAAGGCATGAGGCCACCAAATACTATCTTTTTTTCTCTTGTATTTTTAAAAGCCAAAAATATTCTTTATCACACAAATTCATGTAAAATAACACTTAAAAAAAAAACTTGAAAGTGTGAAATATATTGGTCCTTTATGGCTTTAACTCTGGAGTTGAAAAAGAAACGCTGCCAGAAACGCTCCAAAGCCAATGGGGCAGCAGTGTTAGAGACCTCCAGGATGGAGTGAGCCCTGGTATGCGCACAGCCCGGGCATGCACGCAGTCCATCAGCACGGGCTCAGTAGCAGGGAATGCTAGTGCATTCGAAACTTCCTGGAAGACAGAAACGCCAAGTTCTAGAGCATTATGGCTCTCTCAGGTAAAACCCTAGATAATACCATTTCTACTGTAAGACTGCAAACACAAGCCTCGCTTGGAACAAACACAAGTTACCAAAAGCAGCCTACTGCTACTGCTACTGCTAAGTCACTTCAGTCATGCCCGACTCTGTGTGACCCCATAGACGGAGGCCCACCAGGCTCCCCCGTCCCTGGGATTCTCCAGGCAAGAACACTGGAGTGGGTTGCCATTTCCTTCTCCAATGTGTGAAAGTGAAAAGTGAAAGTGAAGTCGCTCAGTCGTGCCCGACCCCTAGCGACCCCACGGACTGCAGCCCACCAGGCTCCTCCATCCATGGGATTTTCTAGGCAATAGTACTGGAGTGGCTTGCCATTGCCTTCTCCGAAAAGCAGCCTAATTTAGTCTATTTGGAAATTATCCTCGCCAGAATGAAGATATGAAAAATACTTGAGTGATTTGGTGATCTTACAAGAACAGTTATCTTATTTAGTTGGATCAAACTTTTTCTCTTAAGGGCCAGATGGTAATTTTAGGCACTGCAGGCTGTAGGGCATCTGGGACAACTACTCACTGCCTCTGTAGCACTCAACAGCCACAGACAATAACGAATGAATGACCGTGGCTCTGTTCCAATAAAACTTTACTGACAACAAGCAGCAGGCTAGATCTGACACACAGGGTGTACTCTGCCAACTACTGAATTAGATAACTCATTCGCATTCTCTCTCTCTCAAATAGTTGCCATCCATTCAAATTTCAGTAACAGAATGAAACTTTTTCATTCATAAGTCAGGAAGAAAAATCCACATGAATCCGCTGTAAGTCTCCTTATTTCTTATTGAAACTCGGTTGAAAGTCACACAACTGTAAACAGTACTGGAACAGGTGACAAATCTGACTCCATATGGGACCTATTCCATTAGCTCTAACCCTTGCGCTCTGTTGTCTGTGCTTAGACTGCACCTTTTGTAAAGGAATGTTGCCTACAGCCTGAAACGCACAGGCCAACCCATTTTCAAGGCTCTGCCTCCCAGACTTGACCTTTAAAGGTTTTAACACTCTTCCATTCACACAGAGATAAAAGGTTACAGAACAGAGAATAACCTTTGTCCTGGTGGTAGTTCATAGGAACACTGTGTCCAGACCTACCTGGGCAGCAGGATTCCCGCACCAAGAAGTTGCAACTACCTGCCACACCCTCCCCTTTCAGTCTGAAAGAAGCCTGAATTCTAATTCGGGTAAGATGGTTCTTTGGGACGTGAGCCCACCACCTCCTCAGGCTGCTGACTTTCTCAATAAAGTCGCTATTCCTTGCCCTAACACCCTGTCTCTCAATTTACTGGCCTATCGTGCAGTGAGCAGTATGAGCTTAGACTCAGGAACAGTACCTGGATGCAACCAAGCAAAATGTGGCCAAGAATCACTTCTCGGGGGAACTATTTTCTCTAAGAGGAAGTGTTTGGGAGATGCACAGACCATATGGGTCACACTGAAGTGTCTCAAGGGCTCAGAAAGCTTATCTTCCCTGCGGCTGTCTTCCCAACACTCTGCCTCATGTGGAAGCTTTGACATGGTTCCTAGAATGTATGGAACAAATCCAAGCTCCATAATACGGCATACAAGATCTCCCAGGGCCCTCTGCATCCGGTCCCAGCTTCATCTCCAGCCATTCTCTACATCTCCTTCCACCCCCAAACTATACTCTGACAATTTCAGAGGATGCATTACACCTCAAATACATCATTTGTCCATGAGTGTTCAAGTCTCTAAGCCCTTATCAGAGTGACCATGTGTTGTTCAAAATAAAGCATTTCTGAGAGTAAGAGGAATGCCATGAATACCTATGCTGAGACAAGAAGCACAGTAAGGCAGACTGTAATAGAGTCATTTAACCTTCATTCATGATGAACTTCTGTGCTGTGAAAACCATTGCCAACTCATTCCTCTCCGCCACTTTTGTGCTTCTGCTGACTTCTTTCTTGCAGAGGTAACCATTCCTTCATCTTTATATCTATGATAGCCTTCATCACATAGTATTATATTTACTTTTTCACCTATATGTTTTCTTTGAAGAATGTTTCCTCTGTACACTTGGCTTTATGCTGGAGTTGTCCTACAGTTCAGTTCAGTTCAGTCGCTCAGTCGTGTCCGACTCTCCGCGACCCCATGAATCACAGCACGCAAGGCCTCCCTGTCCATCACCAACTCCCGGAGTTCACTCAAACTCATGTCCACAGAGTCGGTGATGCCATCCAGCCATCTCATTCTCTGTTGTCCCCTTCTCCTCCCGCCCCCAACCTTTCCCAGCATCAGAGTCTTTTCCAGTGAGTCAACTCGTCGCATGAGGTGGTGCTTGGTCATTTTCTTACAATAACCAAAAGCCATTCTTCGTCAATCACAAACCAGTGGTTCTCAGCTCAGATACTTTGACTTCTTGGGGGATATCTACAATGTCTGGAAACATTTTGGTTGTCATAACAAGGGCAGGGGCTACTGGCATCTAGTGTGTGGAGAGACACTCCTAAACATCCTACAACACACACATTACACCCCCCACAACAAAGACTTACCCAGTCTCAAATGCCAATCGTGTTAAGGTTGAGAAATTCCAGAATAAAACTTCAGCTCACTTCCTCATAAAGTTACTACAAATTCTGGATGACAGAAGTAAGAGGTCATGAAAATTTTCAGCCCATTTCCCATAAACATATTCAGAAAGGCAACACACCCAAGGAGTCAGGGTAATATAATACAAGGGAAAATACACAGGCATACTATAAAGATTCACGAATTGGCTTGCAGAGCAGTGTGGATACAGTGTTCCACAGAGCACTCTGAATGTGACTCTCAAGCAGAAATTATTAATCCAACGTATGAACGGTACCAAAGAAGGCAGCAGGAGAAACAAGGAACAACGTCAACCACATACAAAACCAAAGATGAAATAAAAGCCACAAATTCTGGACCATTCCTGGGTCACTGACATTTGATATCCATAGTAGATTAAAACTAAAGAATCTCTTTCTGTCATCTTTCGGTGCCGCCAGAATGGTGCACATGAATGTCCATTGTTGATATTTCAAGAATATCAACAATGCCGAAAAGAGAGGCAAACCCCAGGTACTTATTAGGCCATGCTCCAAAGTCATCATCAGGTTTCTAACTGTGATGATGAAGCATGGTTACATCGGCAAATTTGAAATCAACGATGATCATGGGCTGGGAAAATTGTTGTGAACCTCACAGGCAAGCTAAACAAGTGTGGAGTGAGCAGCCCCAGGTTTGATGTACAATTCAAGGATCTAGAAAAATGGCAGAATAATCTGCTCCCATTCCGTCAGTTTGGTTTTACTGTACTGACAACCTCAGCTGGCATCATGGACCCTGAAGACGCAAGACAAAATCACAGAGGAGGGAAAATCCATGGATTCTTTTTCCAGGGATGTAATACATAAAAATAAAATGCCTCAGCGGTTGGGGGGAACTAAAGAATCTTAAAAAAAAAAAAAAGGCAGATATATAAATATGTATGAAAGTGAAAATCATTTAGTTGTGGCCATTCTTTGCCACTCATGAACTCCATGGAATTCTCCAGGCCAGAATACTGGAGTGGGAAGCCTTTCCCTTCTCCAGGGGATCTTTCCAACCCAGGGATCGAACCCAAGTCTCCCACATTGCAGGCAGATTCTTTACCAGCTGAGCCACAAATGATTCATTTTGTGGTACACCTGAAACTAACACAACATTGTAAATCGACTTACTCCAATAAAAAAATTTTAAGAATGAAAATAATAATAATAAAGTATGGTTAAAACTGTATTCTTCACAAAAGTTGAACCTAAAACTTCTTCAACTATCATCAGAATCAAGGCCATTTATATGTAAGAGAAACTCCAGAATATTTAGAAGACATTTTCAACCACAGAATCTTTTTATTCCTAAAGAAAAACTTGGCCACCAACTACTTAACTGCTTCCCTTAAAACGAATCTTTTATGCTTCCTTATTCACAGGAATCTGAACTTTTCAATCCTTGCTTGAGGACTTCCCTGGTGGTCCAGTGGCTAAGACTGTGCTCCCAATGCAGGGGGCCTGGGTTTGATCCCTGGTCAGGGAACTAGATCCCACATGCTACAACCAAAGATTCTGTTTGCTGCAACTAAGACCCGTTGCAGCCAAATAATAAAAATTGAATCCTTGTTTGGTAAAATTTCCCAATAACTGAGTCTAAAACACTCTACATACCTTTCTGCCTTCATAAACTGAACAAACTATGTTAAATTTGCTTCTCCTGATTGCCCAGGGTCACCTCAACTACTTTATTATTGTACTAATATAACTCTCTCCGCCTGTCTAGACGGGACAGAAGACCAGCACTTCATGAAATGGCCCCTGATGGCTGATTTTCTCCTGGATCACTCCAGGGTCACCCACTAAGCTGTAACCATCATTCCTGCTGCAATCGGTATACCTGCCTGCCCCAGCCTTTTCTAATTCAGCTCTTCTGGAAATTTTGTATGAAGCAATTAACCAGAAATACCTTATCTGGATAAGAGTCTGAGTGAATGGATGATGGCGGAATTCTTCCACTAATACAGTAAGTCCCTAACATACGAACAAGTTTCTTTCCAGAATGCTTCTGAAAGTTCAATTTATTCATAAATTCAAGAAAGTTGAGGGCTTCCCAGGTGGCAGAGCAGTAAAGAATCCAACTACCAATGTAGGAGATAAGGAGACATGGGTTCGATCCTTGGGTCGGCAAGATTCCCTTAGAGTAGGAAATAGCAACCCACTCCTGTATTCTTGCCTGGAAAATTCCATAGAGGAGCCTGATGGGCTACAGTCTATGGGGTCGCAAAGAGTTGGACACAAATGAGCACACACGCACCAACAAAGTTAGCCTAAGTATCCAGTTAAGACAATCAGCTTTATAGCACTGTACTGCTGCTGCTGCTGCTAAGTCACTTCAGTTGTGTCCAACTCTGTGCTGCAATAGGTATATAATACTTTTCACACAAATAATACATAAAAGCAAACATAAATACAAAAAATAAAGAAAACACTTTTAATCTTAGAGTACAATACCTACAGTACAGTAGGACAGTACAGCAGCTTGCCTACAGGGGCTGGCATCAAGCGAACAGGCAAGAAGAGTTACTGACCTTCTTAGAGGAGGGAGAGGTGGTGGAAGATGGTAGAGCTGAAGGATCGTCAGCAACAGGAGACGGAGGGCAAGCTGCATTTTCACTCACACCTGACCTTTGTACCTCTAAAAGTTTGCAACTTGAAGGTTTGTGTGTAGGGGACTTGCAGTACTAAAGCTGAGATTTGCACCTGTGAATTCTCATATCTTTCTATGTTCATGCCTTGGAGTGTCTCCCACTCACCACAACCCCTAACCCTTGTTCAAGAACTGGGAGGAAGCCACACAGGTGAGGAGCGAAAAGTTTTAAAAGCCCCAAAGGGCTATGCTTCATGATCAAAATGAAGAACAAAGAGAGAATAAATTAAACATGAGCCACAACCAGTAAAATAAGGTCATGAAACCCCCGAGGGATGAGATCACGTTAGTTACATTTATAACATCACCTCTATCCTAAAGCTCAAAATCTTTAAGAAAAATAGCTGAGACTTGCAGATGTTACTGAAAACCCTACAGAAAAATGAGCACTCAGGTCCTTACAAAACTTTGATTCAGAGGTATTGATTTAAAAAAAAAAAACAAAACAGGCAACACATAACCAGAGCATCCTGTTCATTTGGCATCTATCTTAACCTGCCTGGTTGGGGGAGGGGGGGTTGCAGAAAAACCACTAATTGAGAGCTTCAGGAATGACTCATATATCAAGGTGACTTTTAAAAGTTTATCTGCATGCTGCCAGCCAATAATTATTGTGTGAACCACCCCTCCCCATGCCCCAATACTCTGCTCTTGACTCAGATGACACGTGCCCTGGCATCTGACTTGCACAACAATGCCCAGAATACACATTCAAACCCACACAACTCCATCGAGACTAGAAGTTTAACTTGAAGGTACCAAAAGATGTTGACAGAAGACAGAAATATAAAAGCTACTGTTCAAAAGTCAATCCATTATCAGGCCTGTGTTTATGGAATACTGGTACCATCTGATCAGAGATAAGAAAAAAAACAAAATTCAAAACATGTATTCCACAAAGAACCTCAGAAAATTCATACTTGTAGAAAAAAGGCTAAATATCTATGACTACCTTTGTATTCATATTCTTCTGTTCCTTTATTTTTTAAATTAAAATATGTATAGTTGATTTACAATGTTGTGTTAGTTTCAGGTATATAACAAAGTGATACATACATACAAATCTATTCTTTTCCATTATAGGTTATTATAAGATATTGGATATAATTCCCTGTACCAGACAGTAAATCCTAGTTGCTTTTCTATCTTATACACAGTAGTGTGTACATCTCAATCCAAAACTCCTAATTTACCCCTCCCTCCTCTCTTCTTGAAGGCAGCATTTCCCAAAGGGGCTTCCATACAGTTTCAAAAACAAAAGAAGTCCCCACAGTCCAAACAAGTTCAAAGACTGCTTCCTACATTACCCTCATATGAATTAGGATTGCATTCAGCTACATCTTGTGAATCTCTCAGAGAGGAAAGAGATCAAATCAGTCAATCCTGAAGGAAACCAACCCTGGATATTCATTGGAAGGACTGATGCTGGAGCTGAAGCTCCAATACTTTGGCCACCTGATGCAAAGAGCCGACTCATTGGAAAAGACCTGATGCTGGGAAAGACTGAGGGCAGGAGTAGAAGGGGGAGACAGAGGATGAGATGGTTGAATGGCATCACCGACTCAATGGACATGAGTTTGAGCAAATTTCGGGAGATAGGGAAGGATTGGGAAGCCTGGCTTGCTGCAGTCCATGGGGTCACAAAGAGTCGGACGCAACTTAGCAACTGAACAACAACATGTCATAAAAACTCAACTACACTGGTTTAAACAAGTAGGGCTTTATTTTTCGACCAGAACAGTTCGTCCAAGATGAAATGTCTAAGGCCCGTGGAGCAGCTTCAGGAAGCCATCAAGAACTGCTTCCAGCTTCCTGATATGCCACTCCTACCACGCAGCTTTTGTTTCGCTGGTGCAAGCTGGCTAGAGCTCATTCCAGCAGGAAAACTTAGAACAGACCATGGCACAGGTGTGTGTCAGTGTCCTTGTACCTTGTTTATCGAGAAAGCAATGGCTTTCCTTGGAAGACACGCCCTGCAGACTCTTGACTGACATCTTATTTTGGCCAGTACTGGGTCACTTCTAACAGCAAAGGAGTCCAGGGAGGTAAAAATTTCTAACTAGGTACATTGCTACCTACAGCAAAACCAGAGTACCAGAAAGAAACAAGAGACTGAATGGTTACTTAGAAATGTAAAAGATCCACCCCATATATCTTAGAAATTCAAAGATGCATGTTTGATATGAAAGTCACTGAGAAATTGTACTGTAAATAAACCTGTTTAACTTTTTTAAACACAACATTTCCCAAAATTATTTGAACACAAAGTTCCTTATTTCCTTTGAACAGCCTGTTGAAACACCATTCGGAGCAACGGATCTTGGAACATACTGCTTTGGAAACAAAAAGAAGAAAAAATACTTGTAAGAAAGTCTGTTTTCATACTTATGGTAGAGAAAATATGCTGCATTAAAACAAAGCATTCTGGAAATAAAAAATGAAGTGACAGAATTCTACAATCAGGAGCTGACGTGTTTTCATTTTTTATGTGAAGTCACGATTCCGGTGAGAAAAATCTTTCCCCTTTATGCCTTTATAGGCATCTCCTCTCTACCATCCCTTCTCAACTCCAGAACTTCTTTAAAATTCTGTAACTTACCCCAACTGCACATTTCAACCTGGCCATTAAAAGCCCATTCTGGAGTTTCTCCAAGATTTCACTCCTCCTTTGGTTCCGTTTCTCATGCTTCAATTACTTTTCTTTCTTCTGCCATTTTCTTACACTAACAAATCAATCTGAGGTTTCACACTGAGTGAGTTCTTCCTGTATATTACTTTATAACTTTTGAAATGTGTATTTCTTTATTTCTGGCCATCCTGGGTCGTTGCTGCTGCGTCAGCTCCTCTCTGGCTGCAGCAGGTGGGGGCTGCTCTCTGGCGGTGCACGGGCTTCTTACTGCGGTGGCTTCTCTCATCGCGGAGCACAGGCCTGCGGGCACGTGGGCTTCAGTGGCATCAGCTCCCAGCCTCCAGAGCACAGGCCCAACAGTCGCGGTGCACAGGCTCAGCTGCCCCACGACATGTGCCATCTTCCTGGATCAGGGGTGGAATCCACGTCTCCTGCATTGGGAGGCAGACTCTTCACCACCGAGCCACCAGGGAAGCGCTTCCATACAATTTCTACTCAGTTTTTTTCTGTTTCCTTCAACCTTTGCTTTCTGTCGCTTTTGTTACTATACCCACTAAAAGGATGATGTCTGTAGCTATGAAAGTTGAAAGTTAAGTCGCTCGGTTTTGCGACTCCGTGGACTGTAACCCACCAGGCTTCTCCATCCATGGGCTCCTCCAGGCAAGAATACTGGAGTGGGTTGCCATTTCCTTCTCCAGGGGATCTTCCCAACCCAGGGATTGAACCCAGGTCTCCCACATTGCAGGCAGACGCTTTAACCTCTGAGCCACCAGGGAAGCCCGTCTGTAGCTATAAGCAAGCATAACGGCCTGTGTGGGGAACCCTGCCCCTCTGCCTGAATATTCAACTAAAGTGCCTTTGTTCAGTTCACAGGGAGACCTTCTGACCCTGCCCACCTGTGAATGACTGCCGGAAGGAAGAAATGAACACATCCCCACATCCCCTCCCCGAGGCCGGCCAAACCAGGAGATATTTTGCAAGACTTACGGCCATTTAACTTTACTTCCTCACCACCTACGTCCCCCCTCCTCTCTGTTCCATAAAAGAAACTGGCATCCAGACCCTGATAAGATGGTACTCTAGGACTCCACTCCTCTATCTTCTCGGATGCCCGGCTTTCCAAATAAAGTTGCTATTCTTTGCCTCGACACCTATCTCCCGATCGTTGGCCTGTCACACAGCGAGCAGACAGAGCTTGGATTCAGTAACACCATTCTTTGATAACTGACGGAGGCTGCTGTTAATTAAATGCTGTTACAGATGCCAGTGCTGTTTCCAAGAAGAAATGTTCAGATTTTTAGGAAAAACATAGGAAAAGCATTCAAAGCATAATCTTTCATCCTGATACTAAATCTTTTGAAAGAAAGTCATACCTAGTTCCATTAAAATAATCATTTCTTTTAATTCACTTTAATGTTTGTTTTTTTTTTAAAGGGGGAAAGACAACGTTTTTCTCATTTTCAAAGTCCATCAGTTTTCCACAGAACCCATTGTATTTTCTTGCCAAAAAATCCAAAGTTTCTCTTTTCTGGAAGAGAGGTAAGAAAATGCCATCTTTTACTTCCTGAAAGAAAAAAATTAAATAGGTCAAATATATAAAACTTTCATGGAAAAAGGAAACACTTCATTTAAGCCATTAAAGGAAAGTGTGTTGCAACTCCCCAATGGAACTGCATTCTCTGTAACAGGCAAGGTTTATCCACTGCTGAGAGAACCAGACATGGCTATCACACTGTTAGGAGAAGCACACTGCCTGAGACTGCCCACCCTGGCCAGGCACCACAGTAACCATTCGCATGGTTACTTTATGACAGGAGGTCCCAGTAAGGAACAGGAAACTAGTAAGCCACCACCGCCAACCAGAAGAGTCTCCAAAAGGAGACACCATGTATCTGACCACGTCCCAGAATCCTTCTCGCTGCCATCCATCTTGGCTGAGCAATGCATGCGCCACCAGGAAGGACTCTGTCAGAATGATTGGCCAAAGACAACCTGGAAATTAACCCAATCAAAGTAAAACCTGAGACTGTGAGCCACATGAAAGAGCGGTTCTCCTGGGTTCTCTTACCCTATCACTCTCCTCCCAGGCACATTTTCCAATAAAATCTTTTGCTTTGTCAGCTCATATGTCTCCTTGGACAATTTATTTCCAAGTGTTAGACAAGAGCCCACTCTCAGGCCCTGAAAGGGGTCCCCCTTCCCACAAGAACACCACTTTACAGAGACACCAAATGGAACGGAACCCTTAAACCTGAGCTGGTGTTCCTGTGCTCCTGTTTTCTAGAAACCAGAAAAAAAAAAAAAAAGCAGTTGGGAATATTCACATCTCCAGTAGACAGGCCTCTAGAAAGTCAAAGGACCATGAAACATCCAGATGCCATAAAAGACCTTTGAGTGCCAAGTCCTGGCCATAGGGATTCTCCATCCTCTTTAGAGGCTCATCACTCACAAAAGGGAGAAGGAAATGGCAACCCACTCCAGTGTTCTTGCCTGGAGAATCCCAGGGACAGAGGAGCCTGGTGGGCTGCCGTCTATGGGGTCGCACAGAGTCGGACAGGACTGAAGCAACTTAGCAGCAGCAGCACTCACAAAAGGGAAGGCATAGTCAACTCACTCCAGGTCAGAAATTAGGACAGCATCACTTTAGGTCCAACAGAACACTTCACAAATTGCTTCCAGAGAGGAGACAGGATCCTCCCAACCACCAGGGAGCTAGAGAACCACACGGCTACTTGTTCCCATCATACCTCTCTGCCCTACACCAAGCTGAAACTCCTTCCTGCCCCCAGCCATCCTTTCCCACAATCTTAGACCCATATCCCCATCCTGATTCCCATCTCGATTCCTGTTCCCATACCCCTTGGAACCACCTCTTACCCCAACCTCTCTTCCTATATTGGCTGAAATGGCCACTTTTGATGGCAGCACACCATGCCCTCTTTTCCTTCCACAAAGCCAAACGAAGAGCTTCCACCCTTGGGTGACACTTCCCTCTACCTCTAACAGTCCTTCTCGCCCATCAGTTGAAGACCTTGTTGCCTGGCTCATCTTCTTTGAGACACCAAGTCCAGCTGTCATTTTGAGCGACCTTAGAAGTCCCCAAGCACTCTGCCTAGTTGACTCCTTGACCTCATTCTGTACGCTTCTTCTCTGCATTACTGCTTTCCTCCCAAAGATCCATCCTGGACCTTCCCATCACCACTCAGAACTGCTCCACCTCTGGCCAGACCTCCAAACACCTCACTCCACCTCTTTTCATCCTCTATGAACTCCTTCCCCTTCAGACCTCTGTCGGAGCTTCACTGACTACACCAACGCCCCCATGTAACCTGATGCTCCAATCTGCTGGTCCCTCTGTTTCCCACTTCTCTTGAGTCCTTTGTCTCTCTCTCCTTCCTCCTCCATTTTCCACTGACCACTCATTGGCCAAGGATCTCAATTACCCTCTGCTCCATATACACTCACCCAGCCAAACCCCATCACCTCCTCTGTGCCCTTCTCCAGGACATTCAGCACCACGGAGAAAACCACATATTTGCTAAAGCTGATGGTGTAACAGGTTCATGGGTCTCTATTCTCAAGAGACCCTCAGAGCTGCCTGCTCAGTATTTCTCCTAGGCCCTTCAAAGGGTCTTTTCAAACCTCCTCCACCTTACACAAACCGTGGAACCCACCACTTCTGCCTTTTCCCTCTCCACCCTCAGAAAATGGCCTCAGTTCCTGCTTCGCAGAGGAATGAAGCAAGAATGCCTTCAATTTCCTCCTCCTCGCCCCACGCTCCTCTTCCTCCGTGCCCTTTTCCCTCCCTCCTAGCCTGCTCGGGACTCCGTCCACTCCTGACTTTCCAGGCATGGGCTCCTTTCTGTTACCTCTCCCTCAGGCCCTCAAACTGTTCTACCATCCTCCTCTCCATCATCACTTGAATCTGCCAACACTACCATCTTGGGAAAAAAACCCTGCAATCTGCTCTAATTATCATTCTCTTCTTCACAGCCAAGCTTCTAGAGACATCTCTGCCATCTTCGCTCCCCTCTGCTAACTCTGGCCTCCCTCCCCGCACCTCCGGCAAAACTCACACCAGCCCGGTCTTAGCTGCGAAACTCCACCAGCACATTTCAGACCGACCTCCCTTATTCCTCTCTCCACTTCTTAGTCCCACGCACGCTCCTGCTTGTCCTTGTATCTAGCTGACACATCTTTTTCCCCTGCCTCCATCCCTGCTTTTCAAACTGTAAGTCTTCAACCTTCAAGAAATCAACTCAGAGCAGAGTTTCTTAACCTTGGTGTTACTGACATTTTTGCAACATGGTTCTTTGTCGTGGGGGCCACCCTGTGCCTTAGAAGCTGTTTAGCAGCATCCCAAGTATCTACTCACCAGATGCCAATCGCACAGAGCAAACATGTCTCCAGACATCATCAAACCAGCATCACTCCCATTTGAGAACCACTGGCATAGAGTGGCAACCCAAGTTTTGTTTTGTTTTTAAGAAAATGAAATAAAATAGAAACTACTAGGATATATCTCCTAAGAAAAAATAAAGACCTTTCATTAAACATTGGTCTCTGCAACTTGTCTACATGTGTATATGTGGAGCAGAAAATATTTCTTTCTGTCAGTCAGAGTCAGAACACTTTAAACTGGGAATTCCCTGGTGGTCCTGTGGTTAGGACTCAGCACTTCCACTGCTGAGGGCCCAGGTTTCAATCCTGGTCTGAGAACTAAAGTCCCACAAGCTCTGCGGCACAGCCAAAAAATGAACACTTTAAATTCCACTGCTTTACATGTGGGTGCTCCCAAGGTTCTGTCCTGGGTTCCCACCCTTTTAAAATCACCCAGCAATGCAAAAAAGGTGAAGAGACACACAATGACCACTCAAGTACTCAGCACCTTTCAAGAAAACAAAGCATTACCGACCAGATCCGAGCAGGGAACCGCGAAGGCACCCCTCCCAGACTTCTGGAGGCAACCACAACTCCAATTTAACATTTTCCCCCCAATTTTGCTGTGCTTGGATATGAACCCTTAAGCAGTATATAATACATTCCTCAAGTTTAGAATGTTTTACACGCTCTTCTGCGACTTTTGCTCCCCTAACACCATGTCTGTGGGACTCACGCGTCCTGTTCTACACCATCATTCGTTCATTCTGTAGCTGGTAGGCCCGTGGGCTGCCTGCAGTTCATGTGCATAGAAAGAGTGTCACTGTTAGCCCTGGTGTGTGTGTGCTCTGTGCAAACGTGTGGCACGTCCATGGAATCTGTGCTCAGGAGCAGAATTATCACCCTTCTAGAGAGGACGTTCATTACAGTATCAAACAACTGTTTTTCTATGGAGGTTATAATAATAACGAACATCCTCTCCAGAAGGGCAGTAATTCTGCTCCTGAGCACAAATCCAAGTGGGTCTGTCACACGTTTGCACAGAGCACACACACACCATTTATCCATTTTCTATTAGATTGTCATCTTTGTCTTACCGATATTAAGCAGTTCTTTCATATACTCAGAAACCAAGCGCTGCGCCATTGGTGATATGCCATCGTATCGTCTCCCATCTTAGGCGGGTCTTTCTCCCACACCCAGTCACCCCCTCGACTCCCACGGCCTCTGTTACCGTCTCCATGGTGACCACTGTCTGCTCCTCCCCTGCTGGCCAGGCCGCTCTTCCAGCCTCCAGATTCACAGAGCCCATGGCCTCTTGGCCCTCTCTCCTGCTGCCAAGTATCTCAAACGTAACTGTCCCAAGTGAAACCTGCTGCCCACCCCCCCCACTCTGCCCCTCCTGCATTCCTTCACTGGCTCAGAGAAAACACTGTCATTCATTCCCACAGCCAGTGAGCCTTTCCTCTCTTGTCTCCATCTTGTTCACCACCTCCTCCTGTTTATTCCCCGTCCTCAGTACAGGGATTTTATTCACCGTGCTCCACCTCCAGGATTTATTTCTGGACACTTCCATCTCTCAGTTGGACCATACACCATAGCCTCCCTGTTGCCCTTCAACTCATATATATTCTTTAGAAGATAAGCAGACCTAGATATCCCACTGTTATTTAACCGAGACAAATAAAATTCCCCCAAAAAAGGACTTGCCTAAGAACATTTATAGCACCTTTATCAAAACCAGTAACTAAAAGCAACCCAAATGTCCAACTGAAGACTGGATGAACTAACTGTGGTTCATCCATACAATGGAATCAGCAGTAACTAACTTAGCAATGACTAATTCAGCAATGAACAGGAGCTTCTACTTACAAATGCAGTGAGGTGGATGACTTTCAAATTACGTTGACTGAAAAAATGTCAGACACAACAGAGCCTCTCCTGTGTGACATCATTTATGTGAACTCTAAGAAAGACATAACTGGAGATAAGAGTCGGAAAGTGGCCAGGGTAGGGGTTGGGGGGTGGAAAGTTGGGTGATTGAATGGGAAGGGACATGGAGGAACTCTCTGAAAGAATGGAGATGTTCCATATCTGGTTTGCGGTGGTGGTAACATGAGTGTATACAATTGTCAAAACTCATCAGCCAAACTGGCCAATGCCTAAAATCTGGCCATTTTACTGCACATAATTATATTACCTCATACACACACACACACACACACGTGTTTATTTATTTATAATTATGTGTGTCTCCAACTAGAGTAAGTTTGCTAAAATTAAAATCTGGAATTAAAATCGGAACTCCCTGGCAGTCCAGTGGTTAGGACACCATGCTTCAACTGCAGGGGGCATGGGTCTGCTACCTGGTCAGGAAACTAAGATCCTACAGGACCGCACAGAGTGGGAAAAGAAAATTAAAATCTGATCAAATTATTTCTCTGCTTATATTTTTTCTGAAAGTCCTGTGACCTTCAGAAGGTCGTACCTACCTCTCTCTTCAATATTCACTCTTAACCCTTCTTCCCTCACCCTCCCTTATGGGCTATGCTACGCTCACACTGACATTCTTAAATCTTCCCAAATGAATGATGTCCCCTTTCACCTCTGGCCTCCTCTGCTTTGCGCAACCCCACAACCCTTGATGTGGCTGACTCCTATTATCTTTCAAGACTCAATGTGGGGGACTTCCCTGGTAGTCCACTGATTAAGATTTTGCCTTCTAATGTAGGGGGTATGGATTCAATCCCTGGTTGAGGGCTAAGATCCCATGTGTGTTGTGACCAAAAAAAAAAAAAAAAAAACAAGAAGAAGAAGAACCAATACTGTAACAAATTCAATAAAGCCTTTAAAAGTGGTCCACAGCAAAAAAAAAAAAAAAAAAAATCTTTAAAAAAAGGACTCTGTGGATGCCATTTCCTCCAGGAAGTCCTCCCAATCGCTCAACATTAAATTAGACATCTTTCTTGGGCTCATATCACACCCTGTCCTTACTGATACCACAACCCCTTTGACTCTGAAATGTACTTGTCCATCTGCTTCCCCGGACATAAACTCCCTGAGGACAGAGCCTGAGAGCTAGTCACTGCTAGATGGGCCAAGAACTAGGAAGGCAAATCCTCAATGTTTGTTCAATGAGAAAGTGAAATACTCAAAGCATGTTTTTTCCTCAAGCTAAACATGGAGAGATGGAAACTTACAATATTAATACTGAAGGAGAAATAACTTCAAAACAAGAAATATATATATTTTATATTGAACACATCAATAACCACTTAGACACAGGAGGCTGTATTATATCAGGGTCTGCTGCAAACAAAACAGAAAAATAACACACACAGACCCAGCTAGCTCCTACTCTGAAAGCTAAGAGAAAAGGAAAATGAGAGTCATCTTGGGTAAATAAATAAATCTCAGGGAAGGCATACAGAAGATACAAGACTCTTTGATGAACAGAAAAGTGGTCACTTGTTCAGTTGACGTAAGGGAGATGAGCGTTCGTACAACAGACCTCTGTGATCTGTGTAAATTTCAACGGAAGCAGCAAAGAGCTGAACAATGATCTGGAAATGTAGCCAGAGTTCAAAAGCATCATGTCTAGACACTTCAAACTCCCCTGAGAGGGATCTGGCTGCTTGCCTGCTGAAGATCACGGCTGACCCCAACTGCTTACTTTCCATAAGTAGCGTTTTTAGATGGATGGCTAAGAAGTCACCTTTAGGAGAAGCAGCCTCCGCCACCCACCTTCTCTAGTGTCTCGGCAGGGTGCCGCCTCCCCTTCACAAGGGAGAGAAAATGCACTCATGTGAAGTTGCAAGTGAAATGAATTCCTTAAATATCAGGAAGCAGAGAATATAAGTAAAGCTCTTCCTTCAGCACTTCTTGCTGCCAAATAAATTTCTGAAGCAAAAATGCACTGGCTGTATTTCTTCAAGGGCTGTCTGATCTGCCAGAATACTTTTGAATATTCCAGAACTGTTATGGGCTGCCAGTTATCACCAAACCTTTCCTTTCTTCTTTCTCCTCCCTGGCAAAAACTAAATATACGGCCCTTTATAAATCTCTTAAACCCTCCTAGATGCGGCTTGAACTCCCTGCTCCGTTATCTAGACCCGAGCCTGGCACCCGAAACCTTCAAAACAACGCGTTTGCTGCACAGGGATATTTGTGGCGGCAAAGTGGAACACAAAAATGGAAATAAATGAATCATGACTGTCAATCAAAGTACATGCAGGGTCCAATCAGCCGACAGTTTTGTCTTTTCTGAATATTTCTATTGTGATGAGATGGTTAGATAGCATCACCGATTCCAAGGACATGAATCTGAGCAAACTCCAGGAGATAGCGAAGGACAGGGAAGCCTGGTGTGCTGCAGTCCATGGGGTCTCAAGGAGTCAGACGCTACTTAGCAGTTTATATTATAAAATTTTCTATATAACAGTTTGTAGGTGTATAATTATATGGCATTAGTTATGTTCAAAATCTTGTGTAATCATCACTATTATCTATTCCCAAAACTCTTCTGTTTTCAGTCTTTCGGCTGTGCTTCAGGGCACACAGGATCTTAGTTCCCCAACCAGGAATAGAACCTATGCCCCCTTCACTGTCAGCGGAGTCTTAACCACAGGACCACCAGGAAAATCCTCCAAAATTTTATCACCCCAAACAGAAACTCTGTACCCATTTATCAATAACTCCCCATCCCCATTCCCAAGCCCCTGGTGAGCTCTGTCTCTAGGAATTTCATTTAAGTGGAATCCTATACCATTTGTCCTTTCATGACTGGCTTACCTGACTTAGCACAATGCATTCAAGCTTCATCCACATTGCCGTGTGCATCAGAACCATACCAGCCTGTGATGAATCATGGTCCATTACATGGAGGGACCACATTTTGCTCAGCCAATCATCGGCTGGACACTTGGGCTGTTTCTACTTTTTGGCTCTTGTGACTAGTGCTGCAGTGAACACTATCACACAAGTGTCTGTTCAAGTGCCTACTGTCAATTCTCTCGGGTATACACCGCGGAGTGGAACTGCTGGGTCACACAACAGATAGTTTTTTAATAGTTTAAAAGGAAAAAATTAATTTTTTCCTGATTATAAAAGCAATAGGCATTCATTGAGGAAACTCTAAAGAATAATTATACCACCCAAAGAAAACCACTGATAACGTTTTGGAATATGCCATTAAAATCTTACTGTCTAGTTATACACATACAGAGTCAGACACAGATGGATATTTTCACTGACACCAGCTTTTTCCCACTTGACATTATTTTAGGAGCATGAACTCTGCTGTCATTAAAAATTTCTGAAGAAACATCATTTAATATCTGAATAGCATTTCATCAGGTAGAGCATAACTTTCTTAACTATTCCCCTATTTAGGCTATTCCCCATTGTTCATGGTTATAAATAACATCAATGAACATCTCCATGCATTATTAGTATTCTGGTGGACTTCTCTGATTGCCATCATATGATAGAATCACTGGGTCAAACAACATGAACACTCTTAAGGTTGATAAAGACTGTACATCTGGGACTTCCCTCATGGTCCAGTGGCAGACACTCCCAACCAATGCAGGGCACCCGGGTTCAATCCCTGGTCAGGGAACTAAACTAGATCCCACATGCTGCAACTAAGAATTCATATGCCACAACTAAAGATCTCACAGGTTGCAATGAAGATCAAAGATCCTGCATGCTAAGGATCTTTGGCAACGAAGGCCCAGCACAATCAAATGAACAAATGAATATTTTTTAAAAAAAGACTGTACATCTTTCTTCCATCAGTGTCATATCAATCTGCAATCCCACCAGGAATGCTAAATGTCATGTTTTAATGTAAAAAGAACAAATTATTAAAATTAAAAATTGTAATAAAATATTATCAAAATTAAAAGTGAACAGGAGAATAGAACTGTTTTTACACCGTGTGTGATAACAACTTTCTTTTCAAGAATGCAGACGCAGTGGGGAAGGAGACAGTGAGACAGCCTGAGCGAGCAGCACTGAAGCAGGCACATCACCATGTGTGAAACAGATAGCTAGTGGGAAGCTGCTGCATAACACAGGGAGCTCAACCTGGTGATCTGTGAAAACCTGAGGGGCGGGGCTGGAGGGAGGTTCCAGAGGGAAGGGACATAATGCACCTGTGGCTGATTCATACTGCTGTACAGCGGAAACCAGCACAACACTGTAAAGCAACTACCCTCCAATTACAATAAAGTTTAAAAAAAGAATGTGATCAGACTAGATGATCTGAGAGGTTAGCTTCTACCAAAATAAGTTTCCAAATGGAAAGCCCTATTCTCAATGAACAGACCTGCTAAAGCACTAATATACTCACACAAGACACGTGGACAGAAAGATCTGTATAAAACCACCCTCTTCCTTATAGTGGGCCTCACTTCCCGATGTTCCCCTGTCATTTTCACCCAACCCTGGATAGATTTAAAGGCAACTCTAATGCCTACAACATATTTACCTAGAAAAATCCAGAGTTTGGGCTTTAGTAGAAAGGGCAAGTCCACCCTCCACCACTTTACCAAGAAACACATCAAGAAACCAAACGGTGATTTTAAAATAAATCCCATGAGTGACACCCACTTGTCACTTAGAGACAAGCCCCATCCCGGCCAGGGTGGGGGCTTCACGGGAACAGGGAACAAGACACACCCACAAAGCGGACTTGGGAGTCACTACGCAGAAGGTAATTCCCTAAACTTCCCTTCCACATCAGCCAGTGAGGGGTCAAAACCCCACCAGGGACTTAGGTCTATGCTACGGTCCCACTGGCAGCACCAGTGACCAGGGGGCCCAGAGTCCCCACAGACACGCTCTGGGGACCATGCAGACCAGCGTTTCCAATGACACTCAGCAGGAGACACAGAATCTGGTACCCAAGTCCACTAGTCCACTTGGTTTTGGCCAGAAAACGGCGTTTTATTTTGGGTTTTTTGTCCTCTTTCGGTTTGTTTTTGAATTTTGAACCAGATGCCTATCTTTAAAAAATAAGAGCTTCTCACAAAAATCCACACCTGGTTCCTCTTAAAATACCCGAGGTTGTCAACCTTAGGCCCACACTGAAGCTGTGGCAGCGAGAGGCCAGAACTGAGCCTGTCCAATGTGGGGTGTGGATCCACAGCCCATCTTCCTGACCACTCAGGACCCCAAAGCTGCCACCCTTGACCTGGAGCTGGAGGGCCTAAGCTCTGCAAAACGTTTGCTCTCATGACCCTTGTCTGATGGGAATAATGTGTTATCATACATGGTTATTTTTCAAAAGTCTGCGGACCCCAAGGCAACTAATAAAATCCAAATTACCGAAATGCATAACTGAATTCAGACTACCTTGTGCTGTGAGGTATCTCCTGAAACAGCAGACACTATCAAGTATTAAGTAGGGAGGAGGAACTCAAAATTTTTATTTTACTAACAACAAAAACGATTAGAAACCACTCAATTAAAAAGTTTGGAGGACATCCCTGGTAGTTGAGTGGATGAGAATCCGCCTGCCAATACAGGGGACACAGGTTCGATCCCTGGTCCAGGAAAATCCCACATGTCATAGGGCAACAAGCCCGTACGCCTCAACAAGAGAAGCTACCACAGTAAGAAACCCACACACCTTAATGAAGACCTAGCACAGTCAAAGGGAAATGATTTTTTTACATCAACTATACTTGAATAAATTTATTTTTACTTGAAGTAGAGTTGATTTAGTGTTGTGCCAATCGCTACTATACAGCAGTGACTCAGTTATACACATACATTCTTTTTAATTCAAACTAAAATTTAAAAAAAATTTTTTTTTTTTTTTTACTTCCTGCCTCCTGTGTACAGAATATGGGGCTTCCTATCATGGACACAATAATAAGTAAGACATGGCTTCAGCATCACGGGCAGATGGACAGACCTGCCATGTGAAAAGTACCACCACAGAGGGGCAAGGTGGTAACAGCTCCTGCCTGTGTGTAGCACATGAGCCCTTATCAAAGGACAGAGCTCCTGGGACGTCCCTGGTGGTCCACGGTTGGGATTCCATGCCTCTACTGCCAAGGGCACAGGTTTGATCCGTAGTCAGGGAACTAAGATCCCACAAGCTATGCAGCACAGCCAAAAAAAAACCACACAGCACCTGCCAGGCTGGCGGGGTTGGGGGGGTCAGGCAGGAAGCGAGATGGGGCGTGGGACACTGGGGCTGAGTATTGAGTACCACTGTACTACAGCACGCATTTGACTGGAGATCATGGAAAGTTGCTAAGAGCTTTAAGGATTCCATTGGCTTTGGGATGGTCCCCATGGAGACGGTGCTGAAGAATACAAGCTTGGGTTCAGGGAGGCCAGTAAAAGGATGACCATGAGTGTCCAGGCCAGAGTGAGGAGCATCTAAACCAAGGTAAAGGGCAGCAAGAACAGGGTAGAGAGGCAGCGAGGGCTCAGGTGGCTGTTTAAGTATTAGACAGAGAACGAGACAGAGTCACAAAATTTCTGGCTTTAGCAATTCAGCAGATGTCATAGACGTGAAGCCAAGACAAGAAATATGAGTGCAATGATTAAGGAGTGAGGGTGAACGGGGCTTGGAGCTAGGAGGATGGTGGAAGTCTAAAGATGGGCAAGACATGAAATCAGCCCTGCGAACAACCTCATGGGGCAGAAGATACTCCAATGTAAACACTGCACGGACGGAGCCGAGTGTGATGGCCAGAGAGGAGAGACAGACAAGTCTGTCTTGGGTCGTGCTTCCTAGAAGAAGAGCCTGATGTGGCAATTCTTGCACCAGTGGGTGCTGGAGAAAGATCTCTGAAGAGAAACTTGTAGCAAAGTGAGGGAAGTTGCATAGACAGGAAAAGCTGAGAGCTGAGAGCAGGCCAGCTGCGGTCTGACCTGGCAGGGAGCTCCAGAGTTAACTGGACTATAGACTTTGTGCTGCCCGGACACTAGGGCTGGGTTTTATACCCCAATCACTGCCATCAGTCACTGATGTCAACCACTCAGTACAGGGCACCCCAAGGTAGGGAATGAAATGTTTCCTTCCAGTCATCTGCAGGGTACAGAGCTGCTCTCCAGCAAGGCAGAATCTTCCAGTGAAGGATCCAGGCATGAGGTGTTAGCAACTAGCCCTGCTGCAGCCAAGCGTGGGGCACAAAGGGCCAGGAGAGGGGATCCAGGCAGGGTACCAACAACATCTGCTACAGAAGCCCATGAGAACACCGCCAAGGGAGGAGAAGAGAGAAAGTTCCTTCGTGATCATGAATCTTTCCACCTCCCTGGAAACTGGCGGGAGGTTAACAAATTTACCTCCACAAGGTGCTTGAGCACCTGTGAAAAGCCTCGAGCATGCAGTGCAACTTTGCAACCCAGGCTGAATGCTGATCTCCCAGGCACTGGGGTGTCTGTTCCCTGGTACAAACAGCAGCCCGTGGTTCCACCTGCCTTCTGCCCAGGAGCCCTCCAGCCTCAGAGTGGATTTCCCTGACCACACCCGAGCAATAAAAGGGCAGCCATCCTCAGCCATATAACTGACAACATTCCTCCAATTTTTATGGTGCTTTTTATGCTCACCTTATAAAGTTTCATGTTTTACTTTCCAGATTTCATTGTGTGCACTCAATGTGTCCCAGGAGTATGGCCAAGCAGTTTTAATCTTCCAAGAAGTACTTCTCTGCTTCTCCTTTCCACTACAGCACAGCTGAGAAATTGGAAAAGGCCCCCAAAGCAAGATTTCTGGGCAACCTGAACAATTTGCTCCAAGATATTCAAGCAGGAATGAACTTCAGGAGAGCTTCCAGCACCCTGGCGGAAGCCCCAGCCCCTGTCTTCATGTATTTAGAGGGTACATCTCTGGCAATACAAAGCTGAACAAGCATATTCCAAAGGAATGAGATGAACCTTATAAGAAAAGACTATCTGATTACCCAAGGGCGGAGGTAGAAGGTACTCTGTAAGATGCCAGAGAAATTCTGAATCACCAACCACATCCAAAAGGAAATAGATGCTCAAATCAACTAATTCATTAATTGTGATTGACCCTTTTTTTTTTATTGGAGGCAAATTACTTTACATTAATATATTGGTTGGTTTTTCCATACTTTGACACGAATCCGCCCCAGGTGTACATGTGTTCCCCTCTTGAACCCCCCCTCCCACCTCCCTCTTCCCCATATCCTCCCTCCAGGTCATCCCCGTGCACCAGCCCCAAGCATCCTGTATCATGCGTCGAACCTGGACTGGTGATTCATTTCACATATGATAATATACATGCTACAACGCCATTCTCCCAAATCATCCCACCCTCACCCTCTCCCACAGAGTCCCAAAGACTGTCCTATACACCTATGTCTCTTTTGCTGTCTAGTATACAGGGTTAAGGTTACCATCTTTGTAAATTCCATATATATGCTTTAGTATACTGTATTGATATTTTTCTTTCAGGCTGACTTCACTCTGTCTAATAGGCTCCAATTTCATGACTGACCCTTTGATTAAACCCACAGATCAAGTTACTGATAATACTAGGTCAGAGTTTGTGGAGGACAGGTTGGTTTCTTAACCAACACAAATCTGCCTCAATTGTCTTTCCTAAAATATACACATCAATGATTTCATGAAGAAATGCACTCATCAACAGAAAAACCAGGTGACTGAAGGTTACAATAGCAATAACCTGCCCTTACAGAACACCGTGCATGTGCCCAGAACTGTGTGAGGAGCTAGAGTGTTTATATTCCTCTTCATGCTTGGGAAAACAGTGCAAGAAACATTAAAGGATATTGAATCCCTACCTCACACCACACATACAAAAGTCCAGAAAGATTGAGGACTTAATTCAGAAAGGTAAACATCTGGAACTTTCAGCAGAAAATAAAGAATATCCTCCTAAGGGGAACCCTCTTACACTATTAGTGTCGAGGTTCCTCAAAAAACTAAACACAGAGGTTCTGGATGATCCAACAATCCCACTCCTGGGCATATATCCAGACAAAATTATAATTCAAAAAGATACATGCACCCCTATGTTCACAGAAGCACTATTTACAGCAGCCAAGACATGGAAGCAACCTAAATGTCCATCAACAGATGAATGGATAAATATACACAATGGAATACCACTCAGTCACCAAAAAAGAAATAATGCCATTTGCCACTACGCAGATGGACCTAGAGATGATCACACAAAGCAAAGTAAGTCAGACAAGCGACAAGAGACAAATGCCATATGATATCACTTATATGTGTAATCTAAAATGTGATGCATATTTAAAATGAACTTATATATGAAAGACTCATAGACCCAGAGAACGGACTTGTGGAGGGGGTGCAGGGGAGGGTTGGATTGAGAATTTGGGATTAGCAGGTGCAAACTATTATATGTAGGATGGATAAACAACAAAGTCCTACTGTATAGCACAGGGAATTATATTCAATATCCTACAATAAACTGTAACAGAAAGGAATATGAAAAAGAATATTTACATAACTAAGTCATCCTGCTGTACAGCAGAAATTAACACAACATTATAAATCAACTATACTCCAGTCTTTTTAAAGAGTGTATTTTTAACCAGGAAAGAAAATTCAGAAATCCTGTCACAGTAAAATTAAGAACCTTTTGACCTGAGGTTGCATCTCTGGATTGACTGGGTTTAGACTAGAGTTGGGAGCTACTCTTAGGGAAAAATCTGAGTTGTCAGTTGTGCTGTGGGTGGAAGCAGTGATCTGAGAATCAGCAGTTTTTAAAAAGTAGGTCTCTGCAGGAAATTCTACTTAGGTTTGTTTGTGTTTGCATCCCAGGCGTCTGAGATGAGCCTGCCAGAAGTAATGGCTGTTTCTGTCAGTGAAGGGAGCAGCTGTCAGCATGGGGAAGCATAATAAAGATAATACAAATATAGTAAGAATTTGTTTCCCAAATGCATCACAAATAAAGTTAAAAGACAAGCTACCAATTAAGAAAAGATATCTGTAGCACATACATTCAACAAAGGATAAGTATTTAGAATATATAAAGAACTCATAAACTGGACTTCCCTGGTAGTCCAGAGGCTAAGACTTCATGCTCCCAAGGCAGGGGCCCAGGTTCAATCCCAGGTCAGGGATTCCACATACCACAACTAAGACCTGGCACAGTCAAATAAATAAATTAAAAAAAAAAACAGAAGTCATAAACCAGTGTGTAAAACCTACTAGATAACTGAGCAAAAAGACACAATTTCTGAGCTGGAATTTCACAAAAGAGGGGAAAAAAAGATTCTTGAACAAATGAAAAGCTTCTCTCTTTCTGGGAATCATATATACACAAATTAAAACATCAAGAAGCTACTATTTACATCCAGTAGCTTAGCAAAATTAAGAAGTCTAATCACAGACATAAAAAACAAATGCATGGTTACCAAACAGGAAAGGGAGAGGGAGTGGGGCATAAATCAGGAGTTTGGAATTGACATATACAACTACTACATGTAAAATAGATACATAAAAAGGTCCTACTGTATAGTACAGGGAACTATGCTCAATATTCTAAAACAACCTATAATGAAAAAGAATCTGAAAAAGTATATACATATATGTGTATATATAACCGAATCACTGTGCTATGCATCCAACATTAAAACAGCACTGTCAATTTTTTAAAAAGACAAGAAAAAATAATCACCTATTCATTCTATGATGGTATAAAACTGCAAAGTGGAAACAAACAGTAAATAAATGATTTTTTGGATTATATGCAGTATTACCAATCTCATTTTACTGATGAGGAAACTGAGGTTTAGAAAGGTAGGATAACTTCCAAGCAAGCAGGTAAATGAAAGTAACAAAGCTGGGCTTTTAATTAATGCCCAGACTTTTAACACTATGCTAGACTACAAGGTTTCCACCAGGAAATAAAAAATTACAGACAATTCATAAGACTCAACTCTTCTTACAGAACACCTGTGCCTTCCAGGAGTGGTGGGACATAAGCAGCATTTGTTCAGGATTTCTCAGTTCTAAAGTCACAGTTTCGGGGCTTTTTTTTAACATCTTCTTAACATGTGGTTATACTGAACAAAATCTTTTTTAAAAAATAGCAGAAAAAACATCCTTTCAAATTCAAGGAAATCTGCAATTTAAAGAACACCTATGATGAAGTATCTTCATTTAGTTTTTCAAACGCAGAGAGGAGCCTGGTACAGGTGAGAAGCCATGCCATAGCGTACTGATGGTTGGGCTGAGAACTCATTTTATGAAAAAGGTGATAAAGTGGTCCTGGGTCGTCTCTCCTGGCTGGCTCTCAGCTTTTGAGCTCTCTCTCACACCTCCGCACTCTAAGCAGATGTGTTCCCTCCAGAAAGAATTCTTTGCCTACCACATCCAGAGCTGGTGCCCCTTCACCATGCTCCCTCTGTGCCCCAGGACGCCACGCCACGTCCAGGGTCTCCTTCCCAGTCCACTGCTCCCCAAGGGAGGGACCCACCAAACATCTCCAAGTCACATGTGGCAGATGGTGAACAATGAATAAACAAACAACCATCCTGCCATGACACCCATCCACATAGAGGGAGGGTGGTAATGGGAAGAATGTGGCCACTACAGTCAGACTGCCCCCTGCTCCAATGTCCATTTTGAGATCAGCTGGCTCAGCTCAAATAAGAAGATCTTACTAAAACCTGCCTGCCTTTGGTGATTATTAGGATTAGCAGTGATAATGTATGTGAAAATGGGTCCCCATGTCATTTTAAGCTGCGGCTTCCCATTTAACAATGGGGGTGGGGAGTAGGGGGCTTCCCCAATGGCGCAGCAGGTAAAGAATCCACCTGCAATGCAGGAGATGCAGGTTTGGTCCCTGGGTCGGGAAGATCCTCTGGAGGAAACGGCAGCCCACTCCAGTATTCTTGCCTGGAGAATCCTATGGACAGAGGAGCCTGGCGGGCTACAGTCCAGGGGGTTGCGGAGAGTAGGACACAACTGAGTGACTCAGCACGAGCACGTGGTGGTGGGGCTGGGGTCACATCCTGCTTCAACTGGTCCAGGACAGGAAGGGTTTGGTAATGTCTTACCTAACACGTCTCCTGTGTAGGCAGGTTCCAGAACCCCTGTGGAGGACAAAATGAGGCAGGTGCCAGTATGTACCCTTGCTATATCCAAAACTCATCACATCACTTAATAACCTGGCCCCAGAGAGTGGGCACTGGCTCCTTATCATCAAGTCACACCAAGCTTTCCCCCACCCTCTTCCTTCTGCCCCTCAGACATCTCAATGACCTTGAAGAAAGATCTGCCTGAACTTTCAGATAAGTCACTATATGTAAATACGCAAACGTGTGTGTGTGTGTGTGTGACAGAGACAGAGAGATGAAGGAGAAGAAAGGAGGAAGGAAGGATGGAAGGGAGAGACTGAGCAAAAACTTAGGGACAGGAAGCAAGAAAGTGACTCCTTTTTCCATCAGAGAATTTAGCAACTGCAGGTTCTGGTTAGTTCATTAGCAGAAAAGCTGAACAGGAACTTGTTTTCAGCTCCAGCTGTTGCACCCAACTGGTCTTATATTTCTAGCACGTACTCAGCATAACAAAATCCTCAACAACAAAAATCATTCAGATTTTTTAGGGGGCAGTGTGGCATGTGGGATCTTAAGTTTCTTGACCAGGGATCAAACCCACGCCGCCTGCTTTGGAAGCATGGCGTCTTAACTGCTGAATCGCCAGGGAAGTCTCGTCCTTCTTTTAAGCCTAAGACTTAAATGTCAAAGGTGCCCATCCTCCAGCCCTCGCACTCCTCCTGCACATTAACCCCCACTGACAGTAGTCTCAAGATTAGAGGGAAATGGATCAGAGAGAGGACGCCCTGGCCAAGATCCTGAGACTCTTAAGAGAGTGGGCCCAAAGGCCTCTGAGCCCCTTTAACTCTAACTGGCTACAAAGAGCCATTGTGCATTGATGCCATCTGGCTGGAAATGAGAAATAAGAAAGCACCTCCAAATTCCACGAGGAAGGCTCATCATTGCTTTGCAGCAATGATTTTAAAGCTGCTGACTCAACAATGAGACGCAATCAGTGCCCAATAAGACACAACTACACAGACGAGCCCCAACATGTTATGCTGATCCCAGGAAGCCAGGCAGTAGCGAGTACCCACTGTCTGGTTCCATTTATATGAAATATTATTAAACTAGGCAAAACTCATCTCCAGTGGGAGAAAACAGAATGGTGGCTGCCTATGATGGGAGGGGCAGGGGCACCAGAACTTTCTGGGCAGGTGGTGACGTTCTGTACCTTGAGGGCTTTGAGTAACAGGTGTGTGCCGCTATCAAAACTCAGCAAATACACACTTAGGATTCATGCATTTCACTGTGAGATTTTACAACAAGAAAAAAAAGACAGCAAACAAAGATCATTAATGATATTTGTTCATGATAGGCATGTTACAATATTTACAGGGCAGTGTACTGACATTGGAAATTTAGTCCAGTTCAGTTCGTACAAATAGATAAAAAGGGGACTTCCTTTGTGGTTCAGTGTTTAGGACTCTGTGCTTTCACTGCCAGGGCCCAGGTTCAATCCTTGGTCAGGGAACAAAGATCTTGCAAGCGGCACATCACAGTGGGAAAAAAAAAGAAAAAGAAGATGGATTGATGAATGGATACACGAGAAGCTATGTGCTAAAGCAGGTATGATCAAATGTTCCTTGTAGGGACTTCCCTCACAGTCCAGTGGTTAAGACCTCCTTTTCCAGTGCAAGGGATGGGGGTTTGATCCCTGCTCAGAGAGCTAAGATCCCACATGTCTTGAAGCCATAAAACCAGAACACAAAACAGAAGCAATATTGTAACAAATTCAGTAAAGGCTTTAAAAATGGTCCACATCAAAAAAAAAAAATCTCTGAAGAAAACTAAAATTTTAAAAATGCTCATTATAGAATCCAAATGATCACTATATGTGTTCCCTGTACAACTCTATCAACTTTCCTATATGTTTGAAATTTTTCATAATAAAATGTTCAGGGAGCAAGGGAAAAGTTAGACATACAGGGGGTGAAAAAGGTAAGCTAAGGCTAAGAAAAAGCACAGAAGCTACTGTACTTACTGGGGTTTAAGGCAGCTGTGAGCTGCTCAGACAAATGAAAAAGAGAAACAGGGCAATGCTAAGCACAAGAGCAGTCATTCACTGGGCAACCACCATACATTAGAAGTGTGTGTTAGTCTGCAGATTTTGCCATCACCATCTTCCTGCAAGGTAAGCATATTATCATTTTATAGAAGAGCAGATTGAAACTCAGAGTGGAGTAATAACATACCTGTGGTCATGAGGCTGGAAGCTGGCACTGGCTCTGCCAGCCTCAAAACTCCAAGGCTACAGAGGAAAAAGCAACATGAACTTAGCATTTCTTCCCTCTTTCCAAGTTCAGGACTGTACCAAGGGCACAGGTGTGGCCAATGGCCGCTCATATCCAGCAGTGTCACCTGCCACACAGTGGGTAACAGCACTGACAGTTTCCCTGAATTCCAGTCACTGAATTCTCCCAACAGTCCCCATGAGCCTCCTACACTCAATCCTCCTTCTGTTCTTTGCACTGTGTGAATCTACCCACCAGAAGTTTAGCCATTACCTCTGTGCATACACCCTAGGTCATAAATATTGCAAAGTTCAGCACCATCCAACAGTTTTGCAGCCCACCCACCTTCCTACTCTGCAGAGGTTAGAAAGTTAGACACTCCCTTCACGGACTCCCTTGCAGCTAGATTCTTCCAAGGAAACATACTCATGCAGGATTTTTTTTGGGGGGCGGGGCGTGGGGCAGGCAGGAATGTGGATCATTTTAAAAGTCTTTATTGAATTTTGTTACAATATTGCTTCTGTTCTTTTTTATGTTTTTATTTTTTGGTCACAAAGCATGTAGGGTCTTAACTCTATGACCAGGGATCAAACCTGCACTCCCTGCATTAGAATGTGAAGTCTCAGCCACTGGATAGCCATACAAGATTTAAAAGGCAGAGGGGAATGACAGGAGACAGCAGCTACAGGTTAGGTCAGGACTTCCTGGAAGACAGTGGGAGGGGTGTCTGATGCCTTAGAGCAGCTGTGCAGAGGGTTTAGTGTTCTGTCCAGTGTCACAGGTACTGGGGCAGAAGTTAGAATCATGTTATGGTTGCAATCTGAACCTAAGCTATGTCATTGCTGAACATGAAGCATTGAAGCCTGGTTCTCCCAGAGATACTTTAAAACTGTCCAATAAATCACCTATTGCTTACATGGCTTAGAAGGAAGCTACTGTCTGTGACAAAGATCCTAACCTTGCCCGTGAGCAGCTCTGAGACTGCCTCCCAAGTTACAAGCCTACACCACTGCCTGCCAGGCAAGAAAACTCCCCAGAACAGGATGTTAGCTTCCCACTTTCCATGTTGGAGGGACAGCAGGAGAGGATGAAAGGAAAAGATAGAACACATGACAGTCTGTCAGCTTCTAGGAATGCATGCATAGACTCCCAGAAAAGCAAACCTAGAAGAGACTTTCAAATATCCCAGGGTCAAGAGACCACACACAAAATGAAGGCCTTTCAAGGACCCTGGACTGGGATCTGGAATAAAGCAGGTCATTCTTGGAGGCCACTTCAGTGGGTAAGGATGATCTCATTCAAAAGCCATGTTGGCATGGTGATTTGAGGACAATCTAATCATGTACAAAGGCATGAGATTTTTTTAACTATCACAGTTTACACAGATGTAAATATTTTTTTCCCCTCCAAAGAAATACCCTCAGGGGCTCCTGGTTTATTGTCATTACCCAAAACCTTTAGCTCTGTTGAGACAAATCCATCTGCTCCAAGCATGGTTACAAGACTGAAACCAAGTCAGGGCCATTTTTAGTCAAAAATGAGGTAAGACCACAAAACAGACAGAATTCTTTTCTGTGGCAGCTTGTCACTGGTTCTGAAGGCAATTCTAGGGTGGGGGGAAGGAGCTTTCAAAATAATTTGAGCAACGGCAGCACTTTTGTAAACAGGACTCCTGCCATTCTTGCATATACATATTTGAGAATTCACATTTAGGAAAATATATCTTTAGAGTCACATCGTATAGAAGAAAACTGAATTATGGTGATGGTTTCTTGGTTTATTTTGTGTGCGCCAACCAAGAAGGAAAAAAAAAAAAAAAAACTTGCTACAGTCTAGTTTCTGGAACTGTTGGCAAGGGTGCAGGCAGGCTCACGCCACCCTGAAACCTGGGGACCACAAAGGTGATTTAGAGCCACAGGGTGACTTTGGCATTGAATGGCCCTGTACCTGAGTCACTGTGATCCTGGCTTAATTTCTTCCAATAGTTGGCCCCGTGACCACTGCTCTTTTGCATGGTTTAAGTAAAGAGTGAATTATAACTTTTTTATTGAAAAAGTCAAAAACAAAGAAAATGATACTGCTCCTCCCAAATCAGTCCTTAAAAAATCTTTCTGCCAAACCTCATTTATACCTTTTAGGGTTTACTGGATCTCAATGTACTTGCACCTGTCAGATATGTGGATGCATCTCGCTCTTGAATAAAACCAACTGGTATGCATACACATCGAGACTTTGCAAAAGTAAAAGCACAAAATGACAGGACTCAAATGTACAAAAATGAAAATACAGTGGTATGATCCCAAAAGAAGCGAGATTCGGGGAGATTTTTTTCCCAAAAAAGCCATCTGGTTATAATAAATGAGAAGTTATTGAAAAATGATACAAAAGCATCTTTCCAACCATGGACGCTAAATCTCAACTGAAATGTTTATGTCCTGAGGACTGGATTCTCTCCTCCATCACCCATAGAAGCCAATGGGACTTCAAATCTTGTTTTCTAAAACACCACTAAGCCAGAGATCAGCAAAAAAAAATGACCCATAGGCCAAATCTGGCCCATCATTTGTTTTTGTAAATAAAGTTTTACTGGAATACAGCCACGCCTGTTTGTTGACGTATTCTCCATGGTTGCTTTCATGCTACAATAGCAGAGTTGAAATTACTTACTATCTGGCCCTTAACAGAAAGAGTCTGCCAACCCCCGCAATAAACCAGAGTAAGAGCCACTGTCCTACACGAGCGCTCACTACTGCACCACGAGAAATGTTCCCCAAAGGTCAAACACCATCACGGGGGAGCCAGGGTATGGTTCAAGACACCATTCTTCAAGAGTGGAGGAGTGTGGGACTTTCCTGGTGGTGCAGAGGTTAACTATCTGCCTTCTACTGTAGGAGACTCAAGTTCAATTCCTGGTCTGGGAACTGAGAGCAACATGCCTCAGAATAGCTAAGCCCGCAAGCCACAACTAAAGATACCCATGCATTGCAACAAAGACTCAATGCAGCCAAAATATAAATAAAGGTTTTTTAAAAAAGAGTGGAGAGGTGTGCAAGAGAAACAAACATGTCACATCCGCCAGCACATCAAGGTCAGGGTAGAACCACTGCCAAATGACCAAAGAATACTCTGTCCTAAAGACCTGGGAGGAAACACCAGTCCCCAGGGAAAAGTCTCAAATGTGTAATGCAACGCAATCAGATTTAGCTAGGTACCTTTCAGAATTCAGAAGTGCATCTTCTATTTTAGCATCACCAGAAAGGGGGTATCTACCTACAGATAGATTCAAAGAAGTTATAAAAGCTGGTTTATTCATAATTTGGGAAAATAAAAGCAACTATTAAACCTAGTTCTCTTTGCAATATAAGGAACTCCCTGGAAGTTCAGTGGTCAGCACTTCGCTCTTTCACTGCCGAGGGCCCAGGTTCATCCCTGATCAGGGAAGTAAAATCCTGCAAGTTGCATGCCCAAAAGAAAAAAAAAGTAAGTTATTCTTTGCAATATATTAGAGGAAATTAACATCAGGCTCAGAGATAAGATATCCCCAACACAATCTTTTAATACCCCGGGAACACAGGGTTCAAGAATAGCTCTCTTCACATTTTAAAACTGTTCTCCATCACTCAAAACAGCTAATAAATAAACCAGAACACTGAATGAATATCAGGGCACCAGCCAGATAATGAGAAACCAGTGGGTATTCTTTGCTGTATAACAAAACCACAGGGCAGAAAGATCCTATTTAGCATCACTTTTCTGGAGTTTTTCCAAAATTGTCTGAGGAGCAGAGAGCCAGTTTCTTGTTCTGTCACAAAGCCAGAGTATAACTTTGAACTAAATGTCATCTCTTTGGGGCTGCTTCCTTACCTGTGAGATGAGGGTAAGTTCATTTGAGGATCTTCAGGGTCCTGGAATGATGCTCTGAGAAGGAAAATGTCAGCCTCCGCCTGCCTTTTACTGTTTATTTCTTTTGGAAAATGCTTCCAGAAAAAGACAGTGGTAAAACATTCAGATTATTTCTGAGTTGTAATATGTGGTCACAGAGTTACTTACAATCAGCTTCTCTTAAATGCAGAGAATGAAAAGGTTGCATCTCAGTTAAGAAGACCAAAACTCTCCCTCCTGGGGATCAGATGTATTCCACTGTAAAAACAGTGCTTCCAAACTCCTTGGCAGAGAGGGGACCATCTTAGTGTCTGGCTGAAAATTTTAAAAATTACACAAAAAGCTTCCATGAGCAACAAACAGATCAAGATCCAGTGATCCTGCAAATCGGGAGCCTCGGAGATTCCTTCCTGAGCTTGCTTTTGGGTTTCATCAACCTAACCAAGCATTCTCTCCCTGGAACTTCCCTGGTGATCCAGTGGCTAAGACTCCGTGCTCTTAATGCAGGGGGTCCAGGTTCAATCCCTGTTCAGGGAATTAGATCTCACATGCCACAACTAAAGATCCCATGTGCCACAAACAATATCTGGCACAGTCAAATAAATAAGGAAATATTTTTTTAAAAATAGATAAATAAAACACCCTCCTCATGTCGCTCAGGATGTCAGAGGTACCACATAAAGTAAGGCTGGCACCAGCCACACCCTGCTGGTCATTCAGACTCTCAGATACCCTAATCAAGTTCAACAACATGAAGTAAAATTTTTTCCACTTTTAATACAGTAAAATTTATAATGTAGTGTTAGTTTCAGGTGTGCAACTATATACATATATATATATTCTTTTTAAGATTACTTTCTGTTATAGGTTATTAAAAGATACTGAATATAGTTCCCTGTGCTATACAGTAGGTCCTTGTTGGTCATCTCTTTTATATACAGTAGTCTGGATGTGTTAATCCCAAACTCTTAATTAGTCCCTCCCTACCCCAGAAGGCAATGGCAAGCCACTCCAGTACTATTGCCTAGAAAATAGCATGGATGGAGGAGCCCAATAGGCTGCAGTCCGTGGGGTCGCGAAGCACTACTGAGCGACTTCACTTTCACTTTTCACTTTCACACATTGGAGAAGGAAATGGCAACCCACTCCAGTGTTCTTGCCTGGAGAATCCCAGGGACGGGGGAGCCTGGTGGGCTTCCGTCTATGGGGTCACACAGAGTTGGACACGACTGAAGTGACTTAGCAGCAGCAACCCTATCCTCCCAACCTAGATAGTATATTAAAAAGCAGAGACATTACTTTGCCAACCAAGGTCCATCTAGTCAAGGCTATGGTTTATCCCGTGGTCATGTATGGATGTGAGAGTTGGACTGTGAAGAAAGCTGATCGTCGAAGAATTGATGCTTTTGAACTGTGGTGTTGGAGAAGACTCTTGAGAGTCCCTTGGACTGCAAAGAGATCCAACCAGTCCATTCTAGAGGAGATCAATCCTGGGTGTTCATTGGAGGGACTGATGCTAAAGCTGAAACTGCAATACTTTGGCCACCTCATGCGACAAGTTGACTCACTGGAAAAGACTCTGATGCTGGGAAGGATTGGGGGTGGGAGAAAACAGGGACGACAGAGAATGAGATGGCTGGATGGCATCACCAACTCGATGGACATGAGTTTGGGTGAACTCCGGGAGTTGGTGATGAACAGGGAGGCCTGGCATGCTGTGATTCATGGGGTCGCAGAGAGTCAGACACGACTGAGCGACTGAACTGAACTGAACTTACCCTATCCTCTTTGGTAGCCATAAGTTTGTTTTCTATGTCTGTGGGTCTATTAACATGATATAAAATTAAATTAGAATTCTGCATTCAATTCACATTCAGGATAACAAGAGCATTTGCATCAATTAGGATCCTAAAGAGTATGGAAATGAGATGCAATAGGGGAAAACAGTTTAAATATTTTGTTGTCTGGTCAAATTTCTAACTCAGATCCAATTGACCTAAATGAGAAAGCAAGGCTACAATGGACACCAGAAGGTTGCAAGTTAGTTTACAAAATGCAGCACTGCCTCCGCTACCCCACAGCTTGTAACTATTCAGTTCCCAGTAAGATGGGAGTTTTGCCGCTCTGTCTCCCCTTCATCGGCTCAGAAACCAAGTGTCTCTGAACCTTCCTGACTTCTGGAAACTTCTACAAGAGACTGTGTGACCACCTCTCCCCCTCTCAAGGATATAACCCACTTTTACTCACACACACACACACATACAATGTTGCTCACCACTTGGGAGAAATTAACCACAAACCATCCTTTTAATCCTTCTACCTCATTTTGAAAGGACAATACACTCCAAAGTCCAAAAAAAAAAAACTCACCCACAAAGAGTTGGAACACAACCTGCTTATACACAAAAGCTGTCTAAAAATCAGCATAAACCACCGCATAACTCAAAAATACCCCGTGCCTCACTCTGTTAATCTTTCATCGGGAAACCAGAGCTTTATCTTCTTATTGTCCAGAGCCGTCTTAAGAGTCTCCATGTAGAACTCACTGCAAAAAAGAATACTTTGAAGCAAGTCTATAACAAACAGAATTCTCAAGCTGTGCCAATCACCTGCTGGCTCAACCATCAAATACGGAAGACAAACCAGGCAAACACAAACCCCATGGCTGCCTTCCTGGCAAGACATTGTCATGAGCCACCAAACAAGGTAAGGAAGAGCCCAAGTGCCAGCGAGGCTCCGGGAGAAAAGTGGACCCCCTGCCCCCAGGAAGCTTGGGAGGTTGGTAGCTCTGAACTGCATCTTAGCAGGCAGATGTCACTTTATAATTTAAAATGTAATAAGAGAGGCTGGGGGGACGTGCAGAGCTTATATGGGAACTCTGCAGTTCCACTCAATTTTGCATGAAACCTAAAGCTGCTTTTAAAAAAAAGAGTTTATTTTTAAGGAAAGAGAGGAGATCATTCATTCTTCATGCTCTTGTATTTCCTCTTTACTCTTTTCTGAATTTTCTAAGTTTTGTGTAAGGAACATGAAATAATACTCTTACAACTAGACAGAAAAGTCATTAAAATAGAGAATGAGGGAATTCCCTGGTGATCCAGTGGTCTGGATTCAGCATTTTCTCTGCCAAATGACCAGGTTCAATCCCTGGTAAGGGAACTAAGACCTTAGCACTGCCAAAAAACAAAAAAAACAGAGTATGACCCCCAAACAAGATGAAATAGTATCTGTATTAAGAAAACAAAAAAAGACACAAAAGTCATCAAACTATACACTGAAAACAGGTACCTTTGTCTGCTAATTATGCCTCTATTAGGTTAATTTTAAGAAGTATTTAAAAAGACTTAGAGCTCTTTAAACTGTACATATTATATGTTATAATCTTTTTAAAATTTTTATTGACATATAGCTGATAACATTACATAGGTTACAGGTGTACAGTATAGTGATTCATGATTTGTAATGGTTATATTCCATTTAGTTATTATAAAATATTGGCTGTATTCTCTGTGCTGTAAATATATTCTTTTTCAGTTCAGTCGCTCAGTCGTGTCTGACTTTTTGAGACCCCATGAACCGCAGCATGCCAGGCCTCCCTGTCCATCACCAACTCCCAGAGTTCACTCAAACTCATGTCCATTGAGTCGGTGATGCCATCCAACCATCTCATCCTCTGTCATCCCCTTCTCCCCTAGCCTTCAATCTTTCCCAGCATCAGGGTCTTTTCAGATGAGTCAGTTCTTCGCATGAGGTGGCCAAAGTATTGGAGTTTCAGCTTCAGCATCAGTCCTTCCAATGAACACTCAGGACTGATCTTTAGGATGGACTGGTTGGATCTCCTTGCAGTCCAAAGGATTCTCAAGAGTCTTCTCGGCAGACGGGAGAGACGTCCAGCTCCCGCAACCGACCACGTGCAGAATCGTGGCTGAGAGGAGCTGCCCTGAGCCCAGGGTTAGGGCGGTGGCCGAGAGGAGCTGTACCACGTCCAGGAGGCGGTGGCTGCTTGGGCACCGGAGGGCCGAGAGGAGCTGATCCACATTCAAAGCAGGAGGGGCGGCCTTGAGGAGATACCCCTCATCCAAGGTAAGGTACAGCGGCTGCGCCTTGCTGGAGCAGCTGGGAAGAGATACTCCACGACCAAGTGGAATATAAGAATCCAGTGTTCTGGGGAGGAAGGAACAAGATGGCAGAGGGATAAGACGGCAAGACCCCTCTCTCCCTCACAAATTCATCAAAAGAACATTTGAACGCGGAGTAAAGTCCACAAAACAACTTCTGAATACTGGCAGAGGACATCAGGCTCCCAGAAAAGCAGCCCATTGTCTTCTAAAGGAGAGAGAAGAAATCCAGCTCCACCCACCAGAACACCAACACATGCTTCCCTAACCAGGGAACCTGGACAAGTCACCCGTCCAACCCCACACACAGCAAAGCAACTACATAATAAAGAGAACTCCACAAACTGCAAGAAGAGGGAAAGGCCACCCCAAGCAAAGCAATATAAGCAAGATGAAGAGGCAGAGTAATACCCAGCAAGTAAAGGAACAAGATAATTGCCCACCAACACAAACAAAAGAAGAAGATATAGGGAATTTACCTGATAAAGAATTTCAAATTTTGATGGTGAAAATGATTCAAAATCTTGAAAGCAAAATGGAGTTACAGATAAATAACCTGGAGAAAAGGATTGAGAAGATGGAAGAAAGATTTAATAAGGACTTAGAAGAAATAAAAAAGAGTCAATATACAATGAATAATGCAATAGATGAGATCAGAAACACTCTGGAGGGAACAAACAGTAGAATAACAGAGGCAGAAGACAGGATAAGCGAACTAGAAGATAGAATTGTAGAAATAAATGAAACAGAGAGGAAAAAAGAAAAACGAATTAAAAGAAATGAGGACAATATTAGAGACCTCTGGGACAATGTTAAACGCTCCAACATTCGAATCATAGGAGTCCCAGAAGAAGAAGACAAAAAGAAAGACCATGAGAGAATACTTGAGGAGATAATAGTTGAAAACTTCCCTAAAATGGGGAAAGAAATAACCACCCAAGTCCAAGAAACCCAGAGAGTCCCCAACAGGATAAACCCAAGGCGAAATACTCCAAGACACATATTAATCAAATTAACAAAGATCAAACACAAAGAACAAATATTAAAAGCAGCAAGGGAAAAGCAGCAAATAACACATAAGGGGATTCCCATAAGGATAACAGCTGATCTTTCAACAGAAACTCTTCAGGCCAGAAGGGAGTGGCAAGACATACTTAACGTGATGAAAGAAATTACCCTACAGCCCAGATTACTATACCCAGCAAGGATCTCATTCAAATATGAAGGAGAAATCAAAAGCTTTACAGACAAGCAAAAGCTGAGGGAATTCAGCATCACCAAACCAGCTCTCCAACAAATGCTAAAGGATCTTCTATAGACAGGAAACACAGAAAGAGTATATAAACTCGATCCCAAGGCAATAAAGAAAATGGCTATGGGATCGTACTTATCAATAATTACCTTAAACGTAAATGGGTTGAAATTTTCAAAAAGGCTAGGAAACAATTCTCATAGCCATCAATAGTTCAGTGTTGAGTTCATGAATAGTTTTTAAAGTTTGGGACAAACTGTAGTATTTGCTATTTGAAGTACTATTTGTATTTGGCATATTACGATGTAACATTGGTCTTCATTTCCAACTTAAAACGCCTAAAAATGCCTAACAGGTTTTTAGATTTGTGAATTTTAGTTGAAATGTATTTTATGATGTTACTAAACCTGCAGAAATATTGAAATATTTCAGAGAACTTATTCACTGTACATTTATTTTATTTATAAAAGTTATGAACTGTAAAAAAAAATTAAAAAATAAAAAGCAGATATACCAAAAAAAAAAAAAAGAGTCTTCTCCAACACCACAGTTCAAAAGCATAAATTTTTCGGCGCTCAGCTTTCTTTATAGTCCAACTCTCACATCCATACGTGACTACTGGAAAAACCATAGCCTTGACTAGACGGACCTTTGTTGGCAAAGTAATGTCTCTGCTTTTGAATAAGCTGTCTAGGTTGGTCATAACTTTCCTTCCAAGGAGTAAGCATCTTTTAATTTAAATATATTCTTGTAGCTGTTTTTAAATTAATTTTTACTGGAACATAGTTGCTTTACAGTGTTGTGTTAGCCTGTGGCATATTTTCTACTTAATAGTTTGTACTTCTTAATTCCCTACCCTCTCTTGCCCCTCCTCCCATGTACCTTACAATCTTCAGGGAAAGTTAATTTCTGTAAACCAGCATTAAACTAACAAGTTTAATGTTCCTGTTAAACTTGTGAGTGTCCTCCTGCAAGATAATTAATCAAAGTAAGTTCTCTATTCTCGGTGCCATCAATCTGAGACTTGGGGTCCTGTAGCCTACCATCACTAACAATTATAATTCTGGAGAATAAATGGCTTGCCAAGCAAATAATAAGTTATTGTGTAATGAATACAGAGTTTCAGTTTAGGGGGATGGAAACCTTCTAGAGATAAAGAATGGCCATGGTTTCACAACAGTTTGAGTGTCCTTAATGCCACTGAACTGTCCGTTTAAAAAAGGTTAAAATGGGGACTTCCCTGGTGGTCCAGTGGCTAAGAATCTGCCCGCCGATGCAGGGGACACAGTTTCAGTCCCCTGTCTGGGAAGATTACAGATGCAGGGCAAGTAAGCCCGTGTGCCACACCATTGAGCCCATGCTCTAGGGCCCGCGCTCAGCAACAAGAGAAGTCACAGCCATGACAAGCCTGTGCTCTGCACCTTGAGCGCCTGCGCGAGGCAGCCAAGACCCAGGACAATCAAACATGAGCAACAAAATAAATACTTTTGTTAATGGCACAGTTTATGTCATATATATTTTACCATATAAAAGTACCTTTAGCATCTACCTAAACAGTTTTTTGAAGACGTCACACTTTTATGGGAACCACTATGGTAGGAATGTGACAAGTGCTCTGCCAGGGGCCGCGGGTGCCTCTAAAGTTAGGGTTTCAGTCTCTTCCACATCACTAACTATACTGCAACGTTCCTGAGACAAACCCTGTCCATTTCGTGATTTTCACAGAATTCACAGAGGCACAGAGAGGTGTGTCCAGGGAAACACATGCAAACCAGGGCGAGGCGAACTCCAGAATCATGCCATTGCTGCTCTGACTCCATTCATCCTAACAAATATTAATTGAGAGCCTACTCCAGTCCCGCACTGTGCCAGGACTTGGAGCAACACCTGCTCCCCGGGATCACGCGATGTAGTGACATTTTACTCAAACTACTCATTGACTTGACAATTTCAAATAATATTATGGGGTGGGGGGAATGGACTGGGAGTTTGGGATGAGCAGAAGTCAACTATTACTTATGAATGGATAAACAACAAGGTCCTACTATGTAGCACAGGGAACTATATTCCATATCCCATGGCAAACCATAATGAAAAAGAGTATGAGAAGAATATACATATGTAACAATCATTTTGCTGTACACCAGAAATTACACTACATTGTAAATCAACTATACTTCAATTAAAACTATGAATAAATAAGCCATCAAATCAAATAACATTACAGGACACAGCGTGACTCATGTTTCTCAGAGAAGGCAAGTGCTTTCTTGTTTACTTTTCAGTTTTTTTTCTTTGTCCTCTGAAATGATTCAAACTTACAGACAGCTGAGAAACGATTACAGAGAACGACTGTGTACCGCGTGTGTGCCAAGTCGCTCAGTCGAGTCCGACTCCGTGACCCCATGGGCTGTAGGCCACCAGACTTCTCTGTCCACAGGATTCTCCAGGCGAGAATACTGGAGTGGGTTGCCAAGCGTTCCTCCAGGGGATCTTCCTGACCCAGGGATCCAATCCCCGTCTCCAGCACTGGCAAGTGGGCTCTTTACCATAAGCGCCACCAGCATAGCCCAACATCTCCTTCACCCATATTCAGCAGTCATTGATGTTCTGGTATCTGCTTTTGCCTAGCTCTGGCTCTCTCCCTCTCCCCTCCTCCCCTGCCCCTTCCTTTCCCCCTCCATCCACGGCTAACCAGCTCCCTCCTCCTCCCCTTCCCTCTCCCTTTCCCCCTCCATCCACGGCTAACCAGCTCCCTCCTCCTCCCCTTCCCTCTCCCTTTCCCCCTCCATCCACGGCTAACCAGCTCCCTCCTCCTCCCCTTCCCTCTCCCTCTCCCTCTCTCCTTACAGACTGGTTTTCTGGAACCACTGTGAAGCACAGACATCTCCTTTTATTCTGAAATACTTTATTATGTATTTCCTAAGAACATTCTCTTATATAACCACAGTGCAATTATTAATTTCTGACAGTTAACAGTGATTCAACAGAACTACCTAATACACACTCCATGCTCTAATGTTGCCAACCGTCTGAACCGCTGGGAGAATGGGTGGTAAAATACGAACACCGGGTCTTAAAATACTGATTTGAAGGCTTCTTCCTCAGCCACCCAGTGGACTAACAGCCTCCCAGGAGACCTGGTTTACTTCCCACAGGACCTTTCCTAAAGGACTCCAGGCAGAAGGAAATTCTCCCTGTGTTATTTAATAAAGCTCTTAACAACCACCTCACATTTAACCTGAATTCATGATGTAACTTAGGCCTATTTGCCCTTTGTTTCAGTCACTGAAAGTCTCTGGATAAAAATATTTTCTTGTAATAAAATTCTGAAGCATCACTCTCCACCTCCCTCAATTAGAAATTGTTCAAATCCCAGTAGCCTTTCTGCTCAGTGCCTCTCTCAGCATCTTCAATTTAGAGCAATATTTCTCAACCTTTTTTTATCATCGTCAGTTTCCTAGGGAGCCTTTTCAGACAAATTTCCTTCAGTATCCTCCCCCTGCAATGAAATTAATACAAGAGATAGACTGTATATCTATTTACGAACTCTTATCTGTATTTGCATTTTATACATTAAGAACTAACACATTTTCACTACCACCATCCCAGGAACCATTTTCTGTCACCCCCATTTAGAATGCAAGGCCTGACATCATTCACAAGCTGGGATGGGAGAAAAGGAGAGAGATCAAGGTGTTGCCTGTGTGAGACCAGACCCCAGTCCAGCCTGGGGTCCTCAGCTGGGGGGGGGGGTCTAACGGAAGGCTCAGAGGTCTAATGACCCCTTTTCTACAGATGTGGTCTGAGGTCCACCCTCGCCCCAAAAGAGGCTCAAAATATTTTGAAGATTTTGCAGATTCAAAGCTGGAGTGGAAGTCTTAGCAGATACAGGTAAATCCCCGCCTTGTTAAGGGGATGGATGAGCCTGGCTTATCTAAAGGCTCCAAGCACAGATGTCTCCCCAGGACTCAGTCTACCTGGCACTCTTAACGGGGGAGTTCTGGTCTGAGAATATCTTCAGTGGCCATTCACCCACTCAGCAGAATCAACGCACATATTTTGTCTTCTGGCTGTGCCACACAGCCTACAGAACGGAAGCCAAGCCCATGGCAGTCAAAGCACCAAACGCAAACCACGGCTGCCAGGGAATTCCCAGAACCAATGCATAATTCTTTATATCAATCTTCAGTTGGTAACCAATATATTTACATTAATTCCGAACTGGACTCAGCTAAACTCTCCGAAAACATTTCCAAGTAGCTCTAAAACTGATTTTTCAGGAATTTACCTAAAATAATGGCAGGTGCCAGACAGTCAGGGAGAAGACCTCATAAAATAAAGTGAAGAGCACCCTGCCCCGTAATGTTTGTGTGCTTTCCCCAAAAATGGACAAATATCAAGCTCCTATGACTTTATGCAGGTTATATTCAAGAAAATTAAATATACAAATAAGGCAGTTGGAAGGAACACAAATAAAGGGGAAATTTTTAATACACATGACACTGTAAGCAGGAGTTATGCTTTCTTTCTAGACCACAGCTCAAAAATTATAAAATAAAGACTTTTTAAAGTCAATCAGGACATAGAAGAACTGAAAAAATATCAATGAACTGGATCTAATCTAATTGACATTTACAGAACAATTCTCCCAGTGACGAAAGAATGCATATCATTTTCAAGTATACATGGAACATTCACCAAGAGAGAACATAACCAAGGTCATAAAACAACCTATATAAAAATTAAATAACTGAATTAATTCAAAGTATGTTCTCTGACCATAATGAAATTAATGAGTAACAGAAAGATAACAGAAAAATCTTCAAACACTTGGAAATTAACACATTTCTAAATAATTCATGAATCAAAGAGAAAGACTCAAGGGAAACTAGAAAACACTTTGAACCAAACTAAAATGAAGATACAACATATCAGAACATGTGAAGGCAACTAAAGCAGTGTTTGAGGGAAACTTATAGCATTAAATATTTACACTAGAAAAAATGAAAGAATTAAATAATGTAAGCTTCTACTTTAAGAAACTAGGAAAAGAAGAAACTAAACATAAATAGCAGAAGGAAAGAATTTAAAAGATTAGCACAGAAGTAAAAAAATTAAAAATAGAAAACAATAGGGAGTTCCTGGGGGTGCAGTGGCTAAGACTACATTCTGCCAGCGCAGGGAGCCTGGCTTTGATTCTTGGTCAGGGAACTAGATCCCACAGGCTGCAACTAACGATTCCACATGCTACAACAAATGTTGAAGATCCTGTGTGCTGCAACTTAGACCAAGCTCAGCCAAATAAATATCTTTTCAAAAAATAAAATAATAAAAACTACCAATTAAACAAAAAGCTGGTTCTTAGATCAACAGATAAATAAGACTGTCAAAGACATAAAATTATCAATATCAGTAAAAGGAAACAGGGAATATCACTATAGGCTTCAAAGATTTTGAAAGGATAATAGGGAATAATAGAAGTAACTTTATACATCCTAGAAATTCAACAATTTATAAGAAATGCACCAATTCCTCAAAAAGCACTTACTACCAAACACACCCAAGATGAAACAGATAATCCAAATAGCTTTATGACTATTTTTAACACGAATCTGTAGTTAAAAACCCTTCCAAAATAAGAAATCTTCAGGCCAGATGGTTTCCCTGGTGATTTCTACCAAATATTTAAGAAATAACACCAACTCTACACAATTTCTTTCAGAAAATATAACAAGAAGGATAATTCCCAACTCATTTTAAGGCCAACATTACCCTGATACCAAAACCAAACACAGTATAAGAAAACTGCAAACAAATACTTTTCATAAACAAAGATGCAAAAGTCCTTAACAAAATATTAACAGACTGCATCCAGCAACATAAAAAAGTATAACACAGCATAACCAAGTGAGGTTTATCCCAGAATAGCAAGGCTGGTTCAAAATTCAAAAAGCAATCCATGTGATTTACCACATTAATAGCTGAAAGCAGCGATTAGAAAAGGGCCGGACAGTAACCGTTTCAGCCTTTGCTGGCCTCAAAGTCTCTGTTGCAACTACTTAACTTTGTCACTGTAGAGTGAAAATAGACACGGGCAGTGTGTAAACAAATGGGCATGAGTGTGTTTCAATAACACTTTACAAAAACAGGTAGCAGACCCTTCCATAATAAAGACACTCAACAAACCAGAAATAGAAGCAAGCTATCTCAACATAATAAAGGCCATTTATGAAAAGTCCACAGCTAACATCATACTCGATGGCAAAAGACTGAAACTTTTTCCTCTAATATCAGGAACAAGGCAAGGACACCCACTTTCACCATCTCTATTCAACAGAGTATCGGAAGTTCTGGCCAGAGTAACTAGACAGAAAAAAGAAAGAAAAGGTATCTAAACTGGAAAGGAAGAAGTAAAATTAGCTTTGCAAATGACATGTATAAAAACTACTAAAGCCGCCACAAAAAATTTAAAAACCTGTCAGAAGTAATAAAAGAATTCAGCAAAGTTGCAAGATAAAATCAACAGAGCATAGGAGGCAGGAGGGAGGTTCAAGAAGAAGGGGATGTGTATGTACATATGGCTGATTCATGCTGATGTATGGGAAAAATCAACAAAACACTGTAAAACAATATACTCTAATTAAAAATAAATTTTAGGGGGAAGGGAGGAAAAATATATAAATAAACAATTTTTTAAAAAATCAACAGAAAAAAACTGGTTTTTGTTTACAATGGCATCAAAACGAATACTTAATAATAAATCTAAACTATTATAGTCAGTACTTTTCACTCAACAACCTATAATGGAAAAGAAGCTGAAAATACATACATATACACATATATATATAACTGAATTACTTTGCTGTACACCTGAAACTAACACAATATTGAAAATAAACTAAACTTCAAAAAAAAAATTTAGAAGAATAAAACTAACCAAAAAGGTGAGAGCCTTATACACTAAAAACTACATTTCTAAAAGAAATTAAAGAAGATATAAATATATTGAAAGCTAACCCGCATGTCTTTGGATTGAAAGACTTAATATTTTTTTAAGACTTAGTATCTTAAAGAAGCTCATACCAGCCAAAGTGATCTACAGATTCAGTGCAAACCCTAGCAAAATCCCATTTTTTGCAGAAATAGAAAATTAATTCTACAGTATTCTTGCCTGGAAAAGTCCATGGACAGAGGAGCCTGGCGGGCTGCAGTCCATGGGGTTACATGACTGGCCATGTGTGCATGATGGTGAAGGGAGATGGGTGGGTAGCAATAAACTGGTAGAACTAAAAGAAAAAGAAAATCAATTCTAAAATTCATACAGAATCTCAAGGGATCCTGAAGAACCAAAATAATTTTTAAAAAGAACAAGGCTGAAGGAGTCACAGTTCTAATATCAAAACACATTACAAAGCTACAGTGATCATCATAATGTGAAGCTGACATAAAGGCAGACAAGTGGACCAATGAAACAGAATAGAGAGCCCATACAGCATGTGGTTCTCTATGCGGTCATAAGATCTCTGAAAAAGATGCCAAAGCAGGAAAAAGAAGGTCTCTTCAACAAGTTGTATTGGGAAAACTGGATATCCACATGCAAAAGAATGAAGTTGGGCCCTCGTTTTACACTGTATGCAAAAATTAACTCAAAACAGATTAAATATCTAACTATAAGACCTAAAACTATAAAACACCAAAATAAAATATAGTAGAAAAGCTTCATGACATTGGACTTGGCAATGACTTCTTGACTATGACACCAAAAGCAAAGGCAACAAAAGCAAAAACAGACAAACGGGACAATATCCAACTTTAAAACTCTTGGGCATCAAAGGACACAATCAACAGAGTGGAAAGGTAACCAATGGAAGAGGAGAAAAGCTCTGAACCCACGCCCAGTCCCAAAGCCTTCATCTACAGCCCCGAAGTCACGGCCATCAGATGAGCCCAGAGCTGCTGCTCCCAAAAGCAAGTCCAGCAGTACACAAAGCTCCCAAGACACATTGCCTTTGTACTCTTTATTCAACGAATGCTTACAGGTAAGTTTTAACAAAGATCACCATGCTGCTGCTGCTGCTGAGTCACTTCAGTCGTGTCCGACTCTGTGTGACCCCACAGACGGAAGCCCACCAGGCTCCCCCCTCCCTGGGATTCTCCAGGCAAGAACACTGGAGTGGGTTGCCATTTCCTTCTCCAACGTGTGAAAGTGAAAAGTGAAAGTGAAGTCGCTCAGTCGTGTCCGACCCTTAGCAACCCCACGGACTGAAGCCCACCAGGCTCCTCCATCCATGGGATTTTCTAGGCCAGAGTACTGGAGTGGCTTGCCATTGCCTTCTCCGAAGATCACCATAATTCTAGATAATAGAATGTATTTATTAAATGAAGTTGCAGTTTAAAGTGGTTATAGATAATTCATTCTTTCTATGTCACAGAGGGAACAAGCAATATATCTCCCACTTCGTCTTGTTTACGGATGGAAAACAAAATGGTTGACATTCAAAGAAAATTAACAACGAAACAGGAAAGGGATAAAAACACAAATCGCCAAGCCTTTGGTTGAACGTTCTTTCCATGAGCTGCAAATACTGTAGCTTTACCCAGTTTCATAGACAGCTGCTCACAGGCACGAACAGTTTCCACCAGTCTCTGGAAATGTCTCTTACCACACCTGAAGCAGCTTCCAAAAAGCAGTGGATGGAGACCACAGAATGGCTGCCTTCGTGGCCACTTGAGAAGATTAAAGTGAAGGCCAACTGGGTGATTTTTATTAGCTACATGCCACATTCAGCCAAGAAGTATATGCTGCATGCCCCACAGTCTTTTTAAAAAAAATAGGCCAGGAACCTCTCTGGTGGTCCAGTGGTTAAGAATCTGCCTTGGAATGCATGGGATGCAGGCTGACCCCTGGTTCAGGGAACTAACACTCCACATGCCACAGAAAAACTAAGTCCACACAGGGCAACTATTGAGCTCACACAGTCTAGCACCCATGCTCTGCAACTGGAGACGCCGCCACATGATGCAACTAGAGAAAGCCTGACCACAGTAGGGAAGACCCAGTACAGCCCAAAAAAGTAAAAACGGCCAAACAAATTCTTGTTAACTTTTTAACAAAGTTCCAAACTTTGCAGAGAAGTTACAACAACAATACAAAGTTATCTTTTCTCTCTATAAATATGTTTCCAGAACCAGGAGAGTAAGTTGACAAAATAATGCCCCTTGACCCCTAAAGCCTTCAGCGCGCAAATATTAAAATCAAACAATTGACATGGATACTGTACTGTTAGCCATAGACTGCACACAAGTTTTCTGTCATAATAATGTCATTTACACACAAAAAAAAAGTCAGATCACAAGTTATATTTAGTTAGTACAAAATGTACACTTTGTAGTGTTCAAAAGGAATTTACAGCTTCAAACTAAAAAAGCAAAACTAAAGACAGAAACAAACAAAAAACACTAAGAATACTGATAACTGCTACATTGCTGGAAAGGAAAAGGAAGCCAGTTCTAGATAAACAGAAATTCAATTTCATGACATAAGCAACTGCGATTTAGCCTCTTTGTAGTTAGGTTATGCTTTGCTTATGTTCAAAAAAATGACTTCCCCCAGGCTTAAGCTTGATTCCATAAGTTTAGCCCTGTGTCTCTGACATAGAGATTTGCTAAAGCACTTTTATGCCAATCTTATCTTGTGAGAAAAATGTGAGGAAAAAAAAGTGTAGAGTTTTGGCTTTCAATACTCTTTTCCTGAATTTCAGCTCACTCCAAGGGTATGGCAGAAACTGATGTTTAACAAAAATTTCAGCTACAGGAAACTCCAGATTAATTAAATGACTGAAACAGTGTTACAGTGCACTTTGGGCCAAGGTATGTAGACTTCTCACAGAAAGGAAAAAGGCACAGATTAGCCGGGCGAATAAAAATGACCACAATAGTGTTGCCAGTATAAAAAGTGACAAAATGCAGTGTGACACAGATGAAGATATAAAATAAGTGTGCAACAATACTCTCTCAATAGCATTCACAGCACAAACTGGCTTTTGTCCTGCTCCATTTTTTAGGGCTCAATCCACGAAATGAGTCAGCTGGAACACACGCACAGTAAAGTTCTGTGCTGAGTGGTTCGCCAAAGGGGTCGGGAGGCCCATTTTTAAGGTATTAGTAATAGGGTGGAACTCAGCTACGTGGATATGAATCCCAAAAGCAAAATGCATTCAAAATATGCAATCCCACTTCACCCAAAGTCCACACTCTGATTTGGGAGTGTGTATTTGGGAGGCCTCCCTGGCAATTAAGACTCTGACCAGAGCTTCCTAAGACTCACAGGGTCCAAGAGCCCCCTCAGCCTGTCCTGGGAGACCAAGTGAAGACAGGACAGGACAGACATGGAAAGACCTTCCGAAGGACTGCAGGAGGCAAGAGATGAGGCTGTGAAAGCTCTGAACACACAGCCTGAAAAAGTGCCTGCTTCTGACCAGGAAAAACCCACCAAACATCAACTACTCACAGAAAGAGATTCCACCCAACGCTGGGCTAGAAAATCACGAATGACAGCACAGGGGCCCTTCTCAGGGAAGGCCAGGGCTGGAGAGAGCCAACAAGGAATAATGCTGAGCAATGACTGCCTTGCAGTGGAAAGCGTGGCTGCTTTACCCTGAGGCAAAGCCCTCAGTGATCTCACCTATAAAATGAGCGGTGAGAAGGTCTCCAAGTTCCTTCCAGGGTGGTAAGAAGAAAACAACTCCAGAGTCAGACCAATCCTGACTCCACAACTTACCACCAAGGCAACTTAGGTCACTCTGTGCCCCAGTTTCTTCACCTGCAAAATAGAGATCCCACCTGCAACAGTCAGGGTTAGATTTGGCTATGAACAGTGCCTTAAAAATGAGACTTATTACGCCCATCATAGAAAATTCCAGAAGATAGTAGCCCAGGATTTGTGAGGTGATCAACTGAGGCTTCCCAGGTGGGTCAGATGGTAAAGAATCTGCCTGCAACGCAGGAGACCTTGGTTCAATCCCTGGGGCAGGAAGATTCCCTGGAGAAGGGAATGGCAACCCACTCCAGGATTCTTGCAGAGAGAATTCCATGGACAGAGGAGCCTGGTAGGCTACAGTCCATGAGGTTGCACAGAGTCAGACACAATTGATCAACCAACACTTTCACTTTTCTGATCAACAAAGTCCTCAGAGGTGTCTTCTGTCTTTATGGCCTTCATTCCAGTTGCCTGCCTAAAGACTCAGGATGACTGCTGCAATTCCAGACATCATGTCTATATTCCAGTTTTGGCCATGTGTCTTTATTTTAAGAAGAAAGGGAAAAAAGGGGGAAAGGTACAAAGGAGGTTCCAGGAAACTACTATGTGACAACTCTGTTCCCTATAAGGGGGAATGTGCAGTGCAGAGATAGTTTTCTCAAGGATAAAGCACGTATGCAGCTAAAAACTAGGGCTCTGTGACTATAGAAGAAGGGAAGACTGGATAAATTTGTAGCACCTCTCATTTCATATTAAGGATTAAATTGTAAATCTAAATCATCCAAGGGCCCTTGGACCCACAAAGGTAGCCCTTCTGGTTCTGGTAACACTGACGTGTTATGACATGTGGTGTCGGTGGCTTGAGAGTCCTTCAGGAAGCAGGATTTTCCAACACAGTCTACTTTTACCGTTTCGTCTCTGGCCACAGCCTACATACCACCTGAGTTCCAGCCATACCAAACTATCTCCCTCACTCCACACCTCCCAATCTTTGTATCCACAGAGCTTCTACCAGGGAAGCCCTCCCCAGGCTCCAGGCTGCACAATGAGCCCCTGTCTTCAACATCCTAGGTCTCCCCTCACCTGCCACTTGTCTGCTGTCCCCAGGTGGAGATGGGGCTCTCCCCTGGAGCTTCTTCTCGGGTAGCATCACCACCGCCCACCCCACCCCATATCATAAAAAAGTGTTAAATCACTCAGTCGTGTCCAACTCTTTGCAACCCCATGAATTGTAGCCCTCCAGGCTCCTCTGTCCATGAGATTCTCCAAGCAAGAATACAAGAGTGGGTTGCCATTCCTTTTCCATGTGCCATGCCTTATTCTAAGCCCTTTACATGAAGTTTGGCAGCTGATCCCAACAACCCTATGACACACTCACTGTAATATCCCCATTTTACAGATGAAGAAACCAAGGCACAGAGAGGTTAAACAGCTGGTCCAAGGCTACACAGGTATTAACAGTAAACAGCAAGGTCGGGATGCAAGCCCAGGCTGCTGGACCACAGAATCCTTACCCTTAGCCACCACACTCAGCTGCCCCGACTACCTGAGTAAGGGGTCTGCACGTCATTTCAGACCAAGGATGGTCAAACCACAGCCCATAGGCTAAATCCAGCCCACCACCTGTTTTTGTAAATAAAGTTCTATTGGAACACAGACACACCCACTTGTTTACAATGGAAGAGTAGAGGAGCTGCCATGGAGACTGTGGAGCCCACAAAGCCAGATATTAACTGCCTGACCCTTTACGGGAAAAGTCTGCCAGCCCTGTTACAGGCTGGCAGCCCTGTCAGGCAGGACCTGTGTGTTTTCTTTTGTCTCTCACATCTCACATGGCATTTATTTATTTTCTTTAACTGAAATATGGTTAATGTACAATGAGCATTAATTTCTGTGTACAGTAAAGTGATTCAGGTAAACATGCATATATTCTTTTTCATGGTCTTTTGTATTATGCTCTGTTACAAGATACTGAATCTAGTTCCCTATGCTTGATCCAGCAGGACCATGTTTATCCATCCTACCTATAAGAGTTTGCATCTGCTAATCCCAGACTCCCAACAGCACCCCCTCATCTCCCACTGGCAACCACAAGTCTGTTCTCTACGTCTGTGAACCTGTTTTGGTTTTGCAAATTTGTTCATTTGTGTCATATTTTAGATTCCACATAAAAGTGACATCATACAGTGTTTGTCTCTCTCTGACTTACTTCACTTAGTATGATCATCTCAAGGTCCATCCATGTTGCTGCAAATGGGGTTATTTCATTCTGTCTTATGGCAAAGATTCCATCATGTATATGTGCCAAATCTTTATCCATCCAACTGCTGACAGACATGTAGGTTGTTTCTATGTCTTGGCTACTGTGCACAGGGCTGCTATGAACGGGATGCACTCATCTTTTTTAATTAGTTTTCTCTGGCTATATCGCACAGCATTTGGCATATACACAAAAGGCCCTCAACAAGTATGTGGGGCGTGAACCTTCCATCAGGCCTAATTACACACAGAGAGGTGTGTGTGTGTGTGTCTGGGGGCTGCTGCCCCCAGCTCATGCAGGACTTGGAAAGTCTCCCACTTCTGCCCAGATTCTAGTTAGCAACAAAGGGCCCAGGAAAATCTTTGTGGTGCCATTCCCTGCACGGTTCACAGCCCACCACGGTTCTGATGGAGTGGCCATCACAGGGATGTCCCTATCCCCTAATCCACCTAACTCCTCTGGAACAAGGGACTCACACAGAGCACCGAGTCCCAGCTGCACTTGGGAGAATCTGAATCCCATGGCGTCCTGGACGGTTCCCAGTCCCTGCTCGTGGTTCACCAGCCACGTAACCAGCACTGCCTAAACACTTAACACATCCTGGGAAAGAGTTACTAAAAACTGATGCTGGGGACTTCCCCAGTGGTTCAGGGGTCAAGAATCTGCCTGCCAACGCAGGGGATATAGGATTGACCCATGCTCTAAAAAGACTCCACCTGCCTCAGGGCAACTAAGCCTGTGCCCTGCACTCTAGAGCCTGCAAGCCACAACTGCTGAGCCCAAGTGCCCTGACTATGGAAGGCCACATGCCCCAGGCCTGTGCTCTGCCAACAAGAGAAGCTACCACAGAGAGAAGCTCGTGGACCACAACTAGAGAGTAGCCCCCACTCGCTGAAACTAGAGAAAACCTGTGCACAGCAATGAAGGCCCGGTGCAGCCAAAAAAAACACTGATGTCGGGGCCTTTCAACTTGTCATATTTTCATCAGAAGATTTCCAGAAAGGGACCAAACCACATATAAACACATTCCTCTGAAAACTACCACCCAGCGTGAAAAAGTTATTCGTGACTCAAATGCCTTCAAAGAACAGAATCATCACGTTTCCTGATTGCAGTGTTCTTGGTATCATTGTACAAGGCACAAATACAGCATTGGGTTGTGACCAAATCCCATCAAGTCTGCGTTATCAAACATCAAGTTCTGGATGGCTTTCTTTCGAATTCTGTCTTGGCCGGCCCCGAATCTCATCAGGAACCACCCAGAGGAAACATGCAGAGAGCCTCCCATGTTTCCAGGACAGCCATCTCGATCCTGCTTTCAGGACACAAAGGCCCACATCTTTCTTCTCCTCCCAGGGTTCTCAAACTGCTGTCTGATGGGACACGCCCTGCCAGGCCATGTGATGGACAGCCAGTGGAGACCAGCATCCACGACACAGATAAAACCGTTTGTCACCTGGCCCAGCACATGGGGAGGAAGGTCTGAGAAACATCTGTATGCTGGGTATAAAGGGACCACCAACTCAGCCCCAGGTTCCACGAAGTCACCCGCTGGTCTAAAACACACGTGTGTGTGTGTGTGTCAGTCGTTCAGTTGTGTCCGACTCTGCGATCCCAAGGACTGTAGCCCACCAGGCTCCTCTGTCCATGGAATTTCCCAGGCAAGGATACTGGAGCGGGTAACCATTTCCTTCTTCAGGGAATCTTCCCAACCCAGAGATTGAACCTGGGTCTCCCACAATGCAGGCAGGTTCTTTATGGTCTGGGCCACCAGGGAAGCCCCCTACAATACTGGACTCCTAGAAAATAAACTATTGTATGCCAGCCCTTTGCTGGGCCCGATGCCTGCAGGAGCTCACAGCAACGCTACAAGGCTGGCCTCACGCACAGATGAGGGAACCAGGCTCCACAGATGTAAGCGAACTGCCAAGGTCATGCAGCAAAAACGAGGGAAAGCTGGACTGGCAAGGGGGTCTGAGCATGCCACCAGCCTGTGGTCCCGCAGGCTGTCCCCTCAGAAGCAAGGCGACTCCAGGAGAAGGAGGCAGTCTCAGGTTCCAAAAGTTCTCAAGAGGCATCACAGAAGGTGTCCAGGACGGGGAGTGACCCACTCACTTATACACTGAGAGTGGGGGTGGAGAAGGGTCCAGCCATTCTAGGTTTCCACACGTACCTCTCCTAGGATCCTGCGATTCCAATCCCAGTACTGACCCAAGAGAAAGGAAGCTCACGTCCACACACAGACTTGTACACGAACAGCAGCTTGGTCTGTAACAGCCAAAAACTGGAAACCACCCGAACACCCACCTATGAGTATACGGATAAGCAAACTGTGGTACATTCACAAAGATACTACGACTCAAAAACAGAAAGAAATCCAGTATAAATGACTGATGGGGCAGCCAAGAGGACCAAACTCAGATCTTTCTGAGTTAAACAGACCAGACTCTGAAAAGGATATGCTCTAATGGTTCCACCCACTGATACATAAAACCCAAAGAGACAAAACGAACTAATGGTGGTAAAAATCAGAAACAGATTGCAAGGGAAGGGGAATGGACTAGAAAGAAGCACAAGGAACCTTCCTGAGGGGATGGAAATGTTCTGTACCTTTTGAAGCAGTGGTTATATGCGATAAACAAGTATCAAAATTCAAATGGAACATCTAAGATCATCGTATGGTATGTTTATTATGACGACCTGAAAAAGAAGTCTTTGGACTAATGAGTCATTCCGATGATAAAATGGAAAGCACACATTATTACATGTATTCTTCCAAAACTAATTGCTCAATTAGTATTTAAAGAAACCCCAAAGAAATGCGGATTGGCCCGTTAAAGGAAATTAGGTTTACTCATGGGCATTAGAAACAATTTCCCACACAATATTACCTACTTAATACTTGCCCAAGGGCTCTGTCCAGGCAGACAGAGATGAATGAGCCCACCAATCTGGCCTAACAAGCCCACTTACACTCATGACAGCAACCTGCGCCCTTCCCTGAAAGAGATGGCTGTCGCTGTGGCAACCAGTGGAAGGTAGGCAAGGTGGACAGAGAAGGGAGCCAAAGAGCTTAAGAACCCCTTTGGACTCATGACTGCAGGAATGCCATTCCCCACCCTCAAGATGTTCACATCCTAACTCCTGGAACCTATGACTGTTAATTTATATGGCAAAGTTTTTGGCACATGCTAAGTTGCTTAAGAAGAAGGCAATGGCAAGCCACTCCGGTACTCTTGCCTAGAAAATCCCATGGATGGAGGAGCCTGGTAGGCTGCAGTCTGTGGGATCACTAAGGGTCGGACACAACTGAGCGACTTCACTTTCACTTTTCACTTTCACACATTGGAGAAGGAAATGGCAACCCACTCCAGTGTTCTTGCCTGGAGAATCCCAGGGACGGGGGAGCCTGGTGGGCTTCCGTCTAGGGGGTCACACAGAGTCGGACACGACTGAAGTGACTCAGCAGCAGCAGCAGCAAGTTGCTTCAGTCGTGTCTGACTCTTTGCGACCCTAGCCTGGAGCGCCTCTGTCCATGGGATTCTCCAGGCACGAATACTGGAGTGGGTTGCCATGCACTCCTCCAGGGGATCTTCCTGACCGAGGGGTCAAACCCTTGTCTCCTGTGTCTCCTGCACTGGCAGGCGGGTTCTTTCCCACTATAGCCACCTGGGAAGCCCTAATGGCAGACTGATTAACTTAAGGATCTTGAGATGGAGGGATTCTCTAAGCAGACCCTAAACACATTCATAGGAGTCCTTCTAACAGGGAGGCAGAGGGAGATGTGACACACAGAGAGAAGAAGAAAACAGACAGAGGCAGAAACTGGAGTGATGCAGTTACGAGCCAAGGAATGCTGGCAGTTACCAGAAGCTGGAAGAAGCAAGAAGAATTTTCCCTGAGAGTATCTGGTGGGAGCACGGCCTTGACAACACCCTAACTTCCATCCAGTGAAACGAACCTCAGACTTCTGGCCTCCAGAACCATGAAAAAATACATTTCTATTGTTTTAAGTCACCAGGTTTGTGGTCATTTTTTATAAGAGTCATAAGAAAACTAACACAGACTGGAAGCCTTAAAGTCATATTGCCTCTGCCAGCAGTCCACATTTCCCCAATATCAACTCCCACGTCTGGGAAATTAATTTATTATTTTAAAATTAATGAAAGCTTTTTTCTTAAAATGTCATAGGGACTTCCCTAGTGGTCCAGTGGAGAAGACTCCATGCTCCCAACACAGGGGGCCCAGGTTCAATCCCTGGCCAGGGAAATAGATCCTGCAAGCTGCCACTGAAGAGTTCACACGCAGCAACTACAGAGTCTACACGCCGCAGTGAAGACAGAAGACCCCACGTGCTGCAACTGAGACCCAGCACAGCCAAATAAATAGATACTCAAAAAAAAAAAAAAAGAAAACATCACAGACCATTTCGTTACCATGGGACAGGCGAAGACTTCCTAAACAGGGCTCAAGAAGAACCCAAGGTAAAGGGAAAATATGGACAATGCGACTATATTAAAATTTAGAATTTGTGTTTATCAATACACTAGTAAGAGATGAACTCGCAAACCATGGCATGAAATAAGCTGCTTTCTCTGTATGTAGAACACCTGTGCCCATGTGTGCAGAAACCTATCAGTGAACTCAGACCCCGAATACACAGGAAATCCCACACTTTAATAAGAAAAAAGCAGATATTAGAAAGCTAATAACTTCATTAGCCATCAGAAAGGGCAAATTAAAACCGCCACATACCCACCATATTGGCTACGATGAGAACAATGTCAAGTATGGACGAGTCTGTGGAGCACCTAGAACTCGCTCACATTTCTGGTGGCATATTAACAGACACAACCACTCTGGAAAACTCTCTGGATGTCTCTCGTGAGTGGGACATCTGTAACGCCTCCACACCTAGGTACACACAGACAGGTATGCATGTATTTCCCAAAACTATTCATATGAGCCCAAAACTGGGAGAAACTCAAATGTCAATCTACAATAGGTACAAATATATTTTGTACATTCATACAACGGAATACCAAACAGCAATGGAAATAAACAGACCACAACATGAATGGGGCTAAGAAGCCAGACATAAAAGATCACATTGCGATATGAAATTAAAAAATAGGCCTAACTAAAAAATGGTATTGGGAGTCAGAATAGTGGAGCCTACAGGGTCAGGGATGACAGTAAGGGATGGGATGAAGGGGCTGCTTTTTCTTGATCTGGTTGTGCATGAAAATTCACTTAACTATGTATTTTTGTGTATTTTTCTGAATGAATATATAAGACTTCAAATTTAACCTCAAAAATTCAGTTATTCAGAGATTATGTGGAAAGGTATGGGCAGCTTTCCTTTTCCTCGATAACATTTTCAAACTGCAAAATGGATGCAAGTTCACCTTAGGGGGAAAAAATAATGGAAAAAAAGAGAAGGAAAATCATGCTAACCATTCAGGGTGTGTATTCAAGTATGCTCACGCATGTGCGTGTGTGTATATTAGTCACTCAGTTGTGTTTGACTCTCTGCAACCCCATAGACTGTAGCCTGCCGGTCTCCTCCACCCATGGAATTTTCCAGGCAAGAATACTGGAGTGGGCTGCCATACCTTCCTCCAGGGGACCTTTCTGAGCCAGAGATCGAACCTGGGTCTCCTGCATTGCAGGCAAATTATTTACCATCCAAGCCACCAGGGAAGCCCATTTATAAATATCAAATGCATGTACACTTCAAAAAGGCAGGGGTGAGGGGACAGCCAATCCCACACGGAGTGATTAACATATGGCATACATTACATATATTATATATAATGTATTATATACATATATGTATATAGTACAAAACATATACAATATAATGTTGTCAGTCACCAGTTGTGTCCAACTCTTTGCAACCCCATGGACTGCAGCACAGCAGGCCTCCCTGTCCCTCACCATGGCCCGGAGTTTGCCCAAGTTCATGTCCATTACATTAGTGATGCCATCCAGCCGTCTCATCCTTTCATGTCCTCTTCCCCTTGTATACATTATACAGGATAATATGCTATGTATATATTATTGTATATTTTATACATATATAGTTGTATATATCACACACAATGTAATATATAGATAGAATATGCAGCTTTGTAATCTAAGCAATCATCTTTTATCATTATTGTCAATGAAGCCATCTAATATCCCTAGACAATGTGAGTGGAGCCTCAGAACCATCTGACAACCCAGACAGCAAGATGTGCAAATCCTTTGGAGCACAAGGAGACAAGAACATTAAACTCGAACAGTGATTTTTCAACCCTGGTCTCACCACCAATTGTCTCTAAAACGATTGGAATTCTCAAAAAGCATTCATTTTAATGCAATATTACTTCTGAAGTTAATATATGCCCCTACTGACTTTGCTAAATGGGCCAAGTGGCCCCAAAACCCTGGGAAATTATGCCAGAGGCTAAACACTGTCTTCTCAAAGTATGTTAGTACAGATCAAGTGGAAAGCAAGCCCTGGATACCTGGTTCCTAAAGGTCCACCTTGGGTGGATAGTGGTGGGTCTGAGGTCAGGATGGGCATGTTTGCTGACCCAGAAGACATGTTGCAGACAACAGGGAGATGATAAACATACTAACTCAAGGACGAGGCTATAAGCAGGTAGAGAATTAAGAATTACAATAACCGTGGTAAATGCTGGCCAAAATAGAACTAAATCCTGGCTTGTCTTTTCTGTCATTCATTTACTTGCTAACTCATTTGGTAATACTTACTGAACCCTTACTATATGCCACGTGCTATTCTAGACTCTAGGGATACAGCAGTGAACAAGACAGGCAAAATGACTCTGTCCTCAGGGAGTTAATACCTAGCGCAGAAAGACAAAAGAGTAAGGTACAGAGCATGTCAGCTGGTGGTAAGGGTTAAGCAGGAGAAAACCATGAAAGGGAGATGGGGTTTAGAGGCTGGAGGAGGAAGGAAGTCACTTCCGACAGAAACGTAAATGCCTGGTTTCAAGTTTTAAATGACCTCTTGCCCCTCAAAGAACCTATCATCTTCTCTGCAAAGAACTCTGTGATAATTATGCTAATGGGACCCCAGAGCCATCACAGCATTCAAAAAAGAGACCAAGAGTTTTATGGACCGGAAAGGGTCCACAAAGTAGGGGCAAACTGAAGATCCAAGAACAGCTCCTTCTTGCCGAGATCCTGAACTATTCTCAGCCCGTTATACATCGGGGTCTTCGTTTAATCCCCACACTGAACTGAGAAGAGTAGAGGTTACACCGTCTTCAACATTTAAGCAAGTGGGAAAGCGGAAGCCCAGGGCAATTAGGGAACTGGCCCAAGGCAACAGGTGTGCTCAATCCTGAGGTCAGGACGTGACCCAGAGTCCACATTGCTCTAACTTTCCAAATGCATGTCTGCTGGCCTGAGGTTTTCTTACGCCAACACTCGTCCTCTTCATCCTATTCAAGATTTGCCTTTCAGTGCTTTACTGAGTTCTCACAACCTCACCAATCACCCGAGAAAGAATTAGAGGCTGGCTCCACATTTGGCAGCCTTTTTTCCTCCAAATATCAAAAACTGAATGGCAATGAAAACCCTCAAATATTTAAATATCACTTCCCAGGTCCGATGAGAAATTAATTCCCCTGAAACACTAGATGCTAAAACCAACCCCAAAGCAGTTCCATTTTGGCCAAAGACTAAAATCAGCCTTAGGGCAAATGACAGTTCTTACTATCAAATACTTGCTAGATCTACCCCTCTCAAACTGAACTCGGGCAAACAGAACTCTTGGTTGTCCCCCATCCTACACACAGGCAGGTGCATCCCCTGTGACCCTGGGGATGCCTCCACCTCCCAGCCTACATACTCAACAGTTATCCTTCTTGCAATGGAAGAGAAAATTAAAAAAAAAAAAAAAATGTAAAACTGAATCACTCTGCTGTACCCCTGAAACTAACACAACATTGTAAATCAACTATATTTCAATTTTTAAAAAGTTTAAGCTATCCTTGGCCCCTCTTGCTCTCTCACCTCAGCATCCAATCCATCAGCAATGTCCCTCCTCCCCACTCCAAATCTGTCCCTTCCTGCATTTCCCTTGTCCCCAGCGTCCAAGCCCCCAGCATCTCTTGCCTGGACCGCCACGCTGCGCTCGTCCCTTCTTCCTAATCTGCTCCTGAACGTCTCATCTCCACACAGGAGCCAGAGTGAGCTCTTGGAAGCCACAGGCCGGGTCACCTCCCTGCCTAAAATCCTTCTGTGGAACTGTAACAGTCTTCGATCCTTCCCCTGCCTACATGGCCACGTGAGATACGGCATCTGCCGACTCTCCCCAGTCTCTGGGGTTTATTCTCCCCCTGGCACACTCACTCCATATGAAACTCAAAAAGTGGGTGAAAAGATCGTGTGATAGATTAAAATGTGAATATCAGCAAAGACACTAGATCCACACAAATTTCCACAAATACATGTCTTTATTTCAGCATCTTTATATATATGTGTGTTTATATATATGATACATATATCATATATATGTGAGAAGGAAAGGGCAACCCACCCCAGTATTCTTGCCTGGGAAATCCCATGGACAGAGGAGCCTGGCGGGCAAAGGAGCTCATGGGATCACAAAGAGTTGGACACAACTGAGTGATGAACACTTTCACACTTTCATAAATGTATATTTGCCATGCCCTGTTGCTTGTGGGATCCTAATTTCCCAAACTAGAATCGAACCCAGGCCTGCAGCAGCGGAAGCATGGAATCCAAATCACTGGACCACCAGCGAATTCCCTAAATATATTTTAAATCTAGGAGCACCTACCTCCTTCTGAAACTGTGTTCATTTGTTAGAGGTATTTACACTTTAATGGGGCTTCCCAGGTGGTGCTCATGGTAAGGAACCCACCTGCCAATGCAGGCGGTGTGAGACAAGGATTTGACCTCTGAGTCAGGAACATCCTCTGGAGTAAGAAACGGCAACCCACTCCAGTATTCTTGCCTGGAGAATCCCATGGACAGAGAAGCCTGGTGGAGCTACAGTCCATGGGATTGTATAGAGTCAGACATGACTGAAGCAAGTTAGAATGCATGCACTTTTTAATGCCATCCTACAAATCTCTACCATGCTATAATGTCTGAAATATTTTCTTTAAAGAACTATACTAATGGATTATAGAAACTCCTTCCTGGGGATTCCCCACCCCACTCTGATTACGTGGCACCCTCTCAGCCAATGAGAGCACCAGGTGTCCTGGACGTGCTCTCCTAGGCAAGTCCCTCCTCACATGTAGCTTTCCCTCCTGCCATCCCTCTTTATGTCCCCAATCTTGTGCTCTGGCCACCATGCCTTCCTCGGGACATGCGGATGAGGGCAAGAGCACTACAAATAAATTAAGGCAGAATATGATACTGAATGTTAAAATATAAGCTTTACAACAACTTGGGGATGTGCAAGCAGACACCAGAGTAAAACCTGTTGGTGGGTGGCTGGTGTGCTATCAACAGACAGCAGCCTCACCACGGACTTCATGGCTGGAGATCCATCATTAGCTGCAGACAATTTGAAAAAAAAAAAAAAACCGCAAAGGAACATGCCACGAGGCCCCCAAATGCAAGGAGCTTGACTCAGCCCAACTACTCACACCAAGGCGTTCCCCTGGGGCGTGTGGGGGGGGTGAGGTTTCCTTCCACTTTTGAATCCCGTGACCCCTCTAATACATGATGAAAAGATGCCTATGTGTTTTGCACACTGCAGGATTTCCAAAGTAGCTGACCCAGTGCCTGGCACATAGTAGGGCCTCCATAAAATAGTGCCTGAATAAATAAATGGATGAATGAATATTTTTCAAAGTTTCCATCTTTGTTCTCTTCCCTGTTCCTTTTCACTGAGCCAGATCCTCCTTTCTAAGACCCCTTGAGGTGGGAGAAGTGTGCAGGCACAGCCATCACAGATGTTCCCCGGATCACTGATGCACCCTCGGCCACAGTGGGAAACAAACCCCAACGCTGAGACATTGACCACCAGGAAGAGACGATGCTTTTGAAGGCAATGGTAGGCTTTGAGACCAATGCGTCTACTGTGGTAAGAACAAACAGTGGCAGGCAGCTATAACCCACAGTAAACAAATTCAATAACGATGAGACTTCAGCAGTATACACAGTACATTTCACCTGTGCAGCCTGCGATCAAGTATATGTTGTTGTTGCTGTTATTAGTATTATTCTTGTTATAACTTTTGCCTCTTCTCAATCTGGCCTTCAACCTAAGTACTCCAGAGGATTTAATTACACAAAAGCATGAGTTACTCCAATTTCCCCTAAATCCACTCCAAAGAACAAATCCTTTAATATATACTGCAGGTAAAATGCCATCCCCAAGTGAAGTAACTAATCCAGGGTAAAAGTTCTGTTGGCCTCATAAATTACTTCAGGTGAAAAAAAAGAATTCAAAGGTGATTGTCCAACACACAAACCAAACGCTACTACACAAGCAAGACACAGCCAGGTGCCATTAACAAGGCAATTACCAGGATGTGAAATCAGATTCAGTCCTCTCAGCTGTCTCCTCTTTGGCACTCTACCTATTCCCTCTTCAGCTTTCAAGAAGGGACACTGGGGCTATTTTGGGAAATAAAAGGATTCAAAAGTTAAGGTGCAACTTCCACTAACACAGTAGTAGATCTCCAAGGAAACTCTGGGGAAAGTTCTCTGCCTACAATATCAACTCAGTTTCCTTACTTATGAAGTCACCCTTCTCCACCTGCAACGCAGGAGACCCTGGTACAATCCCTGGGTCGGGAAGATCCTCTGGAGAAGGAAATGGCTACCCACTCCAGTATTCTTGTCTGAAGAAGTTCATGGAAAGAGAAGCCTGGCGGGCTACAGTCCATGGGGTAGCAGAGTCCAGACATAACTGATCCACTAACACTTTCTCCTAGTAGAGCTTCATGTAAATAACTGCCTGCAGTTTCAGCTGGAAACAATCTGAAACTTACACAGGGAGAGACCGCCAAGTACTCTAGTAACTAGCAGAGATAAAAGCAAGAGCTCCCTGGATGTGATGCAAATCTCGCAAGCATCCTTAAGAACCACAAGACCTCATATTCAAGGGCTATTAAGGACCTGACACAGATCTCATAAACAAACTCTCCAAAAAGTCCCATTCTCCTTGCATGGATATTGGTATTTTTGACTTGTTTTTTAAAAACTATACACACACACGTATCTATACATAAACGGCAGTGCCCCATCTGCTCCTTTCAGTTCAGTTCAGTCGCTCAATCGTGTCCGACTCTCCGCGACCCCATGAATCACAGCACGCCAGGCCTCATCTGCTCCTTTCAAAGGTTCCTTACTACTTCGGTCCTCACACACCGCGACCTCTTGCCCTGACACCCTCCTTCCACGTGTCCCAACTGGGAGAGTAGAGTGAACAGGGAACTTCAGGAAACACCTTAAGGGAGAAAATAACTTCAACAGCGAACTGACCATTTCGAAAGGGGAGAGAGTGTCAAAGAAAAAACAACACTAAACTTCCATCGCAGAGACTGGAGCCTCTCGGCCACCAGCTGGGCGGGGGTCTAGCGCGCGCCCCGGAAACTGCCAAGGATAACTGGCTGATTTCTGGCGGGGGGGGTGGCGTCTTTAAACAACAAAGTTTTAAATGAACTAGGATGTAGACAGAATTGCTGTGATGGGGCCAGCTCTTACGTCCAGGCATCGCGCACGCCCCTCTGCCCCCCACTCTCAGTCCTTCTCCAAGGGTGCAGGAAGCCGCTAGCCGGCAGGGCCCGGGGACCAGCGCGCTCGCCGGCCGCTCCAGTCCCTGCAGGTGCCAAGGCTCTCCTTCCTTCCCCGCCGCTGCGATGTGGGCCCGGGGTGGGGTCGCGGCGCACCCAGGGGCGCGGGGACGCGGGGTGGGCCCTGGTGCCGGAGGGCGCGTGCACACACTCACACTCACCCCGAGCGGCGCGCAGGGAGGGGCGGGCGGCGGGCGCGTTACCTGTTCTGCCAGCCCTGGAGGAGGTTGGTGTATTTGCTGAGCACGCCCTCGAGCGCCGGCTCCCTCCGCCGGCCGCTGCCCCCGCACGGGCTGGCAGCTACCGAGCCCGGGCTGCTGCGGCTGCCCCCGCTTCCCAGCCCCGCGGCCGCCGACCTGCCGGAGACCCCCCGGCCAGCCAGGGAGCAGGAGGGCGAGGAGCCCGCCGAGGTGGCGCGGCTGCTGCTGCGGCTGCTGCTGTTGCTGCCCCCGCCGCTTTCCGCGCCCTGGGCTGCCCTCTCCATGGTCCTCGCGCGCCCGGGGCGCGGGGGCCCGCCGCGGTGGCGGCCCCGGCGCTGGGGCTCCTGGCGCGGCGGCGGCGGCGGCTACAGCTCCGGGAGCCCGGGCCGCGCGTGGCTGCTCCAAATCCCCGGGAAACGCCTGACTCATACAGGAGGAAGAGGAGGAGGCGAGGAGCGCTGGGAAGGAAGCCAAAGGGGCTGGATGCAGCTGCGGCCGCCCCTCCCCCGTCGCGGCCCCGGCCCCTCCCTCCGCACTAGTTTCCCTGGCAAGTTCGGAGCGGGTGGCCGCTTCGGCCAGCCCTCCTCCAGGTCTTCCTTCTCTGCTCAGGCCCGCGGCTCGGGGCGCTCTCGGAGCAGATCCTCAGGGTAGGCACGCCCGGAATCCACACCCTGCCGCCCCCTCTCGATGGGAAGGTGCGAAAGGGAATCTCCGCGCGTCACTCCCCACCCCCGCACCCACCTCGGGACCTGGCGGGAGGAGCTGCCCCACCCACTGGGTCCACCCGGATATGGACCCGCCCGGCCTAACATCGCTCACAGCTACTCCTCTCCGTCTTCCGCACCGAGCCTGGGTCGGACACACGTACACGGTCACCTGGACGTCGACCTCACTGGCCGAGCCGAGGAACAGGGTTAGGAGGTCCCCCGGGCTCTCCTGCGCGTCTGGGAGGGGAGGGGAGAAGGAGGCAGGTAAACTCGCCCGGGGCGTTTTCCCCTACTGGAGTTATGACAAATGCACAGTGGACACCCGGGCCAGGGCTTGAGTGGGGAAAGATTACTCGGATTCCTGCAAGCACCTGCTTCAATTGAGCGAGCGTCCTGGACACAGCTCTGTTCTGTTCTGTTCCGTCGCTCAGTCGTGTCCGACTCTATGCGACCCCGTGGACTGTAGCCTACCAGGCTTCTCCGTCCATGGGATTCTCCAGGCAAGAATACTGGAGTGGGTTACCGTTTCCTTCTCCAGGGGATCTTCCCGACCCATGGATCGAACCCGGGTCTCCCGCACTGGAGGCAGACGCTTTAACCTCCTCACCCTAATCCCTACACTGACGGACACACGTAAACCTAGCCAATCCAACCATACCTGGTGTTATCAAGACAGCACGACGCACTTGGGAACCAGAGGCTCCGAAATGGGTAAGACTGCACGGAAAGCAGGACAGATCACAGATACCTACAAACAGAGCAGTGTTCTGTGTATTGACTGTAACTTCTGCCCCCACCCCCAATGGAGGCACGCGGAGCTGCAGCTGGGTTTCTAAATCTAAAGTTGAGTTGATGCTCCTCTGCAAAATTAGATGGGTTACACTCTCCACTGCACTCATCATTTTTGTGCATATAAATATCCAATGCAATCTGGAAGTTTCTAAAAATTACCTAGAAAAGAGCTTTGAGGATCTTACCCACCCCCAACACACACAGACATATACACATGAAAACAAAAAGATTGATAGGTGGTCCCTATCTAGGAACTCATAACACAGGTAAATAATTCAACAGTTAAAAAATTACTAAATGGAATAGTCAGCTCTTATGGGGCCAGTTCTCCAAGCCTGACCCTTTTCTAGCCCCATATCCTTCCAGGAAGCTTTCAAAGGTGGTTCACTTCTAGAAATTTTCATGGAGAAGCTTCTGGGGCTGATGAGACATGGTTGTGCCCTGAATAAATTACAATCCCAAGTGCCCACACAATATAAAAAGAGATAGCTGCCCCCCTCCCACCCCCGCTAGACTGCATGATAGAAAGGACCGAACTTTGAAGCCAGACAGGGCTGAATTCAAATCTATGACCTTGATCAAGTGACCTCTTTAAGCCTTAGTCTTCTCACCTGCAAAATGGAACTAATCTTACTAGTGGCTGGAATGAGAATGTTTATTTGGTTCAAAATACCATCTCGTCCCATGGGAGGAATATGTTCCCTCCATATGAACCTCAGGCTTGGCCACAGAATTCTTTTGGCCACTGGACTGAACAGATGTAATAGTTGCTACATCCAAATATAAGTCTAAGAGCCATCACTTGGTTCTACCATCTTTCTCCCCTTCCTGCTAGGGAAGCAGCGTGTGTCAGTTCAAGGCTGTCCTTCAGATTGTGTCCTGGATTAAGGAAATGTGTGACACAGCTGAATAGCTTTGACTGGCCACATGCACGGAATATTTGCTGTCAGCTGCTGAGATTTCAGGAACCATTTTGTTACCACAGAATAACATTGCCTGAGCCAGCTGGTCTGTGTATGAGTGTGTGTGAAGCCCTTCATCGATGTGAAGACAGGAAAGTGGGCACATACTGAACAATGTGTCCGTCATTACATCCCCAAACAGTACCCCTCATGAGGGCCTGCCACCTGAGGGTCCAGCTACAAGCGGTGAGGTGCCATCATCTTATTTCATATCATTGAACCTAAGCCACTACCACTTCATCCTGTCCAGTCCACCTGTGACTGGATGAGCCATTGAGCCAAGTTTCACTTTGGACTAAACAATGGAGACCCTTGAGACAGCTCAGTTGCAGGAGAGAGGAGCTACTGCTGAAAGGAGTAGTCCAGGCCTGTGTCCTAGTCTGTGCAGACTGCTGGAACAGAATACTACAGGCTGGGAGCTTAGAAAGGACGGAAATGTATCTCTAACAGTTGTGGAGTCTGGAAGTCCACGATCAAAGAGCCAGCACAGTCAGGTTCTGCGGCTTCAGACTTCTCGTTGTGTCCTCACGTGGCAGAGGGGGCTGGGGAGCTCTGTGGGGGCTCTTTTACCAGAGCACTGACCCCACCCTCATGAACTAAGAACCCCCCCAAAGGTCCCTCCTCATACCATCACATTGGGTATTGGGATTTCAGTGTAGGCATTTGAGGGGACACGGATATCAGACCATAGCAGCCAGGATGCACTGAGAGCAGGCCAGCTGTGTGGGATCAGACATGGCCAAGGAGATAAGTTAGTGGCAAGAGGTGAATGGAACAGATGTGCTGCAAGAAGCAAGAGCAAGACCAAGATGGGAGCACACATGTCCCCACTCTTCTCTGCCTCTTCACCAGGCTTGAGCTTCTCGCCCATGGAATTGGGGTTTTTGTTATTATTGTTTCTTTTAACTGAAGTCCAGTCTATTTGGGGGGCTTCCCTGGTAGCTCAGTCAGTAAAGAATCTGCCTGCAGTGCAGGAGAACCGGGTTCGATCCCTGGGTTGGGAGGATCCATTGGTGAAGGAAATGGCAAACCACTCCAGCATTCTTGCCTGGAAAATCCCATGGACAGAGAAGCCTGGCGGGCTATAGTCCATGGGATCGCAAGAGTCAGACACGACTTAGCGACTAAAGCACCATAGCTGATTTACAACGCTGTGTTAGTTTTAGGTGATTCAGTTTTACATATATATACATATTCTTTTTGCATTCTTTCCATTATGGTTTATTACAGTATATTGAATATTGTTCCCTGTGCTGCACAGTAGGACCTAGTTGTTTATTTTATTGATTTTTGTTAATTAATTTATTTATTAATAAATTTATTAATTTATTATTATATTAATTTTTATTGGCACATAGTTGCTTTATAATGTTGTGTTAGTTTCTGTCGTACAGCATGTTTGTCTATTTTATATATAGTAGTTTGTATCCGCTAACCCTGAGCTCCTAATTTATTCCTTTCCCACCCCGCTTTCCCTTTGGTTACCATAAATGTTTTATGTCTTTGAGTCTGTTTCTGTTTCATAGGTGGTTTGTTTGTATCATATTTAGATTCCACATATAAGTGATATCATATGATACTTGTCTTTGACTCACTTCACTGAGTGTGATCGCCTCAAGGTCAATCTATGTTGCTGCAAATGGCACTGTTTCATTTATGGTTGCTGCTGCTGCTGCTGAGTCGCTTCAGTCGTGTCCGACTCTGTGCAGCCCACCAGGCTCCCCCGTCCCTGGGATTCTCCAGGCAAGAACACTGGAGTGGGTTGCCATTTCCTTCTCCAATGCATGAAAGTGAACAGTGAAAGTGAAGTCACTCAGTCGTGTCTGACTGTTCGCGACCCCATGGACTGCAGCCTTCCAGGCTCCTCCATCCATAGGATTTTCTAGGCAAAAGTACCTTTATGGCTGAGTAACATTCTATTGTGTATATATATATACCATGCCTTTTTTTCCATTCACCTATTGATGGTTGCTTCCTATTTAAGTTGCTTCCACGTCTTGGCTATTGTGAATAGTGCTGCTATTAACATTGGGGGTACATGTAACTTTTCAAATTAGAGTTTTCTCCAGATATGTGCCCAGGAGTAGGGTTCTTGGATCACTGGAGTTTTAAACAAAAAGTCACTTCTTCCAGAAAGTTTTCTTGACCCACTATAGTATAACAAATTGAGAAAAGATACCTGCAGAATTTTTTTCACGTGACAAAAACAAGTTGAGAACAAAAGACAATAAATTGGCAAAAATATCTGTAAAGCTTACATACCCAAAACAAGGACTTATTTCCTTAACTTACCCAGACTGCATAAATCATTAAGAAAAACACAAATGTAGATAGAACAACTGGAAATCTAACAGCCATCTTGGGCCATGTGAAGACTTTGGGAATGGAAGCCATACATGATTGGAACAAAAAGACAAACACCACACCTCTTCAAATAATAAGCAGAAACAGTCACCACTAGTAGGGAACTAACTACTCTAGCTTCTCCACATGGACCCAGCAAGCTGGTCTGGAGTTCCCAGTAATTGTTTTCAGAGCCCCTCCTCTAGCTGGGACTATCATTCTTGCCAATGGCACATAAAGTCTTGGGAGAATGTTCATGGACCAGCAAGAGTAGGTAGTCACTAGAAGTTAACACAACATTGGAAATCAACTATACTTCAATAAAATAAATTTGAAAAAATAAAGAGTAGGTAGTCACTGATGTAGTCCGTCAGATGACATAAATGAAGCCACAAGTGGAGGGAAATTTGTCATAACCAGATAACCCTGTGTTGCAACTTGCTCACATTTGTGTTAGCAACAACTGATCTAATGTGTTCTCTGTACCATGTAATAATAATAGCTAATATTTATTGAGGAGCTACTATGTGCCAGGCACTGTGCCAAATGTGTTATACACAGTAACTTGTTTAATCTTTACAACAGCCACAAGAGTTGCATACAGTTACTGCTCCTGTGTTACAGGTGGAGAAAAACTAAATCAAAGAAATGTTAAGCAACAACCCCCTATAATGGAAAAGAATCTAATAATATATGTAATATATACATAGTAAAACTTAGTCACTTTGCTGTACGCCTGAAAGTAACACAACATTGTAAATCAACTACTAATATATTTCAATTAAAAATTTTAACAAAAAATTTAGGGACTTGCCTGGTGGTCTGGTGGTTAAGAATTCACCTTCCAATGGAGGGGACATGGGTTCAATCCCTGGCCCAGAAACTAAGCTCCCACATGCCCAGGAGCAACTAAGCCCTGCACCACAACTAAGGCTTCTCACCACAACGAAGGTCCTAAGTGCTGCAACTAAGACCCAGGGCAGCCAAAAATTAGTAAATAAGACTATTAAAAAATAAGAAAGATACATAGAAGCCAATTTAAAAATTTAATAAAATATGTTTACAATATCTGGCTTAAACCTCCTTTAAAAAAGAAAAAGACTCCCCCCACCTTGCTGGAGCTAGAATTTGAGCCCAGACAGTTTGGCTAGTGAGCCTGAGTTCTTTACCACTGAACTGTTCCACTTGCTTCATAATGGATCCAGTCTCATTTCTTCCGCTTAATGAAACCACTGAAAGTACAGCTCAGGGCCTGGAATTCCATTTCCTGTTATGTACATTTATTCATGTAGGAACTGACTCTCCTATCACCATTGGGAAGAAAAGCAGGACAGGAGCTTGGGCCCCTAGCACCTAGCCACAAGGCCTGCATGCAATAATCCTCAATAAATGCATATTGTTTGATGAATGAAGCCTGATTTTACTGCGGAAGAAACAAACTCCAAAAGGAGGAGCCAAGGGACTTGCCTGGCAGTCCAGTGTTGAGACTCGGTGCTTCCACTGCAGGGGACACAGGTTTGATCCTGTGGGGAACTAAGATGGCACAAGCTGCAGAGCGCAACCAAAACAGAAAAGGAGGAACCAATACTAACCCTGAACCCAGGTCTCCAGATGCCAAGTCCACTGTTCTTGGAAAGACAGCCTGCTGCCTGGGCTTCAGCTCTGGCGTGTCCACACAGTGTTACCATCTGGTGGGAAGATGAAAACACACCCCGGTGAGAGTAGGGGCAGTCCACCACCCTGTAAACCAGCAGCTCCCTAAGGACCACCCTGAGGGTTACATCCAGGAAAATCAGATTACTCCAAGGGTCACATGCAGCTTGGCAGTACAGCCATATACACATTATATTATATTGACATTTTTCCAAAATGGAAATTATGTCGTTTTGATGATTGAGTTATTAAAATGGACATTCATTTGTGAAGATTCATATACACAAAGATACACTGTGGAAAGTGAAATATACCTGTAACACCTCCCCAGAGGAAACCACTGTTAATAATTTATATGTATATTCTTCCAGACATTTTTCTATGCAGAAATATAGCTACAGACTGTCTTACTCAAAAACACGTTCATACTGGGAATTCCCCGGTGGTCTGGTGGTTAGGACTCTGAGTTTCCACTGCAGGGGGGCTGGGTTCAATCCCTGGTTGGGGAACTAAGATCTTGCAAGCCACACAGTGTGGTCAAATAAATAAAGGCTCATGCTGTAAAATATATGCTTTCTAGCGTGCTCCGTTGACTAAAGTATATGATCTAGAGAGGTCCCTTTAGAGCTCTGTCTATATGTATCACCTACATATCAGCTGTATATTTATAAAAGCTTCAGAGTATTATTCTGCATATGTGCACCCTCATTTAATCATCCCATTAGTGAGGCACTCTAGTGTTTCAAACGTCTGCTATTATAAAAAAAAAATGTTCCTAAAATAACCTTGTACATTAGTTAAATTATTTCCTTAGAGTAAGATACTAGACTTGTAATGACTGGGTTAAACTGCCTATTATAAACATGGCTCATGTATTACAAAATTCTCCCAGAAAGTTGGAATCAATTTTCACTCTGCTGCTCCTGTCTGGATCTCCTCAAGTGTTTGAGCAATGGCTGAATGGTCTACGTTGGCCGTAGCTGGGACAGCTGGGTTTTCTCTCTTCACCAGGGTCTTTCATTCTCTGGGAACCTCACCTGGGCTTGTTCTTGGGGTACAGAGAGGGTTCCAGAGAGAGGAAGCATGCAAAGACTCTGGAAGTCTGGTCTGGGGACGGGCACAGGGTCACTTCTGTCGAATTTCCACAAAGATGCCGACTTTCCGAGACATCCAGGGAGGGGTCCACATGGCAATGTTCCAGGTTCCCATGGTAACTTAAAGGAAAACTTCCACCATGTCCACATCCCTTCAGGTCCTACAAGTAAAAGAGGAAAATATCTTCATATTCCTTGCAGCAGAAACCCACAGAAAGCTGTTCTTCCTCAGACTCTTAGAAAATAAAAATAGGTGCATGGGAAATAAACAGTTTCTTTAAAAACAAAAAACAGTGCTGGAACAATTGGACATTTGTATGCAAAACAATCAAGAAAGCCATACTTCACACTTTATTCAAAAGTGACCTCAAAAGTAATCAAAAACTAAAAGGTGAAACATAAAAATATGAACTTTTAAAGCTTAGGATGGACTTCCCTGGCAGTCCAGTGGTTAACAATCCAGCTGTTAATGCAGGAGATTCGGGTTCGATCCGTGGTCTGAGATGATTCCACATGCTGGAGAGCAGCTAAACACATGCAGCTCAACTCCTGAGACCGCACGCCACAACTGCGGAAGCCCAGGCACCTAGAGCCCGTGCTCCCCAACAAGAGAAGCCACTGCAATGAGAAGCCCGCACACCGCCATGAAGAGAAGCTCGGGGCAACTAGAGAAAGTCCGCACAATGCCAGGGAGACCCAGTGCAGCCAAAAGTAAATAAATAAATAAAATTTTTAAGAAGGAAAAGTATAGAAGAAATCTTTATGAACTGGGGTAAGGAAAACAGAGCAAACTCGTGTTACCTTTTATGAAGAGGGAAGGTCAATGGGGAGGCAGAACCAAGGGTTTGGAGGAGGAGTCAGGGACCACAGAAGATTATTCCCAGGTCTAGAGAAGCAATCAAGGAACTTGAAATGGGATTACAACTTGCTGACTGGATTCTAGAATCTCCGTGGACCACTGGTTCCTTCCTGCCTCCCATTCGCCATTTTTGAACAGGAGTATTAGAGGAGTTCTCCTGTGTCTGGTGTCTGTTGACCACTGTGGAGGAGGGAGAGGACAGATAACCTTTCTCCAGATGCACAGGTTGCATGAATGAACTCAAGGAGCTGATCTTATTAAGGAGCTACCCCTGAGCACCCTCTCCTTTCCTAGACCCAACTCAGAGGACATGATTCTGGACTTCAAGCTGGCGCAGTGATGGGAGGAGAGTCTTGGAGGTCCTTGAGTGAATGAATGTGTTCTGCATGTGGGAGGAATATAAATAACTTGTGGCCAGACTATAGTGATTTCAAAGATATGTCTACAAATTCTGTAATAATAGGACTTTCTGGTGGTCCAGTGGCTAAGACTCTGCACTCCCATACAGGGGGCCCAGCTTCAATCCCTGGTCGTGGAATAGATCCCACATGCCACAACTAAGACCCAGCACAGCTAAATAAAAACATAAGTTGTTTGTTTTTTTTTAATTCTCTCAAGAGGTGGAGCTTAATTCCTCTCCCCTTGGGTGTGGAATGGACTTAGTGACCCTCTTCTAGTGCAGAAAACACTGGCAGAAGTGATGAGCCATCAAATCCAAGGTTATGTTATAAAAAGGCAGTGGGTCCTTTTCCTAGGTGAATGCTCTCTGTCTCTCTCATCACTCACACAAGAGAAGCCAGCTGCCGTGTCATAAGGACACCCAGGAAGCCTACAGAGAGAGTGAAAGCATGCCAGCCACTATGTGAGTCATCTTGGACGCAAGTCTTTGGAGGCCAGCTGACCGCCACATGAGTGACCTTGGAAGTAGGTCCTCCCTGGCCAAGCCTCAGGACGAGTATAGCCCTGACAGGCAGCTTGGCGGCAACCTCACGAGACCCTGAGCCAGAACTGCCCAGCCAAGCCACGTCCAGATTCCTGACCTTCAGAAACTGAGAGACAATAAGACTTTTTACTTTAAGCCACTAAATTTGGGATAATTTGTTACCCAGCAGTAGATAACTACGACAGATGGATACCTTGAAACCTGCCATTTTCTGATGTTTATCTCTCTGTTTCCTTGCTGCTGCTGCTGCTGCTAAGTCGCTTCAGTCGTGTCCGACTCTGTGCGACCCCACAGACAGAAGCCCACCAGGCTCCCCTCTCCCTGGGATTCGGTCCTTCTTGCTACCGTTGACCAAATTTTCCATATCCGGAAGCTATGAAGCAGGGAAAATAACAGAATTCAGGGCAGACTAAAGGAAAAACATATATATATATATCAATGGCAAAAGCATAGACACATGGAAAAATGCAACAGAATAGAAAATCTAGAAATAGTACTACAGAATAGCCAATTGACTTTTGATAGAAGTGCAAGCACAATTCAATGGTGCTTTCTGTATTAGTCTCCTGTTTCTGCATAAAATATTACCACAAACTTAGTGGCTTTAAAACAACACAAAATTATTACAGCAATCAGAAATCAAAAAATCGATCTGACTAGCTATAATTAAGGTGTTGGCAGACAGGAGCATGTTTTTTACTGAAGGCTCTGGGAGAGAATCGGCTCCCTGCCTTCTCCAGCTTCTAGGGGTCCCTGTATCCCTTGGCTCGTGGCCCCTTCCAGCAGCGGCCTCACCCCAACCTCTGCTTCCATCACTTCACTTCCTTCTGACTCTGACTCTCCTGCGTCCCTCTTACAAGCATCCTTGTGATTACACTGAGCCTGCCTGGGTCATCTTTTCAACAAACGATGCTGGAACAACTGAACATTCATACGCAAAAAAATATATATGAAACTTACCTACATCTTATACCAAAGTTAACTCAACATGGATCATAAACCAAAGTGTGGAAGGTTAAACTTTTGAACTTTAGAAAGAAAATACAGGAGAAATCTTGGTGAACCTGGATCAGGAAAATAGTTCTTAGACACCACACTGAAAGCACGATCTATAGTTAAAAATGGAAAATTTGACTTTATCAGAAAAAAGTTTGCTCTCGAAAGACACTGATAAGGGAACTTCCCTGGTGGTCCAGTGGCTAGGACTCCTCACTCCCAATGCAGGGGACACAGGTTCGATCCCCGGTCAGGGAACTAGATCCCAAATGCTGCAACTAGGAGTTTGTGTGCTGCAACTGAAAGATCCCACATGCTGCAACTAAGGCCCGGCACAGCCAAATAAATGCATTTTTTAAAAAAGTCACTACTAAAAGAATCAAAGGACAAGCCACAGACTGGGAAAAATATTTGCAAGTCACATATCCAAGAAAGGACGTGTCTCCAGAATATGTAAAAAATTTCCAAAATATAGAACTAAGAAAATAAACAGCCTTATTTTTTAAATGGTGAAAGATTTTAATAATCAAATAAGACATACAGATAGCAAATAAGCACATAAAGAGATGCTCAACATCATTAGTCATTGTTAGTTGCTCAGTAACATCCAACTCTTTGTCACCCCACGGACAGGGCCTGCCAGGAGTCCCTGTCCATGGAATTCTCTAGGCAAGAATACTGGAGTGGGTAGGCATTTCCTTCTCCAGAGGATCTTCCCAACCGAAGGATCGAACCCCAGTCTCCCCCACTGCAGGCAGATTCTTTACTGCCTGAGCCACCAGGGAAGCCCATTAGTCGTAGGGAAATGCAAATTAAAACTACAATGATATACTACATACCTATTAGCATGGCATGCACACACACACTCACACCTCAAAAAGCTGATGATACCAAGTGCTAGTGAAGAATTAGAGTAACTGGAATGCTTGTACATTGCTGGTGAGAATAGGAGCCACCACTTTGGAAAACATTTTGGCAGTTTTTTCTAATGTTACACTTATCAAGTGAAATAAGACAGAGAAAGACAAAGACTGTATGATTTCACTCATATGTGTAAAAAAGAAATTTTCACATATTGAGTTATAGGGATGTCAAGCAAACATAAAAATAAAACATGAGTTCACTTACATTTTATGCTGACTGAAATAACCTGTTTTGGAATACTAAACATACATTGTACATTTTCTAAAGGAAAGGGCACATTGACTAAAAGTAAAGAATGTCCATGTTAAAAATACAGATTAAATGCCTCCTTTGCTTGAACGCAAATGCTGGTTCTCCTTTGATGATAAGGTGCTTCCCAGGCACCAAGGCCATGCTGACTCACTGTGCACATGCTCACCTGTTGTTCTGAAACCTTGAAGGAACGTATCCCTGACTTGTTTGATGTTCTTTGTTCTGTTCTGACAAGATATAAAACTGTGCTGAAAACCCTGCTTCTCCAGACCAGTTTCTCAGAGGTAACTCAGAGTCTGTTTTCTGGGCTATAGTCCTCAGTTTGGCTAAATAAAACTCTTTTCTATTCCTATTATAGATTGTTTATTGGTTACTGTCAACAACATGTGTAATATTAAAAACAAAAGCTAACAAACAACAGGGTTCTACTATACAGCACAGAGAACTATATTCAATATCTATGATAAACCATAATAGAAAAGAATATTTTAAAAAAGAATGTGTATCTATGTATAACTGAATCACTTTGCTGTACAGCAGAAATTAACACAACACTGTAAATCAACTACACTTCAATAAAATAATTGATTTTAAAAACTAACAAATAAAATACATGAATAAATCAAACCAAACGAAAACAAACACATGGATACAGAGAACAGAGTAATGGCCACCATGGCGGGAAGCGGGGGCTGGAAGGGAAGGTGAAATGGGTAAACAGGATGGAAGCCAAATTTTTGGCGGTGAGGACATTGTGGGGCATCCAGAAGTAGAAATACAATGTTGTCTACATGAAACATATGACATGATAAACTGATGCTATCTAAAAAACAAACACATACATAAATAAGCAAGTAACAGAACAAGAACAACATACAACCTGGTTATCCCACTGTAGATATTTATCTCGGTGTAACAAAACTCTATGCTCACAATAAAACCTCTAGATGAATGTTTCAGTTCAGCTCAGTTCAGTTCAGTCAGTCGTGTCCAACTCTCCACGACCCCATGAATCACAGCACGCCAGGCCTCCCTGTCCATCACCAACTCCCGGAGTTCACTCAAACTCATGTCCATCGAGTCAGTGATGCCATCCAGCCATCTCATTCTCTGTCGTCCCCTTCTCCTCCCGCCCCCAACCTTTCCCAGCATCAGAGTCTTTTCCAGTGAGTCAACTCGTCACATGAGGTGGCCAAAGTATTGGAGTTTCAGCTTTAGCATCAGTCCCTCCAATGAACACCCAGGATTGATCTCCTTTAGAATGGACTGGTTGGATCTCCTTGCAACAGTCTTCTCCAGCACCACAGTTCAAAAGCATCAATTCTTCGGCGATCAGTTTTCTTCACAGTCCAACTCTCACATCCATACATAACCACGGGAAAAACCATAGCCTTGACTAGACGGACCTTTGTTGGCAAAGTAATGTCTCTGCTTTTTAATATGCTATCTAGGTTGGTCATAACTTTCCTTCCAAGGAGTAAGCGTCTTTTAATTTCATGGCTGCAATCAGCATCTGATTTTGGAGCCCCCAAAAATAAAGTCTGACACTGTTTCCACTGTTTCCCCATCTATTTCCCATGAAGTGATGGGACCAGATGCCATGATCTTTGTCTTCTGAATGTTGAGCTTCAAGCCAACCTTTTCACTCTCCTCTTTCACACTCATCAAGAGGCTTTTGAGTTCCTGAATTGCTAAGAGGTTTTTATATTGCTCAAATGCCTAAAATGTGAATATCAGAAATAGCATTTGGCAGAATGTCAAAAGAATATAGATCACAAACTAGGATTCAGACTAAAGTATGGGAAGTAAGGAATTTATTGGTAAGGATTATTCTTTAAAACCAAAACTTAATGATAAAGGTGATTACGCACTTTGTTCTCAATTTTAATTGATGAGAAGAGAATGGGTCAAGATATAAATAAGTTAAATGTTTCTTTTATACTGCATTTATGAAAAATAATTGGCAATAATAAGTCAAGAATACTGTAGTGGGTTGCCATTTCCTTCTCCAGGAGATCTTCCTGACCCAGGAATTGAACCTGGGTCTTCTTCATTGTTGGAGAAGGCAATGGCAAGCCACTCCAGTACTCTTGCCTAGAAAATCCCATGGATGGAGGAGCCTGGTAGGCTGCAGTCCATGGGGTCGCTAAGGGTCGGACACGACTGAGCGACTTCACTTTCACTTTCACTTTCTGCCATAAGGGTGGTGTCATCTGCATATCTGAGGTTATTGATATTTCTCCCAGCAATCTTGATTCCAGCTTGTGCTTCTTCCAGCCCAGCGTTCCTCATGATGTACTCTGCATAGAAGTTAAATAAGCAGGGTGACGATATACAGCCTTGACGTACTCCTTTTCCTATTTGGAACCAGTCTGTTGCTTGTTTACTGCTGGTTTATTCATAAGCATCAAAACATGGAAACAACCCAAATATCCCTGAACTGGGGAATGAACTCAAAACAAAACAAAACTGATACTTTCATACAAGGAACAGCTACTTAGCAGTAAGGGAGAGCAGTTATTGATCCCTGCAACCGCACAAGTGACTCTCAAATGCATTACGCTAAGAGAAAGAAACCAGACTCACATACTGTGATCCCATTTGTAGGACATTGTGGAAAAGTCTAAACTATCGGGACAAGGAGCAGATCAGTGGTTGCCAAGAGGTAAGGGTGGAGCCAGGGTCTGGCCACAAAGAGGTCGCTGGAGAGAATTTTTCTGGAGGGAGGTGCTCTTTATGAGGATTGGTGGTAGATACAAGAACTCTATGCACTTGTCAAAGCTTATAGACTGTCCACCAGAAAAGAGTGAATTTTATTAAATGTAAAAGTTTTAAACAAATTTTTTAAAAGAAGGAAAAAAGATATATGAGGTCAAGGGTCACCCTCATGTCAGGGAATATGTTCCCTCTGTCAGAGAACAGAAGGACAAATGGATGGAAGGAAGGAGAGATGATGGATGCCTAGAAGGAAGGATGGGTGGAAGGATGGATGGATGTCTGTCTACAGGCATATTTATTAGTTGCTCAAATTGTTAGGTTTCCCAGACCTTTTAGGAAGGAGTGCCAGTGTCTTTTATACACACTCTCCTCGGTTTACGGTACAGTGAGTGTCTGAGGATAAATGAGATACCAAATGTGAAAATCCTTTATAAATTGAAAATTCAATACAAATGCCTACTGTGTTACTGCTAAAGAAAGAAACAATCTAGATATTCATTGTTTCTGCAACACTGTTGAGGCTCCTGAAGGGCCACGAAACAAATATCCCAGGTTAAAAAGTCCATAGACAGATGCAGTGCTATGAAGGGGGTGTGATGAATGCTGGAGGCACCTGCAGTAGAAAGCCACCATTAATGGCGACCCACGACATCCCCTTCAACTCGCCACCTGACAAAATGCTCTATGGAGCCTTAGAAACAGAGGATGAAGCCAATCTTAGCATTTTCTTGAAAAGGTAAATGAAACCCAGAAAGAGGAGGAGACTTTCCTGGGGTCACACTGTGAGATGGTGATAGAATTGGAGCCCCCGTGTCCTGCTGAGTGTTCTTCACTGGAGTCACTTCAGTTCAGTTTTATTAATAAGTGGTATGCAAAACCCAACTTCCCAGTGGCTGAGCCTTTATAACCAGACTGGCAGATCACTAAAGCAGGCAAAATATGCCAGAGATGTAAAATAAGATAAGACAATGTAGCATTACTATAAAGAAAAACATCTATCCAAGGAAACCTTTTAACTGAAAATTCTGACTTTCTTTTTGCTACAATCCGTTGGGGAGGATGTGGTTTCTCTCTGCTCTCCCATGTGAGAGAACAATGACACGATTGTGGGCTATTTTATTAATACTTGGAGAGTTTCTCAACCTCCTAACTTGAGCCCTTCTCTGCCTCTAAATATAAGCCAACCTATGTTCTGATCTGAAGAATTTTTTTAAGATACAAATTTCCAAGGAAGAAAGGGGGTCCGTGGACATTAAAGCTTTTATCCACAGATCTAAGGATTGGTTTCCACAAAGTTTAAAAAAGAGAAAAGACCACTCTCCAGGAAATCTACAACGTATCTTTGTACTCCTTAGTAAGGGGAAAGAGGCATTCTAGACAGAAGGTACTGCCATGTATTGATGTTTCTTTTTGGATTAATCTTAACATTCCAGTCGATCTCAGTAGGTTGAAACTACTGAAGAAAGAACACAAATTTGCCTGAAGCAAAAGACCAAAAAGAGGTAAACAGAGAAACCCCCACACTCCACTCCAGACAGTGCAGAATTCTGAAAAGAAAAACAAACACGAACCTAGAGATTACCATACTAAGCAAAGTAAATCAGGAGAAAGACAAACTCTGTAAGATATCAGTAACGTGTGGAATCTAAAATATGACACAAATGAACCTATCCAGAAAACAGAAACAGACTCACAGACCTGGAAAACAGAACTGTGGTTCTGGGGTGGGGGTGGCAGAGGGTAAGGATCAGGAGTCAGGGATTAGCAGACATAAACTAATATATACAGGATGGATAAACAGCAAGTTCCTACTGTACAGCACAGGGGATTATATTCAACATCCAAAAACAACAGCAAACAAATACTTGACAAGTATCTCTGGACAGGTAGAAAGCTCATTGTGAAAACTTCATTCCAGATAACTGTGAACTTGTGAATCTTGGAGAACTGAAGCAAAACCAAGGGCTTCTCCCCTTCTCCCCACAAGACTCCCCATTTACAATGGGACAGGAGCCCAAAGGAAAGAAGTGATCATGGAGACTCATCTTGATGCAAAGGTAGGTGCTTTTATTTATAGATATCATGCCCTTTCTACAGCTGAATGGTTTACTTCCTGACGAGACACATTTAGGATCATCATATGCTCGAATTTACTGGCAGACGTTATGCAGTAAATTATTTCTGGCTATAAAAGCATGCGCGATTTATGTGCCTAGCACACCCCCATAAGTATGACTATTACAGTGGCAATAGACAGTGTTTAAGTCCTAATAGTCTCTTCATAATCATTTATGAACATCATTCATTTTTAGAGACAGGAGTTAGTGAATTGGCAGATGTCAGACAGAAGGAGAATTCTGTATTTTGCTTCCCATATCAAATAGTCTGCTTATAACAGATTCCACTGGACAAACATTTTGGGATGGGAGCTCAAAGGGCTGTGGCTTAGTGGCACCTGGGGTCCAGAGGACTTGCACGTGCATGCGGCTTTGCCTCTCTGCTTTGCCATGGAGGGAACCAACCCTCTCTCTCGGAGCCCCAGTGTTTTCACTGGAAAATACGGATGTTGTTCTAAGGTTCAAATAAGGTATTTTGTGTTATGCTTTGTGAACTGTAGAGTACTAAAAAAAAATAAGAGGACATGTTTGGGTTTTTTTTTTCCTTTCGGCATCCCCCCCACAATGAAAAGGAAGATAGAATCAAGTGACACCCCCCATCAGCATAGCTCTCCACTGGTGGCTCTGCCCATCAAATGAAAACTACTCACAAAATATTCCACATGAGTGCTGAATCAGTTGATGTCTTGCTGCCAAGAGAGAACTGTTAATGGTCAGAAGTGGAGCAGAGTTGTTTGTTTACAACTCAGAAAGAGAACTTCACAAGTATATGAATTTGGGATTGCATGCATTGAGATACTTCATTCTCACCAGCAGAACCCATAAGCAGTTTGGGACTTCCCTGGTGGTACAGGGGCTAAGGCTCTGTGGTCTCCATGCACGGGGCCAGGGTTTGAACCTGGTCAGAGAACTAGATCCCCCATGCTGCAACTAAAGACCTGCATGCCACAACAAAGATCCAAGATCCCGTGTGCACAACAAACCCTGCAAGCCAAATAGGTAAATAGATATATTTTTTTAAAGAGCCCATGGTAATTTTCAATCACCTTATCTCATTCACTGGATATTTTCCAAGAATTTTGATACAGAAATGACAAATGTGATAATTTGGATTTCCTGTTTTACAGCTGTTATTTCTAATTGGCTACCCATTAATTCAGTCCATATTGGGAATTCCGCCTGTTCCCTCTCTGGCACTAGTCTCCTTTCTCTGATTGTTCTTTAATGACCCAACTCTCTCATTTTTTCTGTCCTTAGAGTTCTTCCCCCTTTGGTTAGATATGCACCATTATTGGAGAGTTTCCAACTATCTACTTCTTTTTCTACTGTTTTGGATAAATAAAATATATTTTTCCAAATGAGGGTACCTATCAGCTTTGGATCGTCATTCACACCTTAGTGTAAATGAGCTTTTAATATCTATGTAGCTAATTTGCATTCATAAGAAAACGCAAGGTCGAGGAAGGTGCGTAAAAGAGAAAATCGGGCATAATTTGCAAAATTCAGATCAGTCAGATGTGGATGATAATCTCCCGGAGAGGGTCTAAGTTTTACTTTTCACTTAGTCTCTGCTCTGCTCTCAGCGTTGCTCTGGGCCTTACAACCTTGATCAGCTATCTCTCCTCTGTTCTCTGGATGGCAGTATTTTAACTCCAGCCACAGTCTGTATCTGGGCTTCAGTAGCTACCTGGGTGTGGCACCTAGCAAAAGTATCCTTTTCTCTGCCTTGCTGGCCTCTCCCTCACTGGGTTCCACATCAATGGTGATGACATGACCCCCAGTGTTTTCTTTCTTTTCAATAAATGTGATTATCTATGTATGCTCTAAGAGGTTTTTGGGGTTTTTTTTCCAAAAAGGATATGAAATAGTTTTTAAAAATCATAAGCCATTCATCTATCTTGCTGTGGGTTTCAGAAAATCTGGCTCTCTCAACTACGCCCCAGTGTCAGGAATAGGTCCACTACCCTGACAGCTTTGCACTTCCCAGGGCACACCCACTTGCCAGGGAAATAAGACCTGTACAGCAGGCTATTTTATAAGGGAACTCTCCAATTTGACTCTTTAATTTTACTGCTGTCACAAAGGCTGGCCCTAAAGACAGGGCATCAAAAGGATCATTCAATTCCCTCATTGGAGATCAGTGCTGAAATGCTCTTGAGAGGCCTCTTCAAGACTAATTCTCTTTCCCTTTAAGCAGCTAAGCTGTGGCCTCAGCTGTTTCTCAAGGTCTGAGCCACACAGTCTAATGATTATCTTCGTGGGAGAGATTATGTCCCTATCAGAAATTTCAGCCTTCATTCTGCCTTCCTTAATTGTACCACGTTACTCTATTTGAGGCTTTCTTCCTGTTCCTGGTGAATGGTGTTATACACTGGGTGTTTTCCTGGGTCTTACGCAAGCATCGGCCTCCCTCTCCCCGCTCTCCCTTCACTGTGGCATGGTCGTTTCTGCTCAGATGAGTTATCACTCAAGATACAGGAGGAAAATTTAGGTCAGAATTATTTACGAACTTCCATTAAAAAATGTGCTTACAGAACCAAAGGTCATGATACTATACATAGATAATCCTAAAGATGACCGAGAAAGCTACTAGAACTAATCAATAATTTTAGCAAAGTTGCAGGATATAAAATTAACACAGAGAAATCCGTTGCATTCCCATATACTAATAATGAAAGATTAGAAAGAGAAATTAAGGAAACAATCCCATTTACCATTGAAACAAAAAGAATAAAGTAACTAGAAATGAATGTACCTAAGGAGGCAAATGGAGATGGCGATGGCACCCCACTCCAGTCCTCTTGCCTGGAAAATCCCATGGACAGAGGAGCCTGGTGGACTGCAAAGAGTCACAAAGAGTCAGACACGACTGAGCGACTTCACTTTCACTTTTCACTTTCATGCATTGGAGAAGGAAATGGCAACCCACTCCAGTGTTCTTGCCTGGAGAATCCCAGGGACGGGGGAACCTGGTGGGTTGCACAGAGTCGGACATGACTGAAATGACTTAGCAGCAGCAGCAGCAAGGAGGCAAAAGACCTGCACTCGGAAAACTATAAGATACTGACGAAAGAAATCAAAGATGACACAAACAGATGGAGAGATATACCACATTCTTGGATCAGAAAAATCAATATTGTGAAAATAATTATACTACCCAAAGCAATCCACAGATTCAGTGCAATCCTTATCAAATTACCAATGGCATTTTTCACAGAATTAGAACAAGAAATTTTATAATTTATGTGGAAACACAAAAGACCCCAAATAGCCAAAGCAATCTTGAGAAACAAAAACAGTTAGAAGAATCAGGCTATGGACTTTAAGCTATACTACAAAGCTACAGTCATCAAGACAGTATGGCACAAAAACAGAAATAGAAATCAATGGAACAGGATAGAAACCCAGATATAAACCCATGCACCTATGGTCACTTGATCTATGACAAAGGAGGCAAGCATATACAATGGAGAAAAGACAGCCTCTTCAATAAGTGGTGCTGGGGAAACTACATGTAAAAGAATGAAATTAGAACATATCGTAACACCATACACAAAAATAACCTCAAAATGGAATAAAGATATAAATGTAAGGCCAGATGCTGTAAAATTCTCAGAGGAAAACATAGAACACTCCTTGACATAAATCACAGGAAGATCTTTTTTGACACATCTCCTGGAATAATGAAAATAAAAACAAAAATAAACAAATAGGATTACTTAAACTCAAAAGCTTTTGACAGCAAAGGAAATGATAAAAACAAAATGATAATCCACATTTTGAGAGAAATATTTGCAAATGATGTGACCAACAAGGGATTAACCCAAAAAATTTGCAAATAGCTCACAAGGCTCAGGGCTTCCCTGATAGCTCAGTTGGTAAAGAATCCGCCTGCAGTGCAGGAGATGCCAGTTCAATTTCTGGGTCGGTAAGATCTGCTAGAGAAGGGATAGACTACCCACTCCAGTGTTCTTGGGCTTCCCTTGTGGCTCATCTGGTAAAGAATCCAGCTGCAATGCGGGAGACTTGGGTTTGATTCCAGGGAAGATCCCCTGGAGAAGGGAAAGGCTACCTACTCCAGTATTCTAGCCTGGAGAATTCCATGGACTGTATAGTCCATGGGGTCAAAAGAGTCAGAAATGACTAAGCGACTTTCACATGAGGCTTAAAATCATCAAAACAACCCAATCAAAAATATGCAGAAGACCTAAATAGACATTTCTCCAAAGAAGACATACAGATGGCCTAGAGGCACATGCTGCTGCTGCTGCTGCTAAGTCACTTCAGTCGTGTCCAACTCTGTGTGACCCCACAGACGGAAGCCCACCAGGCTCCCCTGTCCCTGGGATTCTCCAGGCAAGAACACTGGAGTGGGTTGCGATTTCCTTCTCCAATGTGTGAAAGTGAAAAGTGAAAGTAAAGTCGCTCAGTCATTTCCGAACCTTAGCGACCCCACGGACTACAGCCTACCAGACTCCTCCATCCATGGGATTTTCTAGGCAAGAGTAGTGGAGTGGCTTGCCATTGCCTTCTCAGAGAGGCACATGAAAAGATGCTAATTATTCAGTTCAGTTCAGTCGCTCAGTCGTGTCCGACTCTTTGCGACCCCATGAATCACAGCACACCAGGCCTCCCTGTCTATCACCAACTCCCGGAGTTCACTCAAACTCATGTCCATCGAGTCAGTGATGCCATCCAGCCATCTCATTCTCTGTCGCCCCCTTCTCCTCCCGCCCCCAATCCCTCCCAGCATCAGAGTCTTTTCCAATGAGTCAACTCTTCCCATGAGGTGGCCAAAGGATTGGAGTTTCAGCTTTAGCATCAGTCGTTCCAATGAACATCCAGGACTGATCTCCTTTAGAATGGACTGGTTGGATCTCCTTGCAGTCCAAGGGACTCTCAAGAGTCTTCTCCAACACCACAGTTCAAAAGCATCAATTCTTCGGTGATCAGCTTTCTTCACAGTCCAACTCTCACATCCATACATGACCACGGGAAAAACCATAGCCTTGACTAGACGGACCTTTGTTGGCAAAGTAATGTCTCTGCTTTTTAATATACCATCTAGGTTGGTCATAACTTTGCTTCCAAGGAGCAAGCATCTTTTAATTTCATGGCTGCAATCAGCACCTGCAGTGATTTTGGAGCCCAAAAAAATAAAGTCTGACACTGTTTCCACTGTTTCCCCATCTATTTCCCATGAAGTGATGGGACCAGACCCCATGATTTTAGTTTTCTGAATGTTGAGCTTCAAGCCAACATTTTCACTCTCGTCTTTCACTTTTTCAAGAGGCTTTTGAGTTCCTCTTCACTTTCTGCCATAAGGGTGGTGTCATCTGTATATCTGAGGTTATTGATATTTCTCCCAGCAATCTTGATTCCAGCTTGTGCTTCTTCCAGCCCAGCGTTCCTCATGATGTACTCTGCATATATGTTAAATAAATAGGGTGACAATATACAACCTTGACGTACTCCTTTTCCTATTTGGAACCAGTCTGTTGTTCCATGTCCAGTTCTAACTGTTACTTCCTGACCTGCATACAGGTTTCTCAAGAGGCAGGTCAGGTGGTCTGGTATTCCCATCTCAGAATTTTCCACAGTTTATTGTGATCCACACCGTCAAAGGCTTTGGCATAGTCAATGAAGCAGAAATAGATGTTTTTCTGGAACTCTCTTGCTTTCTCCATGATCCAGCGGATGTTGGCAATTTGCTCTCTGGTGCCTCTGCCTTTTCTAAAACCTGCTTGAACATCTGGGAGTTCACGGTTCACATATTGCTGAAGCCTGGCTTGGAGAATTTTGAGCATGACTTTACTAGCGTGTGAGATGAGTGCAACTGTGCGGTAGTTTAAGCATTCTTTGGCATTCCCTTTCTTTGGGATTGGAATGAAGACTGACTTTTTCCAGTTATTAGAGAAATTCAAATCAAAACTACAATGAGGTATCACCTCATACTGGTCAGAATGGCCATCATGAAGAAATCTGCAAACAATAAATTCTAGAGGGGGTGTGTAGAAAAGGAAATCCTCTTAAACTGTTGGTGGGAATGTTAATTGATACAGCCACTATGGAGAACAGTATGGAGGTTCCTTAAAAGACTAAATAGGACTCCATATGATCCAGCAATACTATTCCTGAGCATATAACCAGAGAAAACCATAATTCCAAAAGACACATGCACCCCAATGTTCATTGCAGAACTATTTACAATAGCCAGGACATGGAAGCAACCTAAATGTCCATCAACGGAGGAACAGATAAAAAAAATGTGGTACATATACACAATGGAATGTTCAGTTCAGTTCAGTTCAGTCGCTCAGTCGTGTCCGACTCTTCGCAACCCCATGAATCACAGCACACCAGGCCTCCCTGTCCATCACCAACTCCCGGAATTCACTCAAACTCATGTCCACAGAGTCAGTGATGCCATCCAGCCATCTCATTCTCGGTTGTCCCCTTCTCCTCCCACCCCCAACCTTTCCCAGCATCAGAGTCTTTTCCAGTGAGTCAACTCGTCGCATGAGGTGGCCAAAGTATTGCAGTTACTCATCATAAAAAGGAATGAAATTGTGCCATTTGCAGAGACATGGATGGACCTAGACAATGTCAAATAGACTGAAGTAAGTTAAATATCATATATTAAGGCATATGTGAAATCTAGAAAAATGGTACAGATTAACCTATTTGCAAAGCAGAGAGACGCAGACATAAAGAGCAAACATATGGTCACAAGGGGGCAGATGGAGTTGGGATGCATTGAGAGATTGGGATTAACATATATACACTATTGATCAGTTCAGTTAAGTCACTCAGTCATGTCCGACTCTTTGTGACCCCATGGACTGCAACATACCAGGCCTCCCTGTCCATCACCAACTCCCGGAGCTTACTCAAATTCATGTCCATTGAGTCGGTAATGCCATCGAACCATCTCATCCTCTGTCATCCCCTTCTCCTCCTGCCTTCAATCTTTCCCAGCATCAGGGTTTTTTCAAAGGAGTTAGTTCTTTGCATCAGGTGGCCAAAGGATTGGAGTTTCAGCTTTAGCATCAGTCCTTCCAGTGAACACCCAGGACGATCTCCTTTAGGATGGACTGGTTGGATCTCCTTGCAGTCCAAGGGACTCTCAAGAGTCTTCTCTAACACCACAGTTCAAAAGCATCAATTCTTCGACGATCAGCTTTCTTCACAGTCCAACTCTCACATCCATACATGACCATTGGAAAAACCATAGCTTTGACTAGACGGACCTTTGTTGGCACCACTGATACTATATATAAAATAGATAACTAATGAGAACCAATTATATAGCTCAGAGAACTCTACTCAATGCTCTATGGTAAACTAAAAGGGAAGGAAATCCCCAAAAAGAGGGGATATATGTTTATGTATAGCTGATTCACTTTGCTGTACAGCAGAAACATATACAACATTCAACAATGTAAAGCAACTATACTCCAAAAGAAATTTTTTTTTAATTAAAAAAAAAAAAAAGGTTCATTCCATAGGCTCAAACTGCCTCCAATTGGTTCTGCTACTTCAATAGCTTTGTGACCTCTCTGGGCTTCCTTATCTGAACCTGAGTGGCAGGAAAAGCCCACGATACCTCTCCTGAGGGTCTCTCGGAGGGCTAATGGCATCTCTAAGGAAGCCAGCACACTGGCCCGCAGGTAAAAGGTAATGAATACGCCTATATGAACCCATCACTTATCTAACTCACTCTACAGCATCTGGGTCAAATCATGGCACTGTTCTCAGCACAGCGTCAGCCCCTCCCTTCACCTGTCCCCCCTGTCATGCAGTCTGACCACTTCCAGGTAGGTTACACTCCAGTTTCCAACATTCTGCTTCTCTGCTCAGCATCTCTCCCTTCTTCCTGGAATTGCTCCCTTCCTAACTTCATGACAAAGACCCTTTTCTTACACATGAATACTCTGAGGTGGACAACTTCCTAAAGCAGGCCACTCAAAGTCGTCCCTGGAAATCCTTGGAACTGAGATTGAGGACAGACCATCCTTCTTTCCTTGGGGGTGGCCTTGGGGAGGGGAGTCTTGGCAACTATGGTGCTGACGATGTGGACAAGGTCAGTGGCAGGAACAGAGAATCAAGCCAACAAACAGGAAGAGTTGAAGGGCAGGGAGAAGGCATCTTGTAGCACTGGAGCCCTTGGATCTGATACCTTCATATCCAAGTAGGTGTCTTTTCTTCCTGAAGCCTGGCTGTCCTACTCATGCTTCCAGGCATGAGCTACCCAGATCATTCCAGGTGGGATTCTGTGCTTGAAACTAAGAAGCACCCAAAATGAGGGGCAAGCTTAACCATCTGGCCAGGATGTGGCCCAGGAGAATTATCCCTTCCAATTAGGAGGTTGGGATCAACATATATACATTACTATATATAAAATACATAAGAACGTTGCTGGTGGGCCAGTGGCTAAGACTCCATGCTCCCAATGTAGGGGGTCCGGATTCAATCCTTGGTCAGGGAACTAGATCCTACATGCCGTAACTAAAGATTCTATTTGTATCAATAAGGACCGAATACCCCCATGCCTCAACTAAGATCTGGTGTGACCAAATAAGTAAATAAAATAAAAAATTTAAAAAACAAAGTTATGATAGCCTTGGAATGTCATGTCCAAAAACCTCTTATCTGAAGTTCAGCAGCTGGGTTGTAAACTGTATACCTGGTTTGTATTGAGACTCTCCTCTCTGTCATGACTTAGACACACACCCCAGTGGGATGTTTCACTTTTTTAAACATCTTTTCTTATAACTGACATGTAACATTGTGTAAGTTTAAGGTACACAGTGTGTTCCTCTGATACATTTATGTATGGCAAACTGATAGCTACAGTGTCCTTGAGAGAAATATTAATTTTTGTTAACTCTGGAATGGATTTTATCTGTGTCTTTTACCCTAGCCTGATGGGTGGCCAGGCAGATTTTAAAAGTCTGTGCTAATTTTTACTTTCTCATGTCTCACTGAGGGCCACAGACAATCAGGTCATCACAACACAGGGCAGAAAGGTGCTCTAATAAGGGGTTTCATTTATACCTATGTTAAGGAAGAATGCCTGCAGGAGGTAGACTTCCACCTGGGGAAAGTCGGAGCTGGCCTAATGAAGGTGGGAAGGAGGGTCAGGACTTGGCCAAAGGCCTAAGAGAGAGAGGGTAGCCAGCTGGAGGAGGTGAATCAACAATACACCAAGGGACTTCCCTGGCGATCCAGGGGTTAGGACTTCATGCTTCCACTGCAGGTGACATGGGTTTGATCCCTGGTCAAGGAAGTTCCACAGGCCACATGGTGCAGCCAAAAACACACTCACACACACAGTTAATTAAAATTTATACCAGACTCTTGCCCTTGAAAGGTGGAAGGCGTAGTCACCTTGGAGTGTGTGTTCTTGGTTCAGAGGAGTTCTTCGCATGGTCTTCCTATGTATGCACAAGCGAAGGGCAAGGAGCCCCTCATGGGGCCGCTGAGGGGACCCCTCAGGCTGCCCTTTCCTGAGGCCCCTGGCTAGGGGCACAGCTGATCCTTGCAGAGCAAGTAAAGCCTTTTTGTTGACTCGGCCTTGAAGCATCCTATTCTGCTCCCTGAGAATATTCAGGGTGTAAGAGGGAAGAACAAAACCTGACCCCATGTTGGATCTGTTTCCTTCACTTTAACCTTTGCTTTCCTTGCTTTTGCTACTATACTCACTAAAAGGACACTGTCTGTAGCTGTAAGCAGGCATAACGGCCTGCCTCAGGGAACCTGGCCCCTCTGCCTGAATGTCAACTACAGTGCCTTTGTTCAGCTCACAGGGAGACCTTCTGACCCTGCCCACCTGTGAATGGCTGCGGGAAGGAAGAGGTGAACACATCCCCACATCCCCTCCCCGAGGCCGGCCAAACCAGGAGATATCTTGCAAGACTTACGGCCATTTAACTTTTCTTCCTCCCCTCCTCGCCCTCTCTGATCTATAGAAGAAACGGGCGATCCAGACCCAATAAGATGGCACTGCAGGACTCTAGTCCCCCATCTTCTTGGATGCCTGGCTTTCAGAATAAAGCCGCTATTCCTTGCCTCAACACCTTGTCTCCCAGTTATCGGCGTGGTAAGCACAGCCAGCTTGGATTCAGTAACAAGGGGAGCCAGGCTGGCTTTCAACCAGTGCTGAGTTGTAGGGAAGCACAATGAGACCCCAGATGAAGTGACACAGGGAGTAGGGCGGCCTGCAGGAGAGTCCTAGATTTCGCTGTGGGTGGCTTCACTCCTGGGGGGCACAGACTGCCCCCTGAAACAGGCCAGTCCTCCTGCTGGTCTCTTCACTGCCGATGTGAAGGGCCTGTGGAGGCTGTCTGCAGAGGTGGGCTTCCCAGGGCCCAGAGAGGGTGGAGAAGGGAGAATCGTGGGTCTGGAGAGACAGAGTGGAAACTCCAAGTGCAGGGGTTAATGCTGAAAGGGCTTTTCTAACCTGCCGACCCTGCCAAACAGCTGAGTTTGAGAAAGTGAGATAAGCGAGTTGTTACTGCAGAGCAGAGAGGGGCAGACCCAAGGTCGGTGGAGCAATCAACTGCCTCCTCGGGCGCCAGGCCCAAGAAAGTTTATTCAGTTTTCATTGTAACTGTTTTATTTAAAGTTACTTATTATTGAATTTTAAAGAGTGACCATGGTCTTCCCTGGTAAACAATCTTCTTCACTGGTAAACAATCTGCCTGCCAGTGCAGGAGGTATGGATTTGACCACTGATCAGGGAAGATCCCACAAGCCACAATCGAAACTAAGCCCGTGCGCCACAGCTCCTGAGCCTTTGCCCTAGAGTCTGGGGGCTGCAACCATGGAGCCCACCTGCCGCAACACCGAAGCCTGAATGCTCTAGAGCCCACAACAAGAGAAACTGTGGCAGTAGGAAGCCTGTTCACCGCAGCTGGAGAAAAGCCAGAGCAGCAGCAAACATCCAGCACAGCCAAATAAAGAAGAGTGACCACAGCTGTACCCTTTGCTAAAGAAGCAAATCATACCAGTTCAAGTGGCAAAAGCTGAGGCCCGGATGGCTGATCAGATCTGGAAGGACCTGAATGTCAGGTAGAGACTTTACCCCCAGGACACAGTGGGTCCCCGGAAGGCCAAGGAAGGGGTCGGGGTCGGGGGTAGAGGGGCGTGGGAAGCAGGAGAGCGCAGTTCCCTGGCCCGCCTCGGCTGGATGATTGCCGAGATAGACAAACTTCTGCCTTCTGGCTTCCACCACCAGGAAGGACGGACAACAGAGAGAGAGGAGGGCTGGAGAGAGCTGGGAACCCAGAGGAGCAGGGGGAAGCCAGTCAGGGAGACAAAACACAAGGAAGGAGCCTAGGACCTGCTTCCCAACCCTGAGCCTTGAGAATATGCAGAAGGAGATTTAGAAAATCTTGGTTCAAAGCACCACATTCTTTGGTTTGTCTACGTTTCTAAGCTTTTGAGGGATCTGTAAGCTGGTCTCCTAAGTGTTCTGAATTTTCAGTCAACAAAACTACTTATCACCAGCTTGTGCCAGGTACCCAGAGAATGGCGGAGGGTGACTGACACGGGTGCTCCCCAGACCCTCACAGCCTTGAGGAGCGACAGATGCAGGAACCACTGCTTTGAAGTGTCTCAAGCCCTGAGAACAGTGCAGCGCATGTTGTAGACAAAACAACATCAAAAAAAGGAAAAGGAGAGCTACAATTTTTAATTGGTTTTTGAAAACAGGTGCAGAAATTGAGTTAATCATACTCCTCAGCTCATAGCATCTGCACCAGTCTCCTAATTTATTTTCTCCCTTCAGTTCCCACCCCTATACCCTCCCCTCCTCCTCGGATTTAATGGACTTGGTAAGTATTCTCGCATATGTTGGTTAAAATATGTTAAAATATACAGGAGTCATATCGTGCCAGATATCTGAATCTGCTTCTTTCAGTCAACACTTTGATTTTAGATCTTCCCAGCACAATAGCTGAGACCTGGAAGCAATCTAAATGTCCATCAACAGACACATGGATAAAGAAAATATGGTATGTATATACAAAGGAGGACAGGGAAGCAGCCTGGCCTGCTGTGGTCCATGGGGTTGCAAAGAGTCGGACATGACTTAGCAACTGAACAACATACAAAGAAATGCTGCTGCTGCTGCTGCTAAGTCACTTCAGTCGTGACCGACTCTGTGTGACCCCATAGACAGAAGCCCACCAGGCTCCCCCTTCCCTGGGATTCTCCAGGCAAGAACACTGGAGTGGGTTGCCATTTCCTTCTCCAATGTGTGAAAGTGGAAAGTGAAAAGTGAAAGTGAAGTCGCTCAGTCGTGTCCGACCCTTAGCGACCCCACGGACTGCAGCCTACCAGGCTCCTCCATCCATGGGATTTTCTAGGCAAGAGTACTGGAGTGGCTTGCCATTGCCTTCTCCGAAAGAAATGCTACTAAGCCATAAAAAAGAATGAAATAATATTATTTGCAGCAACATGGATAGACTTAAAATTTATTATACTAAATGAAGTAAGTCAGACAAAGAAAGACAAATATCATATGATATCACTTACAGGTGGAATCTTTAAAAAGTGATACAAATGAACTTATATACAAAACAGAGATAGACTCACAGACTTAGGAAACAAACTTATGGTTACCAAAGGGGAAAGGTAAAGTGGGGAGAGATGAATTAGAAGGTTGGGCTTAACATATACACACTAATATATATAAAATATAATCCATAAGGACCTACTGTATAGCACAGGGAACTATACTCGATCTTTCTAAAAACCTGTAAGAGAAAAAAAATCTGGAAAAAAATAGATACATATGTATATATAACTGAATCACTTTGCCATACACCTGAAACTAAATAACATTGTAAGTAACTATACTTTGGTTTAAATAAGTAAATAAATAAGATCTGCCCAGGATGTGCTTGCATATCGAGTTTATATCACCTAACCACTGAAACGGAGAAGGCAATGGCAAGCCACTCCAGTACTATTGCCTAGAAAATCCCATGGATGGAGGAGCCTGGTAGGCTGCAGTCCGTGGGGCCACTAAGGGTCTGACACGACTGAGCAACTTCACTTTCACTTTTCACTTTCACGCATTGGAGAAGGAAATGGCAACCCACTCCAGTGTTCTTGCCTGGAGAATCCCAGGGACGGGGGAGCCTGGTGGGCTTCTGTCTATGGGGTCATGCAGAGTCGGACACGACTGAAGTGACTTAGCAGCAGCAGCAGCCGCAACCACTAAAAAGCACCCCATAGGCTGATCTATTCCATAGCCCTATTCCATCACCCTCTTGTTAAATTCCAGTTGCTTCCACCTACTCAATACCTCAAGAATGCTGAGATGAACACCCATGAACCCACCCATTCGTGGGCTACGAGCAAGTTTTCTCTGGAATGCTTACCCACAAGCATGATGGCCAGATCATGAAATATATGTGGCATCTTTAAGTGTGGGCACACTGCTCTCCAGAGGCCCACACTTGGAACTGTCTGACTCTAATGTTTGCTACCCCAGGAGCTAAAAGTGATACCTCATTTTGTTTTGCATTTCTCAGTTACCTAACCAAGTTGAGCACTGCTGGCCATTTGGATAGTCCCTATGTACATTTTTCTATTAGATCTGCTTTATAATCTAGATAATATTTGCGTGTGACTTTTTGAGGATGCAAAAATCTCCCTGTGAGCCACCTGTCAACTTTGTCATTTGTATCATATTTAAAATAAATTCTATTTATTTATTTGGGTACAGGGTCTTCAGTTCAGTTCAGTCACTCAGTTGTGTCCGACTCTTTGTGACCCCATGAATCGTAGCACGCCAGGCCTCCCTGTCCATCACCAACACCTGGAGTTCACTCAAACTCATATCCATCGAGTCAGTGATGCCATCCAGCCATCTCACTCTCCGTCGTCCCCTTCTCCTCCTGCCCCCAATCTTTCCCAGAATCAGAGTCTTTTCCAGTGAGTCAACTCTTCGCATGAGGTGGCCAAAGTACTGGAGCTTCAACTTCAGCATAAGTCCTTCCAATGAACACCCAGGACTGATCTCCTTTAGGATGGACTGGTTGGATCTCCTTGCAGTCCAAGGGACTCTCAAGAGTCTTCTCCAACACCACAGTTCAAAAGCATCAATTCTTCGGCGCTCAGCTTTCTTCACAGTCCAACTCTCACATCCATACATGACCACTGGAAAAACCATAGCTTTGACTAGACAGACCTTTGTTGGCAAAGTAATGTCTCTGCTTTTGAATATGCTATCTAGGTTGGTCATAACTTTCCTTCCAAGGAGTAAGCGGCTTTTAATTTCATGGCTGCAGTCACCATCTGCAGTGATTATACAGTGGAAGTACAGGGTCTTACTTATGGCATATGAGATCTAGTTCCCTGACCAGGGAGGGAACCAAGGACCCCTGACTTGGGAGCATGGAGTCTTAGCCACTGGACGACCAGGGAAGTTCCTAAAACAAATTCTTAATTGTCATGTACCTATTACCACCTTTGTTACCCACCTATTAACTTTGTCACCTTTTGGTGTCTGCATTCCGTGTCTTGCTTATGAAATCCTTCAACCCTACTCACATGACAAAGACAGTCTCCCACATTTTCTTCCTTTAACTCTATACTTTCATCTTTCCAGGGCACTTTAGTCCATCTGTAGTCCAACTTTATAAATGAAGTGAGGTAAGGACCCAATTTAATTTTTCTCCAGTGCTAAGGCACTGTTTCCTTTCTCCATTGATTTGTGCCAACTTCATCACCTTTCAAGGTCTCCTATACTCAAAGGTTTGTTTCTGAGCTCTTGGTTCTGTTCTATTGGGATAGTCTGTTCATCCACAATTACCATACTGTTTTTGTTACAGTGGCTTTGTAGTGTGTTAATATCTGGGAAGATACCTTTTTATTCTTGGTTTTTCTATTTCAAAATAAACTTAGCAACTTATTGACATGTATCTTTCCTTAGACACTTTATTTTTTTTTTCTCATTAAACTTTTTTTTAATGGGTCTCAAATTCTGTGACAGATTTTTGGTCAAGTTGTTTTCATTAAAAAGTACTGATTTTAAAAACTAATAATTTAAACTGCCACACACAAAACATATGGTCCACAAAAACATTCTCCTTTCCTTCTGAAGGTTTTACGATGCATTGTTATAATTAACCAGTCTTTTACTATTAAACTTAAGTGGCCAGTTGAGACAAACAGTTCTGAGACTGTTCTTCCACCACTGATTAAGACTAGGGTGGCAGGTATTAAATACTCATTTAGCCTTCTGAGCTTTCTGGGCGGGCTTGGTGACCTTGCCAGCTCCAGCTGCCTTCTTGTCCACTGCTTTGATGACAATCACAGAGACTGTCTGTCTCATGTCACGCACAGCAAAACGGCCCAGGGGAGGATAGTCAGAGAAGCTCTCGACACACATGGGCTTGCCAGGAACCATATCAACAATGGCAGCATCACCAGATTTCAAGAATTTAGGGCCATCTTCCAGCTTCTTCCCAGAACAATGATCAGTCTTCTCCTTCAGCTCAGCAAACTTGCAAGCAATGTGAGCTGTGTGACAACCCAGCACAGGTGCATATCCAGCACTGATTTTTGGCCTGGATGGTTCAAAATAATCACCTGAGCTGTGAAGCCAGCAGCTTCCATGGGTGGATCATTTTTGCTGTCACCAGCCACATTGCCAAGACGAACATCTTTGACAGACACGTTCTTGACATTGAAGCCCACATTGTCCCCAGGAAGGGCTTCACTCAGTGCTTCATGGTACATTTCTACAGACTTCACTTCAGTTGTTACATTGACTGGAGCAAAGGTGACCACCATACCAGGTTTGAGAACACTAGTATCCATGTGACCCACAGGGACGGTACCAATACCACCAATTTTATAGACATCCTGGAGAGGCAAACACAAGGGTTTGTCAGTTGGGCGAGTTGGTGGCAGGATGCAATCCAGAGCTTCAAGCAGGGTGGTTCCACTGGAATTGCCGTCCTTACGGGTGACTTTCCATCCCTTGAACCATGGCATGTTAGCACTTGGCTCCAGCATGTTGTCACCATTCCAGCCAGAAACTGGCACAAATGCTACTGTGTCGGGGCTGTAGCCAATTTTCTTAATGTAGGTGCTGATTTCCTTAACAATTTCCTCGTATCTCTCCTGGCTGTAGGGTGGCTCAGTGGAATCCATTTTGTTAATGCCAACAATCAGTTGTTTCACACCCAGGGTGTAAGCCAGAAGGGCATGCTCACAGGTCTGCCCATTCTTGGAGATACCGGCTTCAAACTCACCACCACCAGCAGCAACAATCAGGACAGCACAGTCAGCCTGGGATGTGCCTGTAATCATGTTTTTGATGAAGTCTCTGTGTCCTGGGGCATCAGTGATGGTAACTTAGTACTTCCCGGTCTCAAATTTCCACAGGGAGATATCAATGGTGTTACCACGCTCACGTTCAGCTTTCAGTTTGTCCAAGACCCAGGCATATTTGAAGGAGCCCTTTCCCATCTCGGCAGCCTCCTTCTCGAACTTTTCAATTGTTCTCTTGTCGATCCCGCCACATTTGTAGATCAGATGGCCAGTCGTGGCAGACTTCCCTGAGTCTTCGTGCCCAGTGACAACGGTGTTGATGTGGGTCTTCTGTCCCATTTTGGCTTAGGTTTAATGGTGGTTTTCACGACACCTGTGTCCAGGTGGCAAACCCGTTGCAAAAAAAAAAAGGTCCTTAGACACTTTAAAGGAAGATGATATGATTTCTTTTTTAAAAAGAATCCAACTGAAATATTGTGTAGACTGCACTGAATATATAGACTACTAATCAGAAGGAAATTATCATCCCTATAGTATTAAATCATCTAGTCCATTATTTGTGGACTGTCTCTTCATTGATTCAGATCATTTTCTATTTTTTTTTAAGTTTTTCAAATTTTCTCCAAAGAGGTTTTGAATACCTTCTTGATATCTTACTTCCTAGATACTTTCTTTTTTTTTCCTCATGAAAAATATGTTTTCTGTTGTATCTTATACACGTTTATTGCTGGTATAAGAAATGAATGCAATTGAGTCTTGTAAGGTGGTCATTTTTCCAGAGACCTTGCTAAACCCTTATATATTTTGATGGTTTTTGTTATTGATTCTGTTAGGTTTTCTAAAGTTGAGCAAGTAATGACAATTTTATCTCTTCCCTTGTTATCTTTTTACCTTTAGTTCTTTTTTGTCTTTTTGCATTGACTAGAGCTAGCAGTCGGAGAAGGCAATGGCAAGCCACTTCAGGACTCTTGCCTGGAAAATCCCATGGACAGAGGAACCTGGTGGCCTACAGTCCATGGGGTCGCTATTAGTCGGACACGATTGAGCAACTTCACTTTCACTTTTCACTTTCATGCATTGGAGAAGGAAATGGCAACCCACTCCAGTGTTCTTGCCTGGAGAATCCCAGGGACGGCGGAGCCTGGTGGGCTGCCGTCTATGGGGTTGCACAGAGTCAGACACAACTGAGGCAACTTAGCAGCAGCAGCAGCAGAGCTAGCAGTACTGTGTTGAACAGCAGAAGTGATATCAAGGATCTCTACCTTATTTCTTTTTAAAAAATTTCTATTTATTGATTCATTGATTTTGGTGAAGCCATGTGGCATGTTGTAACTTAGTTCCCCAGTTCAGTTCAGTTCAGTGGCTCAGTCGTGTCCAACTCTTTGCGACCCCATGGACTGCAGCATTCCAGGCCTCCCTGTCCATCATCAACTCCCAGAGTTTACCCAAACTCATGTCCATTGAGTTGGTGATGCATTCCAACCATCTCATCCTCCGTCGTCCCCTTCTCCTCCCGCTTTCAATCTTTTCCAGCATCCAGGTCTTCTCCAATAAATCAGTTCTTCCCATCTTGTGGCCAAAGATTTGGAGTTTCAGCCTCAACATCACTCCTTCCAATGAACACCCAGGACTGATCTCTTTTAGGATGGACTGGTTGGATCTCCTTGTTGTCCAAGGGACTTTCAAGAGTCTTCTCCAGCACCATAGTTCAAAAGCATCAATTCTTTGGTGCTCAGCTTTATTTATAGTCCAACTCTCACATCCATACATGACTACTGGAAAAACCATAGCCTTGACTAGATGGACCTTTGTTGCCAAAGTAATGTCTTTGCTTTTGAATATGCTATCTAGGTTGGTCATAACTTTCCTTCCAAGGAGTAAGCGTCTTTTAATTTCATGGCTGCAGTCACCATCTGCGGTGATTTGGGAGCCCCCACAAATAAAATCTGCCACTGTTTCCACTGATGGGGAAAAGTGATGGGACCAGATGCCATGATCTTAGTTTTCTGAATGTTGAGCTTCAAGCCAACTTTTTCACTCTCCTCTTTCACTTTCATCAAGAGGCTCTTTAGTTCTTCTTCACTTTCTGCCATAAGGGTGGTGTCATCTGCGTATCTGAGGTTATTGATATTTCTCCTGGCAATCTTGATTCCAACTTGTGCTTCTTCCAGCCTAGCGTTCCTCATGATGTACTCTGCATATAAGTTAAATAAGCAGGGTGACAATATACAACCTTGACGTACTCCTTTTCCTATTTGGAACCAGTCTGTTGTTCCATGTCCAGTTCTAACTGTTGCTTCCTGACCTGCATACAGGTTTCTCAAGAGGCAGGTCAGGTGGTCTGGTATTCCCATCTCTTTCAGAATGTTCCACAGTTTATTGTGATCCACACAGTCGAAGGCTTTGGCATAGTCAATAAAGCAGAAATAGATGTTTTTCAGGAACTCTCTTGCTTTTTTGATGATCCAATGGATGTTGGCAATTTGATCTCTGGTTCCTCTGCCTTTTCTAAAACCAGCTTGAACATCTGAAAGTTCATGGTTCATGTACTGTTGAAGCCTGGCTTGGAGAATTTTGAGCATTACTTTGCTAGCGTGTGAGATGAGTGCAATTGTGTAGTAGTTTGAGCATTCTTTGGCATTGCCTTTCTTAGGGATTGGAATGAAAACTGACCTTTTCCAGTCCTGTGGCCTCTGCTGAGTTTTCCAAATTTGCTGGCATATTGAGTGCAGCACTTTCACAGCATCATCTTTCAGGATTTGAAATAGCTCAACTGGAATTCCATCACCTCCAGTAGCTTTGTTTGTAGTGATGCTTCCTAAGGCCCACTTGACTTCACATTCCAGGATGTCTGGCTCTAGGTGAGTAATCACGCCATCATGATTATCTGGGTTATGAAAATCTCTTTTGTACAGTTCTTCTGTGTATTCTTGCCACCTCTTCTTAATATCTTCTGCTTCTGTTAGGTCCATACCATTTCTGTCCTTTATCGAGCCCATCTTTGCATGAAATATTCCCTTGATATCTCTAATTTTCTTGAAGAGATCTCTAGTCTTTCCCATTCTATTGTTTTCCTCTATTTCTTCACAGTGATCACTGAGGAAGCCTTTCTTATCTCTCCTTGCTTTTCTTTGGAACTCTGCATTCAAATGGGTATATCTTTCCTTTTCTCCTTTGCTTTTTGCTTTTCTTCTTTTCACAGCTATTTGTAAGGCCTCCTCAGACAGCCATTTTGCTTTTTGCATTTCTTTTTCTTGGGGATGGTCTTGATCCCTGTCTCCTGAACAATGTCATGAACCTCCGTCCAGAGTTCATCAGGCACTCTATCTATCAGATCTAGTCACTTAAATCTATTTCTCACTTCCACTGTATAATCATAAGGGATTTGATTTAGGTCATACCTGAATGGTCTAGTGGTTTTCCCTACTTTCTTCCATTTAAGTCTGAATTTGGCAATAAGGAGTTCATGATCTGAGCCACAGTCAGCTCCTGGTCTTGTTTTTGCTAACTGTATACAGCTTCTCCATCTTTGACTGCAAAGAATATAATCAATCTGATTTCGGTGTTGACCATCTGGTGATGTCCACGTGTAGAGTCTTCTCTTGTGTTGTTGGAAAAGGGTGTTTGTTATGACCAGTGTGTTCTCTAGGCAAAACTCTATAGCCTCTGCCCTGCTTCATTCCGTGCTCCATGGCCAAATTTGCTAGTTACTCCAGGTATTTCTTGAATTCCTACTTTTGTATTCCAGTCCCCTGTAATGAAAAGGACATCTTTCTGGGGTGTTAGTTTTAGAAGGTCTTATAGGTCTTCATAGAACCATTGAACTTCAGCTTCTTCAGCATTACTGGTTGGGGCATAGACTTGGATTACTGTGATACTAAATGGTTTGCCTTGGAAACGAACAGAGATCATTCTGTCATTTTTGAGATTGCATCCAAGTACTGCATTTCGGACTCTTTTGTTGACCATGATGGCTACTCCATTTCTTCTAAGGGATTCCTGCCCACAGTAGTAGATATAATGGTCGTCTGAGTTACATTCACCCATTCCAGTCCATCTTAGTTCACTGACTCCTAGAATGTCGACGTTCACTCTTGCCATCTCCTGTTTTACTACTTCCAGTTTGCCTTGATTCATGGACCTAACATTCCAGGTTTCTATGCAGTGTTGCTCTTCACAGCATCGGACTTTACTTCCATCACCGGTCACATCCACAGCTGGGTGTTGTTTTTGCTTTGGCTCCATCTTTTCATTCTTTCCGGAGTTTTTCCTCCACCGATCTCCAGTAGCATACTGGGCACCCACTGACCTGGGGAGTTCATCTTTCAGTGTCTTATCTTTTTGCCTTTTCATACTGTTCATGGGGTTCTCAAAGCAAGAATACTGAAATGGCTTGACATTCCCTTCTTGGTTTAGTTCCCTAACCAGGGATCAAACCCATCAAATCCATCTGCATTAGGAGCATAGATTCATAACCCCTGGACCACCAGGGAAGTCCTTTCTCTCTCTTATTTCTAATATTAATGGAATGCATCTAAAATTCTTCCTTAGAGTAAGATGTTTTCTACGGATCTTAGATATAAAGACTCTGGCTGTTTACCGTAATCCATCCTTCCTTTCTTCATTGACATATCAGCCCAGCTTCCCTAGAAAATGGAATCTAAGGTAAAAGTTTACGTGATGACACTCTACCAGGTAAAAGAGCAAACCCAAGGAGGCAAAGTCACAGAAGTAAAGCAGGAAATCGGGGGAGAGCAAACAGGGAGTATGTTCCCAGACTGGCAAGAGCATTGCACAGTGCTGCCAGGACCTTGCAGTACGGCTCCAGCGAGGCCGTGCGAGATGACTGAGTCATAGAACCATCTGATGAGGTGGTAAAGGGAGAATGGTTTCTGCTGGATCCTGCCTGCCGTGTCTCCCAGGGGTGGATGTCAGCCCCTTACAGCTTTAACCTCCTTTATGTGTGGATTCATCTCTCATCCCCCTTGATAGCTTCGAGATGATTAGAGCCTCTGCAGGTCCATTCTGGTGGTGCAGGGTGGGACTCCTTGGACTGTGGAAACCGTGCTGCCACCAAGTACACATTCAAGAAACGCCAGATGGTGACTCATCATGACCCACTCAGGTCTTCTCCCCCGACCTCTAGGTCTCTGAGGTCCCAGGAATGGCACGAGCTGCCACCAGGGGCACCCTTGCAAATGACTAAGGTAGGCACAGCCAAGCAAAGCTGGAGTTGTGTACACAAGGCGGCAGAGTTAGGTCCTGGCACGTTTCCTAGACGTGTCTGCAGTTGGACGAGGCCATGTGTCTAAACTATGATTATTGGAATGTAAAATGATATGAGTCATTCTGGGTCTGGAACTTAAGACACTGGGCAAGCCTCCTTCATGCTGTCTTTTCACAGCTGGAACCTGGTCATGGCAGCCACCTAGCTTTCACTGGAGACAATGACACACCCATGGGATGCTGAAGCTGCGACACAGGAGAAGCTTGGAATCTTGAACAATGACATGAAAAGGGCCACCCATCCCCTGGACCAGGACTGCTCACAGTGAGAGGGTTAAGTGAGAAAGAAATAAAGTGTCTGTTTAAGCCACTGTTCACACCTTTTTGTTGTAGCGGGTCACTGTAACCTAATGTAACAGCCTTTATCAAGAAAACAAAATGACCACAATCTATTCCTAAGTTTCTGAGTTTTTATCATGAGTTGTTTAATTTGATTAAATGCTTTTTCTATATTATGATAATTTTGTGATTTTTCTCCTTTAATCTATTAGTAGGGTCAGTTGCATAGAGATTTTCTAAGGTCCTTGCATTATGTATGTATATGTCTGTGTACATGTGTATAATACATACATCCATATATATGCATAATTACCAGTAGGTTTAACTAACATTTAATTCAGAATTTTTGTATCTGTAGTTGTGAGGTAGACTTGAAACTAGTCAGGGTTTAATTGCATGTGACAGGTCACAGAGGGCTTCCCTGGTGGCCCAGTGGTAAAGAATCTGCCTGCCAGTGCCAGAGACGTGGGTTCAGTCCCTGGGTTGGGAAAACCCCCTGGAGAAGGAAATGGCAGCCCACTCCAGTATTCTTGTCTGGGAAGTCCCATGCACAGAGGAGCCTGGCAGGCCACAGTCCACGGGGTCACAAAAGAGTCAGACACAACTTAGTGATTAAGCAACAACAAAGAGGTCACATAAGCAGGAAGTATTTAAATACAGGGAATTGGGAAGACTTCCCTGGTTGTCCAGTGGCTAAGACTCCGTGCTCCTAATGCAGGGGGCCCAGGTTCAACCCCTGGATCGGGGAACTAGATCCCACATGCTGCAACTAAGACCCCACGCAGCCAAATAAATAAATACGTTTTTTAAAACATTAAAAAGTAAAATAACTAAATAAATACAAGGAATTGGGTGCTTATAAAGTCATAAACAGCTGACTCATTGGAAAAAACCCTGATGCTGGGAAAGATTGATGGCAGAAGGAGAAAAGGGCAACAGAGGATAAGATGGCTGGATGGTTTCACCGATGCAACGAACAGGAACTTGGGCAAACTCCGGGAGACAGTGGTGGACAGGGAGGCCTGGTGTGCTGCAGTCCATGGGGTCTCAAAGTAACTGAACAACAACAAAGTCATAAAAGGGACGGAGAAGCAGGCACTGGGGTGGGTCTGCAGGAAGGACTCTCAGAACAGACCAGGGGCATTGCTTCTCCTCCGAGGGAGAACTGAGAGCTGCCACGGAGAAGCAGCTGCCAGTGCCTACCCGGAGCCATGACCCACAGGGCAGGAAGCTGCCGCACTGCCAGCACCACTGCCTCTTGCACAACAGAGCCAGTGATGGGACACAAAGATGCAGACGCCAGACCCTCATGCTTCCCAAGTGGTCTCTCAGCACACACAGCCAGGGACTTCCCTGATGGTCCAGTGGCTAAGAACCTGTCTGCAATGAAGGGGATGGACGTTCGGTCCCTGGTCGGGGAACTACAATAAGATCCCACATGCCGCGGAGCGACTAAGTCTGCTCACTTCAACTAGAGAGCAGGATGCAACGATCCCGAGTGCGGAAACCAAGACCTGACACAAATAAATAAATATTAAAAAAAGAGCACTCAAAACACACAGCCTGTGACTGGGCTCCACAACGCTGCTCCAATAAGGAAGGCAGCAGTAAGAGCGTTAGGAAGCATGCTCCATGGTCGGCACATCTACCTTTTATTCAAGTGCGGCTGTCACACCCAGAACTCCAGCAGCAAGGGAGACTGCAGAGGGCTGCATTTTGTTTTCTAGGTTTGGCAGGACTGGCGGGCTCGCTGTTGGCATTCCTTGGCCTGTGGCCACAACACTCTAATTTCTGCCTCTGTCTTCACATCACCTTCTCCTCTGTGAGTCAGATCTCTCTCTGCCTTTCTCTCCTTCCTTTGGCTGCACCCATGGCATACAGGATCTTAGTCCCCTGACTAGGGATTGAACCTGCACCCCCTGCCATGGACATGCAGTCTTAACTCGTGGACCACTAGGGAAGTCCCTGTTTGCCTTTCTTTTAAAAGGACACTTGTGATTCAGGTAGGGCCCATCCAGATCTTTCAGGATAATCTCCCCATCTCAAGGTGCTTAATTGAATCAGATCTGCAAAGACTTTTTTTTTTTCCCAAATAAGGTAATGTTTACAGGCTCCACGGATTAGGATATGGACACTGAGGGGAGACATTATTTAGTCTATTATTGTTGTTGTTTAGTTGCTCAGTTGTGCCTGAGTCTTTTGTGACCCCATGGACTGTAGCACACCAGGCTCCTCTGTCCATGGGATTTCCCAAGCAGTAATACTGGAGTGGGTTGTCATTCCCTTCTCCAGGGGATCCTCCTGAGCCAGGGATCAAATCCCTATCTCCTGCAATAGCAGGTAGATTCTTTACCACTGCGCCACCTGGAAAGCCCTCAGTCTATTACAGGAATAATTAAATAAATTGTGGTATATTCCTACAGCGAAATATTTTGCCATCACTAAGAAGAATGAAATGAAACTACATATATTAATATGAAACGATGTCAAAGATGTACTGTTAAGGATTAGAAAAGTATATTACTGAACAATAGTATAGTCTTCTCCTACACTGTAATTTACATATATTAGATATGTGCTTATGTGTGCTTAAAATACATTTCTGACTACATGCATGAAAGTAGTAATAATCACGTCTGGAGAAGCAACTGAGGATGGAACAGGAAGATGAGAAAATTCATTCTTTCTTTATACTTTTCTGCATTGTTTGGATTTTAAAAAATCATGGACAGGTTATTTTTACCATCACTGTGAAGTGTTTTTGTTACAAAGTATTCTGTAGCCCATCAGCTTACTGGGCCCTGGCCCTGTCATGCAGAAATTATTTGTTTCCCCCCCTTAATCCTTTTCTGCATGAGAAGCAAAACAAAAGAATCATTTTCCAGTGCCCTGTGAAAGTCTGCAGTTGCCCTCTTGCGCTGCCTGTTGTTGAACCTGAAGAGAGAAGTCAAACAGGATCGGAGAAAGAAGCTGATGACTCAGCTTTCAGAGTCGGCAAACGCATGAGCTATTCAACTCACCAGCACAGAAACCTTCAACTCTACATCCACCCCAGGCTAGGTCCCTTATTCGCTGGAGAACCTTGGGCAAGTGACCTCATCTTTCGGACATCCTTATCTGTAACATGAGGAAATGTTATGGTCTCTCTTGCAGGTCTACGGAGAAGACTCAATGAGGCACTCACTGTATTTCCAAGTAAAACGCTTGGCAGGAGCAGGCTGCTCTCTGCCTAGGCATAAAGAAAGCGTTGGTGAAATTCAAAGTGGTGGACAGCAAGGACGATACCGCATACAAAATCAGATTTGAAATAGCCTGGTACACTGCAATCGAGTGAGCCCTATTCCACGTGGGAGTTCTGGGAGCATGGGTGCCAGTGAGTCCCAGCTGCGTGACCTACACGCAAGACTCATCCCCATCCGGGCTCCAAGTTTCATCAACTAAAACTTGAAGGCACCAAAGTATGATCTGTAAGGTCCCCTCTGGCACTCACATTCTATAATTTTGTGGACTTGGACACAAAATTCATGACTGTGTCAGTGTTTCTGCAAGTATTTATAGAAAACACTCTTACTACTTGAAGGATAAAAATTCAGACTTTTTAATAAGCTGAATTGTCCCCCTCTCCTCAAATTTTCATACATTGAAGTCCTGACCCCCATAAAGTGATTATATTTGGTGATAGGGCCTATGAAGAGGTAATTAAAGTTACATGAGGCCAAAAGGGTAGGGCCTGAATGCAACAGGATTGGTGTTCTTATAAGAAGATGAAGAGGAGTGACATTAGTAAGGTGATGGAACTGGAGTCCCAGCCCTCGTTCTCCACGCCCCGCCCCCCACACACATAAATCTTTCATGACTGAAAACTCAAAAACTAGTTACAGAAAGAATTTACCTTAACACGATAAAGGCCAGATATAAAAAGCCTGTAGCTAACATCATACTCAACACTGAAAGACTGAAAGTTCGTCCTGTAAGATCCAGAACAAGGCAAAGAGGCACCGTCTCATCGCTTCTATTCAGCATAGTATCGGACGTGCTCGTCACAGCAATTACACAAGAAAAGGAAATGTGAGTGTTCAAATCAGAAAGGAAGAAGCAAAACGATCTCTGTTCACAAATGACATAATCTTATATGTAGAAAATCCCAAAGATTCCACCAAATACTCTTAGAACTAATAAAGGAATTTAATAAAGTGACAAAACACCAAATCAGTACACAAAAATTACTTGTGTTTTCATATACTAATACTGTATCCAAAAGTGAAATTAAGAAAACACTCCCAATTATAATGCTTAGAAATAAATATAATGAAGGAGATGAAAGACTGGCATACTGAAAACTACAAAACATTGAAGAAAGAAATTAAAGAAGACACAAGTAAATGGAAAGACAGCCCAAGTTCATGGCTTGTAAAATTTAATTCTGTTAAAATGTCCATACTATCCAAAACTATCTATAGATTCAATATTATCCCCAATGACATTTTTAAGGGAAATATTAATCATAATCCTAAAATTCATGTGGAACCACAAAAGATCCCAAATAGCCAAAGCAATTGCAAGAAAGAAGAACAAAGCTGGAGGTATCACATTTTCTGATTTCAAAATACAATACAAATTTACAGAAGTTAAAAGTATGGTACTGACAGAAAAGCCAACATATTGACCAAGGGACAGAATAGAAAGCCCAGAAACAAACTCAGTCTTATATGGGGAACTTGAGATGGGCTGGGACCTGGGCCGCTTTACTGCAGTGCTTGCACCTGGACAAATGTCCAGAATACAAAGTATAGGGGACTAAAAATAACTGTGTGCATGCACCTCTAGGGTAAATGATGAACAGCAAGATACAAGAAGACCAAAAACCCAGCTGCCACTTGTGAAGAGCCAAAAGGAAAAGCAGAGTCGTGTGCATGATCCTGACACACAGTACCACCGGGGGGTGGGCAGACCTCCTCAGCCACCCCTCCCGCTTGATCTACCAAGCTACTCCCACCCTCACCCCATATAAGGAACAAACTCAACCCACCTTGGGGAGCAAGCAAGGGCACCACCTATTTGTTTTTGCTCCCTCCTGCTACAGCATGAGTCCCGTAAAGCCTTGCCTAAATTCCCCTTCTGGTCTCTTAGTAATTCCTATTGAATAAAGAGTCCAAGAACCCAGGTCAGTAACATACTGATCTTGAATAAGGGTGCCAGATACACAATGGGAAAATGACAGTCTCTCCAACAGATGGTGTTGAGAAAATGGAATCCAAACAGGCAAAAGAATGAAATTGCACTTTCCTGGTGGCTCAGACGGCAAAGAACCTGCCTGCAATGCGGGAGACCTGGGTTTAATCCCTGGGTTGGGATGATCCTCTGGAGAAAGGAATAGCTACTCACTCCAGTATTCATGCCTGGAGAATTCCATGGACAGAGGCGCCTGGTCAGTTACAGTCCATGGGGTCACAAGAGTTGGACATGACTGAACAACTTTCACTTATATCATGCACAAGAATCAACTCAGAATGGATTAAAGGCTTAAATGTAAGATCAGGAACTGTAAAACTCCTAAAGGAAAACAGGGAGAGAGCTCCTTGACATAATTTTTTTTTTTTTAATTTGACACCAAGAGCAAAAATAGAGGGACTTCCCTTGTAGTCCAGTCCCTGGTGATCCAGAGGGACTTCCTGGTGGAGACACAAGTTCGATCCCTAGACCGGGAAGACCCCACATGCTGCAGAACAACTAAGCCCACGTGCCACAACTACTGAAGCCCACCTTCTAGGGCCAATGCTCCAAATCAAGAGAAGTCATCGCAATGAGAGCCTGTGCACCACAATGACGAGGACAGACCCTGCTCGCTACAACTAGAAAGGCTGTGTGCAGCAACGAAGACCCAGCACAGTCAAAATTCAACTAGCTAAAATTTTAAAAAATAAAAAAGTTTATTTTAAGAAAGCAAAAAATAGACAAATGGGACTATATCAAAATGAAAACTTCGGCACAGCAAAGGAAACCAATAACAAAATGAAAAGACAGCCAATGGAATGGGACAAAACACCTGCAAATCATACATCTGATAAGGCGTTAGTATCCAAAATATATAAAGAGCTTGTAAAACTCAATATCAGAAACACGAACAACCCAGTTACAAAATGGACAAAGCACTTGAATACATATCACTCCACAGAAGACATGTAATAGCCAACAGGTAAGTGAAAAGGTGCTCAGCATCATGAAGCATCAGGGAAATGCAAATCACAAGCATAATGAGGGCTTCCCTGAGGGCTCAGTGGTAAAGAGTCCGCCTGCCAATTCAGGAGATGCGGGTTCAGGCCCTGATCCGGGAAGATCCCACATGCCTCGGAGCAACTAAGCCACAACTATTAAGCCTGTGCTCTAGAGCCTGGGAACTACACCTATTGAGCCTGAGAGCCCTAGAGCCACGCTCTGCAACAAAAGCAATCACCCCGATGAAAAGCCCTTGCACTGAAGAATAACCCCCGCTCTCCACAACTACAGAAAATTCCAAACACCAACGAAGACCCGACACAGCCATAAATAAATACATAAATAAAATTATTTTTAAAAAAACATAATGAGATCTCACCTCATACCTTTTAGGATGACCATTATCAAGACCAAAAACCAGCATTGGCTAGGACGTGGAGAGATATCTGCGTTCCCACGTTCACTGCATTATTATTTACAATAGCCAAGATATGGAAACAACCTAAATGTCTAGAGACATATGAATGCATAAACAAAATATGCTGTACTGTATACAGAGAAAGAGAGAATGGAATATTATTCAGCCTTTAAAAAACATGATCCTACAACCCAAACTTAACTAATTCGATAAAAGTATATGCTCATTTTGCTAATCTTTCCCTTTCTCCTAATATTTTCCTGCTACACACACACAGACACACACACACACACACATACACAGGTGAATATCATCCCACATTGTGTAAAGATTTAATTTAGCACTGTAATGTATACTATATATACTATAAAGCTATATTACATGATTTAACAGTATTCCATCACAAGTCAACGGCATAGTTTGTCTAAGCTGAAACTTATAATGAGATGTTTTATGATGTTCATTTTTGTCATTACAAATAATACTTCAAAAGACATTCTATACATAAAAATAGAGAGAGAAGATCCTACCATATGCAATAATATAGGGGCACCTACAGGATATTTTGTGAAATTAGTCAATGACGAAAGGAATGGGTGACTCCACTTATACGAGGAAACTAAAGTAGTCAAACCCATAAAAGCAGAGAGTAGAATGGTGGTTGCTAGGGCCAAGGGAGGCAGAAATGGGGAGATGTGGTTCCACGGGTATCAGTTCAGTTGTTCAGCTGTGTCCGACTCTTTGCAAACCCACGGACTGCAGCACGCCAGGCTTCCCTGTCCATCACCAACTCCTGGAGCTTGCTCAAACTAATGTCCATTGAGTTGACGATGCATCCAACCATCTCATCCTCTGTTGTCCCCTTCTCCTCCCGCCCCCAATCTTTCCCAGCATCAGAGTCTTTTCCAGTGAGTCAACTCTTCCCATGAGGTGGCCAAAGGATTGGAGCTTCAGCTTTAGCATCACTCCTTTCAATGAACACCCAGGATTGATCTCCTTTAGAATGGACTGGTTGGATCTCCTTGCAGTCCAAGGGACTCTCAAGAGTCTTCTCCAGCATCACAGTTCAAAAGCATCAATTCTTCGGCGATCAGCTTTCTTCACAGTCCAACTCTCACATCCATACATGACCACTGGAAAAACCATAGCCTTGACTAGACGGACCTTGGTTGGCAGAGTAATGTCTCTGCTTTTTAATATGCTATCTAGGTTGGTCATAACTTTCCTTCCAAGGAGTAAGCATCTTTTAATTTCATGGCTGCAATCAGCATCCGCAGTGATTTTGGAGCCCAAAAAAACAAAGTCTGACACTGTTTCCACTGTTTCCCCATCTATTTCCCATGAAGTGATGGGACTGGATGCCATGATCTTAGGAGGAAGCAAATCTGCCGACACCTGGATCTTGGACTTCCAGCCTCCAGAAAGGCGAGGAATAGATTTTTGCTGTTTAAGTCATGAAGGTGGTGGCATTCAGTTATGGCGTTATGGCAACCCTAGCAAACTAACACAGGCTCTTAAAGCCAATTGTGGGGGACTTCCCTGGTGGCCCAGTCTGTGCTTCCACTGCAGGGGGTGCAGGTTCAATCTCTGGTTGGGGAGCTAAGATCCCAGATGCCTTGGAGTGCGGCCAAAAAAATAAAAGACAATTGTGGTAGGAGCTACATTTAGGAATATTTAAGAGATTTTGTGGGATGACTAAACATGAAAAGGGTTTTTCCTGACATTATAAAGGCATGTTCAGATGCTATCTCTGTTTTTAGTGGTTGAAAATGGTTGTCAAACGTAGTGCAATTTTTCTGTTTCAGGTTTTAATTCTCCCAACAGTTAAGCTGGGGAAGCAGAATTAAAATAGCACAGTGGAATGGTACAGAGTTTGGAGCAACCTGGACTGGAACGAAACTTAGAAGGTCTTAGGATGACCCTGGGCTTCCCTGGTGACTCAGTGGCCAAGAATCCACCTGCCAATGCAGGAGATGTCCCTGAGTCAGGAAGATGCCCTGGAGGAGGGCATGGCAACCCACTCCAGTGTTCTTGCCTGGAGAATCCCATGGACAGAGGAGCCTGGTGGGCTACAGTCCATGGGGTTGCGAAGAGTTGGACAGGACTGAGTAATTGAGCATGCACACAGGATGACCCTTAGTCAGTTACTTCATCTGTCTGTGTCTGAGTATTCTGAGCCCTACCTTGTGGGGTTATTGAGGGAGTTAAAGAAGAGCTCACCTGGCCGCCCCATGGCTCACATGTGGAGATTAACACTCATTTGACAATGCAAAGTCATCACTGCAGCTCTCCTTGCAAACTTCATCACTTTGGAAAAAAAATACTGTTTTCTAATAAAATACTTCCTAGACTAAATTCTCTAGTCCAGTGGTTTGCTCTTTAGGAGGTCAGAGCTGCCACGGGAAGCCAGGAGGGATGCTGATGACGGCACTTCTTTACTGGGCGCTGACTTTTCATGCACTATTTCATTCAAGCTTCTAGACTCTCAGAAAGAGAAATACTATTATTATTTCCATTTTACGGATGAGGAAATTAATACCCAGAGACGTTAAATAGCTTTCCAAAGGCCCTACAAGGTGAACCAGCAGCTGTTTGACTCTGAGCTAAGATCACTGTCTTAGCTATTACAATCTACTGGTCTCAAAGAATAATTATTTTTTTATAGAACTACATATTTTCCCTATGCAAAGTGTTTTATATTTTTAATTTTCACAACAACAACTTTATCAGGTCAGTACAAGAGTCTATCAGCTTTACAGAGGAGGAGACATGTTTATGTAACTTATCGAATATGATTTAGCAAGTGGCAAGGCTGAGTTTCCAATAACTTCTGTTTGGTTCCAAGGTCCTGGCTCTTTGAGCCACGCTTTACTGCTTGCACACTGTGTTTAGACTGCACAGAACTCTGCAAAGTGCACAAAACTGGAATTTAAGAGACCTGGGTTTTAATCTTGGCTGTGTTACAGACAAGCTGTGTGACATCAGGTAAGTCATTTCACCTTGGAGACTCGATTTTCTCATTCATTAATAAAGCTCTTTTTTTATTAGTATCTCTCCTTTTTAATTTTTAATGTTTTTTTTTTTAATTTATCTATCTGTGATTGTGCTGGATCTTCCTTGCTGCAGGGGGGGCTTTGTCTAGTTGCGGCAAATGATGGCTACTTTTCATGACTGGGCACAGGTTTTCTCACTGCTGTGGCTTTTCTTGTAAAGCAGGGGCTCTAGGCTCACAGGCTTCAACAGTTGTGGCTCGTGGGCTTAGCCGCTCCACGGCACGTGGAATCTTCCCAGACCAGAGACTGAACCCACGTCCCCTGCATTGACAAGTGGATTCTTATTCACAGTGTCACCAGGGAAGTCCTATATCTCCTTCCTTTAAAAAAAAAAAAAAGGAGGGTGTATTTATTTGGCTGTACCAAGTCTTAGCTGTAGCATGTGGGATCTAGTTCCCCAACCAAGGAACTAACCCAGGCCCCAGGTATTGGGAGCATGAAGTCTCAGCAACTGGACCACCAGGGAAGTCCCTGTTAATAAAGATTTTAAATCATCTGACCACCTCTAATGCTCTTGTCTTAAACATTCTATTATGCTAGGTGAATTCTGAGCATTTCCATTAACTGTATCTCTAAACTTAAAGACATAAGTGATTACAGACTCTTAAAAGAGTTGTTAAAACTTTATGATAAAGAAGTTTGCTCCCGGCACTTTGGAAATCAGCTTTGTATGTGGGTTTGTACACCAGTCAACCGGCAGTGGGAACAAAGATCAGATTGAGGCCCAATATTAAAGAAAAAAAAAAAAAAAACCCAAAAAATGGGCAGGAGACCTGAACAGACATTTCTCCATAAATAACAAACAGATGGACAACGGGCATATGAAAAGATGCTAAACGTCGCTAATTATTAGAGAAATGCACAACAGAACCGCAATGAGGTAGGTCTCACTGTGACTATTCTCAGACCAGTCGGAGCTGCTGCTGCTGCTGCTGCTAAGTCACTTCAGTCGTGTCCGACTCTGTGTGACCCCATAGACGGAAGCCCACCAGGCTCCCCCGTCCCTGGGATTCTCCAGGCAAGAACACTGGAGTGGGTTGCCATTTCCTTCTCCAATGTGTGAAAGTGAAAAGTGACAGTGAAGTCGCTCAGTCGTGTCTGACCCTTAGCGACCCCACGGACTGCAGCCTACCAGGCTCCTCCATCCATGGGATTTTCTAGGCAAGAGTACTGGAGTGGGGTGCCATTGCCTTCTCCGCCAGTCGGGGCAGCTTTCATCAAAAAGTCGACAAACAGAGGAGACAGTGGGACAAATGGAGAGAGCAGCATTGAAACATATATTACCACATGTACAATTAAACAGTCAGTGGAAAGTTTCTGTGTAACGCAGGGAGCTCAAATCTGGTGTTCTGTGACAACCCAGGAGCGGTGGGGTGGGGAGGGAGGTGGAGCGAGGGAGTTCGAGAGGGACGGGCATGTGCATACCTATGGCCAATTCACGTCGACATACGGCAGAAACCAACACGATATTGTAAAGCAGTTATCCTCCAGGACCAGGGATCAAGCTCGCGTGCCCTGCACTGGCAGGCGGATTCTTATCCACTGTGCCACCAGGGAAGTCCCCACTGTGTCCTTTGCGCGCTAAGTCACTTCAGTTCGCGACCCGATGGGCCACAGCCCGCCAGGCTCCTCTGTCCATGGGATTCTTCAGGCAAGAATACTGGAGTGGGTTGCCATGCCCTCCTCCAGGGGATCGTCCCGACCCAGGTATCAAACCAACGTCTCCTGCATTGGCAGGCGAGTTCTTTACCACTAGCGCCACCTAGGAAGTCCTTTAAACAAAACGAAAAGAAAATAATGCTTCCTGTGTGTTCACATTGGGAACAACTGAATACAATAAACAAGCGGAAATCGAAAGGAAATCACAACTTCAAATAACTGAGCAGTGAAATGTTGTTAACGAGAAGTGAAGGGGGCAAGACATCAAAACTGGTGACAAGCCTGAGGGAAGGTCCACAAGGGAGAAAAGGGAAAAGTCATAGGAGTAGGGAGCGGGGTAGAAATGGAAAAAAGATCATTTCCTCCAAGAGAGAGTCCAAGCCGCTCTTGACTTGAGGGGGCCATGCAAACATCACCACATTCCGATTTTAGAACATCGCCCCCAAAACTCTTGAATTGAATTCCACAAATTTTGAGCCCTCCAAAGTGCACAGGAGTTGGAAGAAATGGGCCATCCTTCTGAAAAGCTGAGGTTGTTTTTCTATTCGGCCACTAGGGGGTGGTACATTCCATCCAATGCAACAAGCGCTTAGAGGCGCCCTAGAGGGAGAATCCCAGGGACGGGGGAGCCTGGTGGGCTGCCTTCTATGGGGTCACACAAGAGTCGGACACAACTGAAGCGACTTAGCAGCAGCAGCAGCAGAGGCAAGACCAGTAACGCACCCTTCTTTGTGCACAAGCATACTTGATAATCTATTTACACAAATAATCATAGCTCTAGGAAGAAATGGGCTACGGAGTGGTATTTGAGTTAGGTCTTTAAGAAGACGTAAAAATTCAAAATAACCAGATATGTGTGGTAGGAGGAAAAGTTGTAAGAAAGGAAAACACTTGCAAAGAAACATTGATGACAAAGATCATGCAAGCTTCTATCATATAGTAGGGACAGAAAGCATTTTCTTACCTTGATGTTTTCGTACATTGAATATCTGCAGACAACTTAATGAGGATCAGCCACATATGTTAATAACTGAATAGAAGTGAGTTATACAAAATTATTCAGGGACTTCTCTGGTGGTCCAGGGGCTTAATGCAGGGGGTCTGGCGTCGATTCCTGGTCAGGGAACTAGGTCCCACATGCCACACCTATAGCACAGGGAGCTCAGCTTGGTGCTCTGTGATAACCTAGACGGGTGGAATAGTAGGGTGTGAAGGAGGCTGAAAAGGGACGGGATACATGCATACATATGGTCAATTCATGATGTTGTAGAGAAGAAACTACCTCAACATTGTAAAGCAATTACAGTCCAGTAAAAAAAAATAAAGATCCCATATGCCGCAACGAAGGTAAAAGGCACAAAGATGGGAGACCCCATGTGCTGGAACAAAAAGCTGGAGCAGCCAGATAAATATACAAATACAGATAATAATAAAATTAAAAGACAATAAAATTTTAAAATAAAAAAGTCAACATATTTTTAAAAAGCAATTATACAAGTTGTTAAATATGAACTTGTTTGCGACCTTTCATCACGCTATCTCCACTTGACTTCACGATCAATAGCTTGAATTGTAGTCTGATTCTTCAAGTTAGTTTCCTTTCTTATCCTTTATTTCTGCTTAACTAGACAACAGAAATCACACTTACAGATCTCCGGCTATGGTAGCAAGGGCCACTGCTTTCATAGTGGGTGCTAGAGAGTTGATCAAACCTGGACCCCAAAGTGATGGAGAGATTTCTCTCAGTTTCCACTCACAGTGTTCAGTAGAAGCAGACTTAATGAGCCTAACACCCGAAACATCAGAAATCTGGATGTCTCCACTTACAGGATACAGTTGGCTCTGATAAGCAATTTTCATAGTTTGTTGCAGCATCTGAATTTTATTTTTTGTTCTTTTTTTTTTACAGGTTTATTGATGTACAATTTATATACCACAAAATTCACCCATTGTAAATTCATTCACCCAATGATTTCCAGGAGACTTATAAAGTTGAAAGATCATCACACTCAAATTTTATTTTTTTTAAAGACTGTTTCTTGCTCACTTTATTTACTCATGAGTGGCATGTGGAACCTTAGTTCCCCAAACCACCTGCCAATGCAGGGTACTCAGGTTCCATCCCTGGTCCAGGAACGAAGATCCCATGTGCCGAGGAGCGACTAAGCCTGCACCAGTACTAAACCGGCGGGGCACACCTACTGAGTTCAAGTGCCACAGTGAAAGATCCCACGTGACCAATGAATATCGTATGTGCTGCAACTAAAACCCAACGCAGCCAAATAAATAAATAAAAGATTACTGTATAGTCTGGCCTTCTCCACGATTTCAGGAGGGAAGCATTTCCATATAGTCAAAGCTATGGTTTTTCCAGTAGTCATGTATGGATGTGAGAGTTGGACCACAAGAAGGCTGAACGCCGAAGAATTGATACTTTTGAACTGTGGTGCTGGAGAAGACTCTTGAGAGTCCCTTGGACTGCAAGGAGATCCAACCAGTCAATCCTAAAGGAAACCAATCCTGAATATTCATTGGAGGGACTGATGTTGAAGCTCCAATACTTTGGCCACCTGATACGATGAGCTGACTCATTAGAAAAGATCCTGATGCTAGGAAAGATTGAAGGTAGCAGGAGAAGGGGACAACAGAGGATGAGATGGTTGGATGGCATCACCGACTCAATGGGCATGAGTGAGCAAGCTCTGGGAGATGGTAAAGGACAGGGAAGCCTGGTGTGCTGTAGTCCATGGGGTTGCAAAGAGTTGGACACAACTGAGCAGCTCAACAATAACAAAATTTAGACTTATACCACTAGAATGTTCAAACTAAAGCACAACTTCACTCATTCCACATGCAAGCAAAGTAATGCTCAAAATTATCCAAGCTAGGCTTGAACAGTACATGAACCAAGAACTTCAGATGTTCAAGCTAGATTTTGAAAAGGCAGAGGAACCAGAAATCAAATTGCCAACATCCATTGGATCATAGAAGACTGATGCTAGCTGTAGGTTGTTCGCAGATGCCCTTTATCAGATCGAGAACTACTTTTCTATCTGGTTTGTTGAAGCCTTTATCAAGAATGAATGTGGGATTTTTCTGTAGCTACTGGTATGATTGTGTAGTCTTTGACTTTATAAGTATAATAAGTATAATGCATTAAATTAAATAATGTTTGGATGTTAATTCAATCTTTCATTCCTAGGACCCAAGATATACTGGGAATACACTGGGTCAGGGTGCATAATCTTTTTTCTACTTTGATCAATTTGATCTGATAGAGTTTTATGAAGAATTTTTGTGCCTGGGCTCATGAGGAATATTTATATAATTTCCTTTTCCAGTGATATTTTGTCTGGCTTTGGTATGAGGGCAATGCTGCCCTCACCTGTGGAGGATGTTTGTTACTGTAGCCTAACCTACCCTAGCCTGACTGATACAGTTGCTGAAAAGAATGATGCAGCTCTGTATTTACAATCTCCAAAATTTAGTGCTAGGTGATAAATTCACGTTACAGACCCTATGGTATATGGTGTGTTATCATTAGCACAAGGAAAAATTAATCTGTAAACACACATACATAGGCATAGCATTTCTCTGGAGGAACACACAAGGAATTGAAAATAAGGCTGCCTCTGTGAAAAAGAACTGACCACTGGGGTAGTGAAGTTCAGTTCAGTTCAGTCTCTCAGTCATGTCCGACTCTTTGCGACCCCATGAACCGCAGCACACCAGGCCTCCCTGTTCACTCAGACTCATGTCCATCGAGTCGGTGATGTCATCCAGCCATCTCATTCTCTGTTGTCCCCTTCTCCTCCTGCCTTCAATCTTTCCCAGCATCAGGGTCTTTTCCAATGAGTCAGTTCGTCTCATCAGGTGGCCAAAGTATTGGAGTTTCAACTTCAACATCAGTCCTTCCAATGAACACCCAGGACTGATCTCCTTTAGAATGGACTGGTTGGATCTCCTTACTGTCCAAGGGACTCTCAAGAGTCTTCTCGAATACCACAGTTCAAAAGCATCAATTCTTCGGCACTCAGCTTTCTTCACAGTCCAACTCTAACATCCCTACATGACCACTGGAAAAACCATAGCCTTGACTAGACGGACCTTTGTTGGCAAAGTAATGTCTCTGCTTTTGAATATGCTATCTAGATTGGTCATAACTTTCCTTCCAAGGAGTAAGCCTCTTTTAATTTCATGGCTGCAATCAGCATCCACAGTGATTTTGGAGCCCAAAAAAATAAAGTCTGACGCTGTGTCCACTGTTTCCCCATCTATTTGCCATGAAGTGATGGGACCGGATGCCATGATCTTAGTTTTCTGAATGTTGAGCTTTAAGCCAACTTTTTCACTCTCCTCTTTCACTTTCATCAAGAAAAAGGAGACTTCTTTTTCCTGTTTATCCTTTCATACCTTTTGAACTTTGTACCATGTACAAGTAAGTATTCTTATACACATGCACATCCTTTTATTTTATAAAAATGCTTGCGTCATAAGGAAACATAGTCACAAACAAGCTGAGAGTCACAGAAACAAGCTTTGTGTTGGAAGAAATGCTGGGAGCGGGGCATTGTTCCTGGCTCCATGGCCTTGAAGCTCAAGGAAGTGGTCCTCATTAAGATTCTGTAAAAACTTTAATATTCTTTAAGGAATTCCTTTTCTTTTTTAATATGTATTTTTATCTATTTACTTGGATGCACCCTGTCTTTGCTGAGGCATGCAAGATCTAGTTTCCTGACCAGGAACAGAACCCATGCCTCCTGCACTGATAGCCTGGAGTCATAGCCACTGGACCACCAGTGAAGTCCGTAAGGGGTTTCTATTCTGCTTAATAGAACTTCAACGTAGAACCCAGACTGATGTTGTCAACTACAAATTGGTACTTGTCATGGGCACTCACCATCTACCTGTACAAAGATTAAATCAGGGAATGCTGCAGTTGCTGATTTTCAACCCCCCTGATAGGTCAGGTTGGAGAGAAGGAATGAGGCATTCTGTGCTCTGGGGAAAACTGAGTGAACAGGTTTTCAGATAGTTAGATATTTTCAGGAGCTGATTTTATCACCCCAGTTCTTGTGTCTCCTCATATCTAGAAAAGCAGTTAATCCCTGCACGATGACATCAGCTCCTCCTGACTAGCAGAAGACTTTTGCAAAGATAAATGCTTGTTGCATGAATCCCCCCTTCACCAAATCATATGCACACTGACTTTCTTCTCACCCCCCAGCTCTTTGGAGCAGTCTCTCAGAGCGACCTGAGGTGCTGTCTCCCGGGCTTCGGTCCTCATTTTGCCCCCAGTAAAGCTTAACTCACAACTCTCACGTTTTGCATTTTTTTTTTTTTTTGAGTGAACAATGTGACTGTAGGAATACCTAAAGGGACAGCTGAAGGAAGCATGTGTCTGAAAGGTCCCTTAATGACTGTTACCCCAGGGGGCTTCCTACCACACACAGCACTGGTCATTAAGGAAAACCCTGCATCGACCGATACCTGCAGGACCTTTGGCATATTGAACAAAAGACTGTTCTTGGAAAAGGACGGGCGGTGCTGCTAGCGTTCTCTTGTTTCCAATAGGGGCCCTCACAGCTGCACTCTGCAGGTGGTGCTCAGCTTCGGCTAAGCCGAGCGCGCTAAGGGAGGAAGCAGGCAGGACTGAAATTCCCCAGAGGCCCCCTCACTTCCTCAGTGACACCATCACTCCTGGGCCAGAAACACTGCGACCGCATCCACAGATCTGCCTCAGACCCCGGACAGGCTGCTGTCACGCCCAGAGAGGATAAGCTCTGGAGTTTTAGGACACAAACTTGAGAGAATAGCCATGGCTTGCGGAGAGGTCCTTTATTAACAAAACAATATGTGAATCTATACCCTAAGTTGGCTATTATGTACGAGAATTATAAAATGTGGATTGGAAAACACAGATAAAACTCATCAGGGCTGACTGAAGTCAGGGCAAGGAGAGGAGAGGAACAGGGGTGGGACTCCGGCTTTGTCTATAATGCTTCACATTTGTTAATAAGACGATGATATGCATATCAGACAAACAGGTAAGTTATTAACTCCTGATGCTGGGGAATTTCCCTGGTGGTCCAGTGGTTGGGACCAAGCTCTCTCACTGATGAGAGCCTGGATTAGTGAACTAAGATCCTGCAAGCCAGGCTTCGAGGTCAAAAAAACAACCAACCAACAAACAAAAAACTTGGTGTTGTAAATGGGAATATTTGCTAAATTTTTCTATATATTTTTCAATACATTTAGCTAAAAAAACTAATAGAAAATTGAATGTGTTCAGATTTTGGTTTTTGGTTGTTTTTTTTTTTTTTGGCTGCACCATCAAGGGTCAAACCTGGGCCCAAGGCAGTAAAACCCTGAAGTCCTAACCATTGGACCTCCAGGGAATTCCCCCCACCCCTTTTTTTTTTTAAAAAACTCTTTTTGGAATGTGTTCAGATTTTAACCAAGAGGATGTTATGGAGAATCCTGCAAAAAATAGAAACGCTCGTTCAGGCATCACAATTTAGCTTTTTCTCACAGCAAGACTCCAGTAGTCATGTATGGATATAAGAGCTGAACCATTAAGAAGGCTGAGCACTGAAGAATTGATGCTTTTGAACTGTGGTGTTGGAGAAGACTCTCGAGAGTCCCTTGTACGGCAAGGAAATCCAACCAGTCAATCCAAAAGGAAATCAATCCTGAATATTCATTGAAAGAACTGATGTTGAAGCTGAAACTCCAATCCTTTGGCCACGTGATGCTGGGAAAGATAGAAGGCAGGAGGAGAAGGGGACAACAGAGGACAAGGTTGGATGGCATCACCGACTCAACAGACATGAGTTTGAGCAAGCTCTGGGAGATGGTGAAGAACAGGGAAGCCTGGCATGCTGCAGTCCATGGGGTCACAGAGTTGGACACGACTGAGCGCCTGAGCAACAGCAATAACACAGCAAGACAAGACCAAGAGTTTGGTCCTTCCTGTTCTGCTCCTGGTGTAGCAAAGGGAAGAGTGGAGTGCCATCTTCCCTCCTTCAGCCACCTTGGCCGTCAGAAAATACCTAGTCACTGGGTTCTGGAAGTGGGTCCTGAATGTGGATGCGGGCTCAGCCTGGGAGGAGGGAAAACACTTGAGAATCTTCCTCCCTGTTCATGATGGCCCCGCCGCTTCACCCAGTCATCTCTTTGGCTAGTATCTTTCATCCCACCTCTCAGCCTAGGGCTCACGTGATCCTGCTCAGGAAGGGGGAAATACAGATGCCCTCTCACACACGCGCGCTCACACAGGTAGCTGTGGGGGGTCAGCTTGGTCTTGACTTCAAATGTCTGTTTAACGCGGGTCACGGCCCAGACGTCTGAGTGCTGCTATCCTGAGCAGCACAGACATAACAGGGCCGAGTCAGAAACCATCTCATTCATCTTCTCTCAAAACGTCTGAAAATTTCCCTCCCCCATTTTCTCCATCTCGGTAAATGACACCAGCATCCAATCCAAGTGCTCCAACCACAGACCAGGGGGCTGTCTTCCCTTACCCTCTACATCCCAGCCACCGGCTACAGGATAGATGATAGATAATATTTGCACTGCAAGTACTGGTTTGTAAAACTTGTGTTTTGGACACAGACATGCACGTCCACACACATAATATGCACTGCAATATAAAATGTATTTCTTCCTTTCTCTTGAAAGGGAAGGACTGTTACAAAGATGCGATTTTTATATTTTAATCCTCCTTAAGGTGGTTGGAAACAAACATTCAGAGCTCCAAGATTCTTTCTCTCCTTTTTTGTATTGCTAAATGTTTGGTATCCTCTTCATACTGTTGCCTTTCCTTTTCTACTGCTAAGAAATATGCTCTTTTTGTAAGAAATAATGGATGGAAAGTAGGAGGAAAGAGAGACTGTGGAAAGTAGGGTGCATTTGTGGGCTTCCCTGATAGCTCAGTGGTAAAGAATCCGCCTGCCAATGCAGGAGACTCGGGTTCAATCCTTGGTTGGGAAAATCTCCTGGAGAAGGAGATGGTAACCCACTCCAGTATTCTTGCCTGGAGAACCCCATGGACAGAAGAGTCTGGCAGGCTACAGTCCATAGGGTGGCAAAGCATTGGACACAACTTAGCGACTAAACAACAGCAACACTGCATCTTTAGTCTGCTGTGTCCCTGTTGATAGAGTGAAGACCAGCTAGAAGTCTGCTCTGCCCTCTGGATTCCCCAGCGCGCCATCTAGACCCTCTGTGCCACTTCCCACTTTTGACCTTGTGCTGTGGGTATGGAACACATGCTTTATCCTTTCTAATTATCTATACTCTGGTTGGGGAAGGTTCCTGCTATATTTTACCTGGGTTTTCACCCCAACCCTGCCTCGCCACCAGAGAGCCTAGGGAACTCTCCTACATCATGTGGTGGAAGTGTAAGTCGGTGCAGCTGCTGTGGAGAACAATATGCATTTCCTTAGAAAACTAAAAATAAAGTTTCCATGTGGTCCTGCAATATACCCTGATGAAACTGTAAGTCAAAAAGATACATACACCCCTATGTTCATGGCATCACTACTTACATTAGCCAAGACATGGAAGCAACTTCAATGCCCATGGACAGATGAATGGATGAAGAAGATGTGGTGCACACAGATAATGGAATATTACTCAGCCGTCGAAAGTGAAATAAAGTCAGTGACAGAAACATGGATGCAATTAGAGATTATCATACTAAGTGAAGTGAGTCAGAAAGAGAAAGACGAATACCATACGCTTTCACTTACATATGGAATCTAAAATATGACACAAAGTGAAAAATGAACCTATCTGTGAAACAGAAATAGAATCACGGACATAGAGAACAGACTAGTGGTTGCCAAGGGGGAGGGGGCTGGGGAGGGGTGGAGTGGGAATTTAGGGTTAGCACATGTAAGCACCTGTATACAGAATGGATAACCAACAAGGTCCTACTGTATAGCACAGGGAACTATATTCAATGTCCTGTGATAAATCACAACGGAAAAGAATATTTAAAAATGCATATTATATATGTATAACTGGATCACTTGCTGTACAGAAGAAATTAACACAGCATTGTCAATCAACTATACTTCAATATAAATAAATAAATAACAAATCTTTGGAGTGATTGCCTAATTCTAACTGCCTGCCTGCCTTCCTCTGTCCTTCCTTCTTTCTAAGCTTCCGTCCCTTTCTCCTTTCCTCCTTCCTTTCTTCCTTAGCGAGCTGGAAAACTGTGCTTTAGAAACTCTGTTTTCAGCGGGAATCAAAAGGGGCAGGGCCTTTGGTGCCAAGAGCATCCCCCCATGACACCTGCCCTTGTCTGTCCAGTAAACAGGCCTGCAGAGAATAAAATGTACAGCAAGCACAAAAAAGCCTGAGCGAGACAATGGGGACCTCCCAGGTGATGCGGTGGTTAAGACTCCACTCTTCCAGTGCAAGGGGAGAGGGTTCAGTCCAGGAACTAAGATCCCACATGCTGCATGGCATGGCCAAAAATTTTTTAAATAAAAGAAATAAGAGAGACAACTCTTGTCAACCTGGGCACAAGCAGAGTTTGTCAAGTGTCCTTGCCAATGTGAGGGAAGAAATCCCTTCATCTCATCCCTGTGGGGAAATGTCTTTTCCAGTCAGTTTTGAGTTATCTAACACTTGCTTTCTGACATGCAAGGGCAGCCTAAGGCTCGTCTTCACATCAGGAAGCAACATGACCTGCAGGCAGAGGTCACTGGTACACCTTGACACTCCAGTGCTTTCTCTTAGGGAGTTCAACGGGACTGCCATGGAATCTAATACTTGTGGGAAGAAAGTCAGTGAAAATAAGGTGAAAAGGCATCATCTCACACTAAGCAATATCCATTCCCTACAGGGGGATATCGCTCAGATAGAGTCAGAGAAACCATATGGAGACACATCGCTTTTATTTGCTGGATAATGGAGCATAGGGCAATGATTACAGCTTCTTTATGTCTTATGTGACTCCAAGCACAACCACCAGCAATCAACAAATAATTTTTAATAACAATAATAATGTTAGAGCTGAGAGCCATAAATCCTCTAACACTGCCCATTAAAAGTAGCCTGTAAACCATTTCCTGCAATTGCTTTCCAGACAGTTCCAAACATGATTCTATTAAACCATTAAATAAAACAGAACAGTCTGTCATACAGTGAGAGTGAGGATTATGTCAAAGAAGGTTAGAGGCTAAATTGATAGTATCTAGATTTTCTTGAGGAAGCAAGTAATAAAATTTTACTAACCCTTAAGTTACATAAAATATTCTCTGGCTGGAATCACATTTTGTCCAGAAGTACTTCTTTATCTCAAGGGGGTGATAAGATAATATGAAATATTATAACAAAGGGAAGATTGAAAATAATCGAGGAGAACTAAAGTGAACTTCACCTACCAAAAAATAACAAAACACTTCACAATTATAGAATTTCAGGGAGAGCAGCAGGGTCTGTCCTGTCTGAATATACCATAAGCTCACAGATGAAGCCAAGGTCATTGGTATCTAGAACCTTTAATTTTTCATATAATGAACATAACTTTTTTTAAAGATGTGATTTGGACCAGAAGCTAACTTCTTGAAAAAAAATGAAAGTTTTTTAGATTGTCTTCCATTATTTAATCAGAAGAGCTTTGAATACACTGAAAGAATCCATAAAATTCTAATGTTAGTAGCTTTTACAAATTGTTTATTAATGTAATTATTTTAAATTTATTTTTTAAAATTGAAGTATAGCTGATTAAAGCTGATCGCCGAAGAATTGATGCTTTTGAACTGTGGTGCTGGAGAAGACTCTTGAGAGTCCCTTGGACTGCAAGGAGATCCAATCAGTCCATTCTAAAGGAGATCAATCCTGAGTGTTCATTGGAAGGACTGATGCTAAAGCTGAAGCTCCAATACTTTGGCCACCTCATGCGACAAGTTGACTCACTGGAAAAGAGTCTGATGCTAGGAAGAACTGGGGGTGGGAGGAGAAGGGGACGACAGAGAATGAGATGGCTGGATGGCATCACCAACTCGATGGACATGAGTTTGAGTGAACTCTGGGAGTTGGTGATGGACAGGGAGGCCTGGCAGGCTGTAATTCATGGGGTCACAAAGAGTCGGACACGATTGAGCGACTGAACTGAACTGATAGCTGATTAATGATTTTTAAATGACTATTTGGAGATGGACTCAGGAGGGAAAAAAACTGATATAGGAAAAGCATATATGTAAATGCAAACAATGAAAAATAAGAAATAGGAATACAATGGAAAAAATGAGCTGGAAATCTTAGCATATTTCAGAATCCAGTGCAGCACAGAATTGCATGCTAACCTTCAACCCAATGAAACTATGTTTCAGATTCCTGTTAATAGAACAGGAGAAGAAATCTATGGAATTCTCCAAGCCAGAATGCTGGAGTGGGTAGCCTTTCCCTTCTCCTGGGAATCTTCCTAACCTAGGGATCGAACCCAGTTCTCCCACATTGCAGGCAGATTCTTTACCTGCAGATTCTTTACCCAGTAGCCCAAGGCTACTGGGTAGCCTATTCCTTCTCCAGGGGATCTTCCCAACTCAGGAATCGAACCGGGGTCTCCTGCATTGCAGGCAGATTCTTTACCAACTGAGCTATCAGGGAAGCCCAAGAAAAGCAATAGGAAAAGTTAACCTCTGGCACATTCCCAGATGAACTCACCATTAGCATAGAATTACAAAAAATAAGATTTGTTGTTTGTGGAGTTTCACCGAATAAAAATTCATGTCTTTACTCAAGAATATCCCATACACCTCTAGTGATAACGTGAAAAAAACGAAACAGTCTTCTGAATTGTTAATGCCTGTGGTCGGTAATAATATTTAAGGGCTTGTCAAACCACAATTTGATGGATTTTCTAAAAAGTGCACTTAGATTTTACAAGTTGTGTGAACACTTCTGTAATTTCCAATATACCATAAAACAATCTGCAATGTGTATTAAAGCTCATAGGGGTTGGTTGGTTTTTGTTTGTTTTGGTAGAATAATTTTGGCCCAATTTGTCAAAATTTGAGGATCTTAAGAGCTGTTTCAGATACAGGAAGACTTTCAGTTATCTGTATTAATCTTATATGATTAATTTTCATCTTAATAGGAAGTCTTATTTTTTAGCACCTAGAATTAATTAACTTGAAACCTAGTTATCCGGTAGGATTTAAAATCTGGCAAACCACGGACACCAGTCCTCAGGTTAGAAATTTAATGATAAAATGTGCTCGGTTGCTAAGTCATATCCAACACTTTTCGATCCTGTGGTCTGTGGCCCGCCAGGCTCCTCTGTCCATAGGATTTCCCAGGCAAGAACACTGTAGTGGGTTGCCATTTCCCTCTCCAGGGGATCTTCCCAACACAGGGATCCAACCCACGTCTCCTGCTTCACAGGAAGATTCTTTAGCACTGAGCCACCAGGGAAGCCTGATTATGAAATACCTGTCATCTTTCCAACACAGGGATCCAACCCACGTCTCCCGCTTCACAGGAAGATTCTTTAGCACTGAGCCACCAGGGAAGCCTGATTATGAAATACCTGTCATCTGAAAGGCACTCGAGGAATATCTGCAGATGCAGTGAATGAGGCAAAGGAATACCTCCCTGGTCAAAGGGTGACCAGGTCCGAACTGCAGCCAAAGAATGCTGTGTAAGAAAATCCCTAAGAATCTTCAGATTCACATTTCATTGTCAGCTACAAGTGACATCAGCTTACACAGAAGGCAAAAAAAAAAAAAAAAACAGACAAGATTCCAGTAAAGCTATTCATACCCTTTATGATGGGGGTTACAGGGCATTTAACCCAGAGAGAGAAGATGAGCTGCCCTCAGGATGGGAAGGCAATAAAAGCCCTTGTTATTATAAGACTTTCTTCCTCTGTCTTTAGCACCAAGAAAGAGGAGCAGTAAGGTGAAAAATAAGGCTTCATATCGAACACAAATGTCCTCCTCTCCAAAAGCTCTGAGGCTTCCTCGAAGAAAACTAATCAATAGTTAAGAGTCCAGTCAATCACAAGCTCTGAAACTGATGAAAACTCAACACCAAGATTCCCCTCAGTAAAGAAAACGAAGCGTGGGACTTCCCTGGTGCTCCAGAGACTAAGACTCTGCACTCCCAATCAAGGGGTCCCAAGCTCAATCCTTGGTCAGGGAACTAGCTCCCACATGCCTCAACTAAATATCCCACATGCCCCAAAGAAAATGGAAGATCCTGAGTGCTGCAATTAAGACCTGGCACAGCCAAATAAATAATTTTTTTTTTTTTAAAAAGGATGGAGGTTATTGTAGCTATTTCAGGGAAAACAAATACCTGCATTGCTCCCAGGCCACACAGTGGGAGACTTGCATTGGTCTTCAGGGCAATAACTACTACGCCGTATGCATTCAATCTTTGTCAAGACACTGCTTGCCAAGAGGCAACAATTCCAGGCTCAGTCCATAGCTTCAGTGTCATATTACGTCAGACAGTTGTTAGGAGAATCAGTATTCATCAATGCATGGTAAGTCAATTTCAAACTACAAAAATTCATAAAACACATCAAAATAAGTATAGTGCATACAACTATTCCACAGTCTAAGAAAAAGAAGTTGACATATATATATTTTTACAGAGTGATAATGCTGGTAAATGTGAAGTGTTTTTTTTTTTAATATTTATTTATTTGACTGTACCAGGCCTTAGTTATGGCATCTGGTATCTAGTTCCCTAACCAGGGAACAAACCTGGGGCCCCTGCATTGGGAGCACAGAGTCTTGGCCACTGGACCGTCAGGGAAGTCCTGTGAAGTATTTTAATACATGACCAACAGGTCCTCTCCTGTCACTGAGGTTGTTTTACAGAAAGAGCTGTGTCTACACTCAGCTGCATCAAGTACACAGTCACATCCCCCCACCCCATCCTCCCTCCCAGAGAGAGCCTTGAGATGGGAAAATGAGGAGGTAGGATATACCATAGAGGCTATTTTACAGAAAAAATATGTTAATATCGTACTAAGTGAAGTAAGTTAAAAACAAGTAGTATCACTTATATGTGGGAAATAAAAAATAATACAAATAAGTCTATAAACAAAACAAAAACAAATCCACAGACATAGAAAACAAACGTATAGTTACCAAAGGGGCGAGAAGGAGAGAGAGAGATTAGGAATATGGGACTAACAGATACAAACCACTATACATGAACTAGATTAACAGGAACCCAGTATACGGCACCGGAGAAGGCAATGGCAAGCCACTCCAGTACTATTGCCTAGAAAATCCCATGGATGGAGGAGCCTGGTAGGCTGCAGTCCGTGGGGTCGCTAAGGGTCGGACACGACTGAGCGACTTCACTTTCACTTTTCACTTTCCACTTTCACACATTGGAGAAGGAAATGGCAACCCACTCCAGTGTTCTTGCCTGGAGAATCCCAGGGACAGGGGAGCCTGGTGGGCTTCCGTCTATGGGGTCACACAGAGTCGGACACGACTGAAGTGACTTAGCTGCAGCAGCAGCAGTATATGGCACAGGGAACTCCATTCAGTATCTTGTAATAACTTATAATGGTAAAGAATCTGAAAAAGGTCTTATATATATATGTATGTGTGTGTGTGCGTGTGCACGCACGTGTTTATGTGTGGGTGTGTGTGTCTGAATCACTTTCACCTGAATACCTGAAATTAACACAGTACCGTAAATCAAGTTTGCATGTATATGTGTTGAGTGGCTCAGTCGTGTCCGACTCTTTGTGACCCCATGGACCACAGCCCTCAGGTTCCTGGTGTGGGTTTTCATGCCCTCCTCCAGGGGATCTTCCTGACCCAGGGATCAAACCCGCGTCTCTGGCATCTCCTGCATTGGCAGGCGGATTCTTTACCACTGTGCCACCTGGGAAGCCCATGTAAATTAATTATAGATAAATTTGAGAAAAGAAAAACATATGTTACAACAAAAACTCACAACAGATGTGTCATCTATACAAAAGGAACAGATACTGATGTTCTTTTTTAATGAATAAAAATATTGAGAAAAAGAATGCTTGGAAGAGCCCTTAAGAGAATATCCATTCATTCTGTCCTTCAACCTTCTAGCAGGGAAAGAACTAAAGCTATGTTCTCAGATTTAACAAGCAAAAAAAAAAAAGAGGCAAATCCATAGAGACAGAAAATGGAGATTAAAAGTCTATGTTATAAAATTTACCACCTTGACCATTTCTAGGCGTACAGTCCAGCGGCATCAAGTATGTTCACATTGCTGTGTAACCCTTGCCACAGAACTCTTCATCTTGTAACTTTTTTATTTAATATTTATTTTATTTATTAGGCTTCCCTGGTGGCTCAGATGGTAAAGAATCTGCCCATAATGCAGGAGACCTGGGTTCAATCCCTGGGTTGAGAAGCTCCCCTGGAGAAGGGAATGGTTATGCACTCCAGTATTTTTGCCTGAAGAATTCCATGGACAGAGGAGCCTGGTGGGCTACAGTCCCTGAGGTTGCAAAGATTTTTTAAATTTATTATTTATTTATTTGGCTGTTCTGGGATAATTAGTTTCGGGATCTTCGATCTTCGTTATGGCATGTGAACTTTCAGTTGCAGCTAAAAGTTGTGGGATCTAGTTCCCTGACCAGGGATGGACCTGGGGGTCCCTGCATTGGAAGCTTGGAGTGTTAGCACTTGACTGCCAGGGAGGTTCCTCATCTTATAAAACTGAAACTCCGTGCCCATTAAAGAGTACCTTCTCATTCTCCCTCCCCACACCTCTGCTAACTAACCATCCTTCTACTTTCTGTCTCTACATATCTGACTACTCCACGTACCTCATTATGTTACATATATTTTACCACAATAAAAAAAAAGTTTTAAGGAAAAAATAAGAAACCTTTCCCTCCTTTCCATATCAATTGCCCTGTCCTGGCCAGGCCACTGTTTTCTTATATAGATAATGGCAGGAACCCCATGACTAGTCTGCATCCCTGTCATGAATCTGACCTGAGACCCACTCAACTCTCCGCTTCCGTTCTGAAACTGTCAAGGATTTAGAAATTAATTTCCGCACAATCAAATGGTCAGGTGGCTCAGTGGTGAAGAATCTGCCTGCCAATGCAGGGGACGCGGGAAACACGGGTTCAATTCTTGGCTCAGGAAGATTCCCTAGTAGGAGGAAATGGCAAGCCACTCCAGTATTCTTGCCTGGAAAATTCCATGGATAAAGAAAGTTGGAGGGTTGCAGTCCATGGGGTCTCATGGGGTTGCAAAGAGTTAGACATGACTGAGTAAGTGCACGCATACAATCAAATACAAAATCCTTAGACTGCCTCAAGGCTAACAGAGGGTGAACCACCAGCTTCCCAACTTGCTAAGATGCTGCTCCTCAGAATGACACGGAGAGACAAGCAAAACACAGAGGTCACACAGCTAGTCTAAGAGACCTTTCTGCTAAATGCAGCCTTTGGTTGTAAAACATACCGGTAGCAGTATCCGCTCGGCTCTCGGCACTGTGGAGAGCCAAAAAGTAAGCGACTGTAGCCCCATTCTGATCAAAGAGTTACGTGGAAGTCTGACTAGTTTTGGCAAGCTAGTTTGATCTAAGCTAGTCTAAACCAAAGTTGGGCCTCACTGCCCGGACCCGCCCCCATTCAATGACAACATCTACCATTACTGATGTACCCACTGCACCTTGGGCAGTGAGCATCCTCTCAGGTATCACCCCCAACAGTAAGTGCTGGAAGAAAGGGCTCCCCACACACCCCAGCCAACAGCAACTGTGCCTCCTGGCTCACTGGGAGGGCTGGGCCCAGCAAGCAGGAGGCAGACAGCCTTCTCCCGGCACTGTGGGCAGCTTCCTGGACTGGTTCTGCAGCTGGAAAACAGTTTTCATTCTGTCAGAGGAAAGCCGCATAGGCCCCCAGAAACTGTTTGGGAAGACAGTGCAGTTCAGTTCTGCATCAGAAATCTGACACCTGCCTCAATGAAGGGGGTAAGGACAGTTCCATCACCTGCCTGCTGGCCATCTCCTCCTTCACAGAGGGGAGAATCTGTACATCCTGGAAGAGACTTTGCACCTTTTAAAGGAAAAAGAACATTGTTCTGAGGACTCTGGGGGGGAAAAAATGAAAAACACTGTTGCCAAAATTTCAGAGCAAAAAAGTTCATAAAATAGCTGAAGGATCTGGGGCTTCCCTGGAGGTTCAGTGGTTAGGAATCCGCTTGCCAATGCAGGAGACAAAGGTTCGATCCCTGGCCCAGGAAGATCCCACATGGAGGGGAGCAGCAGAGCAAAGAAGGCTGTGCACCACAATTACTGTGGAGGGAGAGCTGGGGAACTGCAGCTCCTGAGCCCAGAGAGCTCAACTACTGAAGCCTTCGTGCCCTAGAAGCCATGCTCCACAGCAAGAGAAGCCACTGCCGTGAGAAGCCTGCTCACCAAAACTAGAGAATAGTCCCTGCTTGCTGCAACTAGAGAAAAGACCACACAGCAACGAAGACCCAGCACAGTCAGAGATGAATGAATAAATAAAATTATTCAAAAGAAAATCTGGAGTAATGAACCAGGAGTCAGGGAGTTGTGCTGAGAGAAAGTCCCAGAGATTTGCAAAAGTCCTGGAGACCTTGGCAAAGTGCTGATTTCTGCCTGAATCTAGGGGAAACCCATCAGAAAAGAGTAGGTGAATAAACCTAAAAAACCAGAAGTACTGATACATGTAACATGCTAAGTCGCTGCAGTCGTGTCTGACTCTTTGCAAACCCGTGGGCTGTAGCCTGCCAGGCTCCTCTGTCCAGGGGATTTTCTAGGCAAGAATACTGGAGTGGGTTGCCATTTCCTTCTCCAGAGGATCTTCCAGGCCCAGGGATCGAACCCACATCTCTCACATTTCCTGTATTAGCAGGCAGGTTCTTTACCTCAAGTGCCACCTGGGAAGGCACAACTGATCCAAGGGTGGGCCTCAAAAACATTATGGTTAGTGAAAGAAGCCAGGCAGGAAAGACTGGATATTATATGATTCCATGACATGAAGCGTCCAGAAAGAGCAAAGCTACAGATAAAGAAAGCAGATAAAGTGTTGCCTGGGGCTGGAGGTGGGGAGGAGGGCTGACTTCAAACAGCCATGAGTTACTGGGACTTCCCTGGTGGTCCAGTGGTTGAGAATCCACCCACCAATTTAGGGAACACAAGTTTGACCCCTGGTCCAAGAAGATCCCATATGCCACAGCCCGCATGCCACAACCACTAAGCCTGCGTAGCCTGGAGGCCTCATGCCACAATGAGAGAGCCCATGCACCCCGACGAATAGATCCCACATGATGCAGTCAAGATCCCATGTACCACAACAAAGACCCCATGCAGCCAAATACATATTGGAAACAAAAAGCAGCCGTGAGGTATGAAACGGGATGATAGAAATGTGTTAGAGTAGATTGTGGCGATGGTTGCACAACTCAGTACCTTTACTAAAAATCACTGAATTGTCCACCTAATCATGGATGAACTTTATGATACTTAAATTTATAATTCAATAAAGCTGTTCAAGATTCCCAGGTGGCGCTGCTGCTGCTGCTGCTAAGTCTCTTCAGTCGTGTCTGACTCTGTGCAACCCCATAGACGGCAGCCCACCAGGCTCCCCCGTCCCTGGGATTCTCCAGGCAAGAACACTGGAGTGGGTTGCCATTTCCTTCTCCAATGCATGAAAGTGAAAAGTGAAAGTGAAGTCGCTCAGTCGTATCCGACCCTCAGCGACCCTGTGGACTGCAGCCTTTCAGGTTCCTCCATCCATGGGATTTTCCAGGCAAGAGTACTGGAGTGGGGTGCCATTCAGGTGGCACAGTGGTAAAGAATTCACCTGCCAATGCAGGAGATATGGGTTGTGAAGATCCCCCGGAAAAAAAAATGACAATCCACTTCAGTATTCTTGCCTGGGAAATCTCATGGACAGAGGAGCCTGGCAGGCTACAGTCCATGGAGTCACAAAGAGTCAACCACAACTGAGCAACTGAGCACACTCACACACACACACACAAAGCTGTTCAAAACAAAACCACATCCTAGATCAGGAGAATAAAATAAATGGACAAAAAACCTTATCTAGAAGTGAAGATAAACTGAAAGGCTACTCCAAGTAAACTACAAAGGTAAATTAAAATAAAATAATTATTAATTAACTGACTAGAAAAGAATAAGATTAATATAAAAAATTTAGGAGCTATTAAAGAATTAATAAAAAGAGCTTTCATTCAAAATTTATTTTTAAAAAAGAAAAGAAAATAGAAATTCCAAAGGAGATAAATAAAAATAAACTGAGGCTTATCGAAATTTTTGAGCTTGAGCAAAAATGGATTCAAACCAGGCAGCATCTAATCGAGCAGATGGAAAGGAGCTCTGAGGTTCTACACAGAATGGAAGACTTTTTTTCAACGAAGAACGATTGAATTACAATATTAGTTTCAGACGTACAACACAGTCATTCAATATTTTCATGCCCTATAAAATGATCACCAAGATAAGTCCAGCTACCATCTGTTACCCATACATTTGCAATATTATTACAATATTATTGACAATATTCCCCATTCTATACATTACTTCCCTGTGACTTGCTTATTTTATAACTGGAAGCTTGTACTTCTTAATCTCCCTCACTTACTTCATGCATCCCTCAAGCTTTCCCTTGGCAATCACCAGTTTGTTTTCTGTTATCTATGAATATTCTTGTTTTATTATCCTTGTTCACTTGCTTTGATTTTTAGATTCTACCTATAAGTGAAATCATACAGTATTTGTCTTTATCTGACTTATTTCATTTTGCACAATGCCCTCTAGGCCCATCCATGTTGTTTCAAATAGCAAGATTCCATTCTTTATTATGGCAGAGCAATAAAAGGAAAGATTTGTGTAGCCAGAGGGAAGCAGAAATAAGGAAACTGTACTAGGCAAAAAAGTGGGTTGGTAATTGTAAAGTCACTTTCCTTTAGGGGACTACAGTGGTCTATCAGGCAGATTGCCTGAAAGTGTTGATCAGGTCATTTCAGACTGACTGGTTTAAGATTCCTGGAGTTCTCTGGTGGTCCAATGGTCAGGACTCTGCCCTTGCACTGTGGAGGGCCTGGGGTTCAATCCCTGGTCAGTGAACAAAGATGCCACAAGCCACGCAGTGCAGCTAAAAAAACAAAAAATGTCGATTCCATTTCTGAGAGAAGATGAAATTGTAATTAAGACTCTTTGGTATTTATGAGGTGTAGCATAATTGACTCCATTTTGGCCCTGTTGTGCTGTATTTTAACAGAGGTATAAAAATGAAGACGTAGGATTTGCTTTTAACTTGAAAACAGAGGAAATACCCCTAATGTTAAGAGTGATATTCTCTCTTTAAATTAATTATAAGTGGTTTTTATTTTCTCTTTTCTTCTCTAAATTTCCTATATGACACAATTTTTATTATAAAATTCGATTATACGTGAGCATGTTTATAAGTAATGAACTTGAAAACTTAAGTGAAAATTGGTGAACTTGCAGAAAATATAAATTACCCAGGACTTAACAGGTGGTCCAGTGGTTAAGACTCTAAGCTTCCACTGAAGGGGGACTGGGTTCAATCCCTGGTTGGGGAAATTTCTCAAGCTGTGGTGTGAGGCTCCTCCCAGAAAAATTACCCAGATTGCTTTAAGAAGAAACAATAAGCAGCAAGGACCTAGCGTATAGCACAGGGAATGAACTACATTCACCATTTTTTAATAACCTATAAAGGAAAGAAATCTGAAAAAGAATACATATATACATATACCAAACTTAATCACCTTGCCGTACACTTGAAACTAACACAACACTATAAGTCAACTATACTTCAATTTAAAGAAAACAAACAAGAATTTCCTGGTGGTCCAGTGGTTAGGACTCAGCACTTTCACTGCCAGGGCCCAGGGTTCAATCCCTAGTGGAAGAACTAAGATCCCACCAGCCACCAGATGTGGCCCCTCTCACCACCATCCCCCCAAAAAAACCTTAAAAAAAAAGGGCAAAGAATTTGAATAGACATTTTTCCAAAGATATACAAATGGCTAAGGGACAAATGAAAAGGTCTTCACTGTTATTAATCATTAGAGAAATGCAAAGCAAAACCACAATGAGGGACTTCCCTAGTGGTCCAGTGGTTAAGAATCCACCTTGCAATGCAAGGTAGGTGGGTTAGATCCCTGGTAGAACTAGGATCCCACACGCGATGGAGTAAGGAAGTCCTTGCACCGTAACTTCCGAGCCTGACTGCCACAACGAAAGGCCCCATGTGCCATGACTCAGCCAAACAAATACTATTTTTTTTTAAAGAACACACACAATGAGATACCACTGCCCATCCACTAAGATGGCTATGATCAAAACAACGGACAAGTGGTGGTGAGGATGTGGAAAAATTGGAAACCTCAAACATTGCTGATGGGAATGTAAAACGGTGTAGCCAGTGTGGAAGGCAGTTTGGTGGTTCCTCAGTAAGTTAAACATAAAACTACCATATGACCCTGAAGTGCCATTCCTAAGTTAACATACCCAAAATAACTCAAACAGGTGTTCAAATGAAAACTTAGTCATAAATACACACAGTAGTATTGTTCACAATGGCCAGCGGAGGAACTCTATAAATGTGTTAGGTGAAGGAACCCAGCTACAAAGGCCTTATGTTCCATGTATATGAAATATCCAGAGAAGACAAACCCATAGAGATAGAAAGGAGATCAGAAGTTGACAGGAGCTGGGGGGTGGGATCAAAGGGGACTGATTGACTCAATGCATTTGGGGTTTCCTTTGGGGCAGAGATGTTCTGGGCCCAGGTAGGGGTGATGACTGCATAATATTGTGAACGTACTAAATATACTGATGGTAAATTTTATGTTATGTGTATTTTACCACAATTAAAAAAAAAAAAAAAGCTAAGGCAAATCCTGTAGAAGCTGGAAGCTGCCAGACAAATGTACTTTGCAGAGCTGGGTGGCCAGTCCTTCCTTGAAGGGGGCTGTGAGTGGGGCCTCTGCATCCTCCTCACCAGGTTTGTCATGGGAGTTTTTTAATGAGATGATCACTGCTCTCTCTCTTCACTCCCACTCCCCGGACCTTCTCTTTCGGGAGAAGCTGTCCTTTGCTCTGCCCTGCCTCAGGGAAAGGGTGACTCCAGGACCTGAGTCCTATCTTTACATTTGAGTTTGGAAAAGTGAGGTCCTCTGGGCATGAATACAAAAGATTTTGGAAGGATGTGGTCAAATTCCCAGCCTCAGGGGTTTAACGTTGGGTTAGAATTTAAGGAATCCTTGCTTGGAGTGGAAAAAAATATAAGGGAAAGTGATAAAATTATTTGCTCAAAGAATGGTATCTCTCAATTTTATTTGAAATAGCAATTCAATGCATCTTCTACTTGAAACTGGGAGGGGAGGGAACTTGGATTTTTGAGAGGCAAGGGAGTGAGGGAGAGATGCCAATAGATTCGGAGGGTCTAGAGGGGAAGTCTGGCTTCTATAGCTGACTTAAAACTCAACATTCAGAAAAATGAAGATCGTGGCATCTGGTTTCATCTCCTCATGGCAAATAGATGGGGAAACAATGGAAACAGTGACAGGCTTTATTTTCTTGGGATCCAAAATCACTGTGGATGGTGACTGCAGCCATGAAATTAAAAGATGCTTACTCCTTGGATGAAAAGCTATGACAAACCTAGACAGCATATTAAAAAGCAGAGACATCACTTTGCCAACAAAGATCCATCTAGTCAAAGCTACAGTTTTTCCAGTAGTCATGTAAGGATGTGAGAGCTGGCCGTAAAGAAGGCTGAGCGCTGAAGAATTGATGCTTTCGAACTGTGGTGCTGGAGAAGACTCTTGAGAGTCTCTTGGACTGCAAGGAGACCAAACCAGTCAGTCCTAAAGGAAATCAATCCTGAACATTCACTGGAAAGACTGATGCTGAAGCTCCAATACTTTGGTCACCTGATGCTCGGAAAGATTGAGGGCAGGAGGAGAAGGGGACGACAGAGGATGAGATGGTTGGATGACATCACTGATTCAATGACATGAGTCTGAGCAAACTCTGGGAGACGGTGAAGGACAGGGAAGCCTGGCGTGCTGCAGTTCATGGGATGGCAAAGAGTCAGACACAACTGAGCAACTGAACAACAGCAGGGAAGGAGCCTGATTGTCACCTCTGTGTCTCTGTGCAACTGGCCTGGCACAGGAGTGAATGGCAGTCAGTAGACAGAGAAGATGGCAAAGCACCTCCAGAGTTCCCAGCAGCCCCAGGGTGGTGCAGGAGAGCAGCCAAATTCCCTTTCTACCACCCCCACCCCCATGTCCAGTGAACAGGCACTTCTAGGTGAACTAGAATCAATCTCAAGAAGCCCAGCAGGGCCTCTCTGGTGGTCCAGTGGTTAAGAATCCACGTGCCAATACAGAAGACTCAAGCCCTGGTCCCAGAATATTCCACAAGCTGAGGGGCAACTCAGTCTGTGCGTTCTAGAGCCGAGGCTCTGCAACAAGAGAGGCCACCCCAACGAGAAGCCCATGCACTGCAACTAGAGAGTAGCCTCTGCTTGCCACAACTAGAGAAAAGCCACACACAGCAAATAAGGCTGAGTGCAGGCAAAAACAATAAATAAATAAATATCCAAAAGCAGAAGAGCAGCAGTAAGGGACAACGGTGAATCACATTCCTGGACAGAGTGGGGCATTCACGTCTGGGCAGATGCCAGGTGGGACCGAAGTTCACCCTGGCCCGGCTCCCTCCCCACTGCATACGCCCTGGAGAAGGGAGGAGGGAGCTGAGCTGCAGTGATCCAGAGTGGCAGAGATCTTCCAGAACCAAGATCAAGTCTCCACGCCCTGATGGAATTTCTCAAAAGAAGAAGCAGACTGACTCACAGAAAAACGAGGCTGTTTCTTCTCTGATACACAGCTTCAGAGACGGTGCCTGCCACAAAGGCAGTAAAGGGTTTTCACAGCAGGGCCCCCGTCCACATCCACAGCCCCATTTCCTGCCTATTTCTGCTCCACACCAGAAACTCCAGTACACAGACCATTCCACGAGCCCTCCTACTTCCTCAGCTCACCTGTGACAAGTGTTTAAACGGCCATATGCCTCCCACAAAGGGCTGAGGGCCTATGTCTTTTACACCTTCGTGGCTCTTCTGTAACCCGCAGAATGAAGTGGCAGCGATACCTTGTGACTTTCAAAGCTAGGTTGGAAAACTCCATGCGGCTTCTGCCTGATTCTCCAGAAGCACTCATTTTGAAGCCCTGAGCCACCAAGTTAGAAACATCTGACAGGGATAGAGTAGGATAATCAAATTGTTAACTTGGAAACCCTATAAGAAAATTATAGATAGACAGGAAACTTCATGGGGGCTTTGGGAGACCACAATAAGACTAATGATCCCTCAAGAAAGTAATTGAAAAATTCTGAAACAATGTGGGCTTGCTTGACTCATAAAGCAAAAAAAAGTCGCTAGGCATCAAAGCCAAATTGGCTGGCTTAACACGAAAATCAAGCTAGCTTGCTTAGCGACAAAACCACGCAACAGAAGCACAAGACATGCCCCAAAACAATAAAATAATGGTGTCATAAGACCTACATCCTGCCCAGTGAGCTCAGTGAGTTAATAACTCTCAAAACATGCTCTTTGGCCCCTAAGACATGTTCTTTGCACAGTGCCCTCAAACAACAAAACAGTAGAGAATAAGCCTACAACCTGCCCAGCAGTGTCATCAAGTTAATGACCCCCAAAACATGCTCTGTGCACACACAAAAAGACAATCATTTATGGAAAGGCGATTTTTCAAAATGAAAAACTGAGACCTGAAAATATTTTTCCAAAGTGCTACGGCAGTCCTGGCCTGACCACACAGGGACAAGAAAACCTCCCTACCCAACCTGGGGGAGGAACTGATGATGGAAACGTGATGTCTACTCAAGAAATTCAAAAATGATCCTCTTACCCTCCCAGTCTTTCTTCGATCATAAAAACGTAACCCTATCAGTTTCACATCCTGAGTCCAGCCGCCATGCTGTGAGGAAGACCCCAGCACACAGAAGCCTAGGTCAGGTATCCTGCTGACAACCCCCACAAAGGTCACATCCAGGAGCCAACACCAACCACTGGACATGGGAGTGAAGACGCTTCCAGATACTGCCAGCCCCAGCAGTGGGGTCACCTGCATCCTTGAAGCGTTTCTAGCTTGGGAATCCATTGCACTCTTGTTGAATTCCTGATACAGAGTGTCCGTGAGCGTAACAAAATGATCGTTTTTGGCTATTAACTTTTAGGGCAGCTGATTACACAGTAGTAGTAACTGGAACACGGCCGTGGTTAGTCACTCAGTCGTGTCTGACTCTTCGCAACCTCATGGACTGTAGCCTGCCAGGTTCCTCTGTCCATGGGATTCTCCAGGCAAGCACAGTGGAGTGGGTTGTCACACCTTCCTCCAGGGGATCTTCCCAACCCAGGGACTGAACCAGGTCTCTTGCCCTGCAGGCGGATTCTTTACTGACTGAGCCACGAGGGAAGTCCAAGAATACTGGAGTGGGTAGCCTGTCCCTTCTTCAGGGGATCTCACCAACCCAGGAATTGAACCGGGGTCTCCTGTATTGCAGGCAGATTGTTTACCAGCTGAACTACCAGGGAAGCCCATATGTAAAGAGTATCATGTGTAAAATAGATAGCTGGTGGGAAGCTGCTGTAGAGCAGGAGGGAGCTCAGCTCAGTTGCTCTGTGAAGACCTAGAGGGGGTAGGGGAGGGGAGAGAGCCTCTAAGAGATGGGATATATTTATAATTCTGACTGATTCATGTTGTTGTATGAGACCACCACAACATTGTAAAGCAATTAACCTCCAATGTAAAAAATAATTAATCAATTAATTTGCAGTCTGAGATAACCCACAGTATTTAATTTCCCTTAACCTGTGGTTTTTTGTTTTTCTTGTCATAGTTACAAGTTTACAAAATAAAAGAGGCCTTGCCTTTTGAGATGACACAGGGTAAGGAGCCTGGAGCTCACGTGAGTAAGAAAGTCTAGCTGGAGCCTTGAGTGGTTTCCTAAAGGCATTTCAGAGTGTGGTTCCTGCCAGTGAACATTCCAACTCCCCTTGCACACAGCCTCAGCTGGGCTTTTTCCAGGAGGCAGGGAAACACTTGTGAGTCACTTAGGAGCCAGATTCCATTCATGTCTATCATAAAAGTAAATTTCAGTTAAGAGCTGTTGTGGTGATTGCGATAAGAGTGAACTGATAATTGAGTTAATGCTAACAGATCCATCTGCAAAGAGCTGGCAGAGACGGCTGTGAAAGAGCCTGAGGGAGGGTGCAGAAGGTGAAGCTCTGTGTACACGGCAGAGTCCTTGGGCAATGGAGGCAAGGTCAACAAGGGAAGGGCTGCCAGCTTGGCTTTCCACCTAGGGGAGGCGGGGTGGGGCAGATGTTGAAAACCGATAGCATTTAGCTTGCAGTCAGAGGTGACAAGCTTTTTTTTTTTTTCTCTCCCACTGAGCTGGGTCTTAATTGCTGTATGTGGGATCTAGTTCGCTGACTGGGGATCAAACCCCAGTCCCCTGAATTGGGAGCACAGTTTTAGCATAGGAACCAACAGGGAAGTCCTGACAAGCATTTTTAAAGGCAGTATTGGCTCTGCACATTGAAAACTCCATCAGCCTCTCAAATTTCCCACACCGTCTTCCTGAAGTGAAACTGGGGGGGTGGCGGGGGTGGGGTGACTCAGCATCCTCCTCTGTCCCTCCCCCACGGGGCTGACTCAGCAGCATGAAACAAAATCTCAGACAGGACTTGTGAGAGTATCAACTAGGAGTGAGCAGATAAAGTCTAAGAATAAATAAGATTACTCCAGCTTTGGGCTTCCCTTGTGGCTCAGCTGGTAAAGAATCTGCCTGCAATGCGGGAGACCTGGTTCCATCCCTGGGTTGGGAAGACCCCCTGGAGAAGAGAAAGGCTACCCACTCCAGTATTCTGGCCTGGAGAATTCCAAGGACTGTATAGCCCATGGGGTCCCAAAGAGTCGGATACGTCTGAGTGACCTTCACTTTCACTTGTGTGGGTATGAGGATAGGAATCATTCAAAGGATTGATAATCCACGGTGTTATCAGGAAACCACTGACATTCAAAAGTTATCTAATAGTACTATCAAGATCTGTGCATTTGACTGCACATAAATTTTACCTCAGAAAAATATGTAAACAAACCTTGAATTCTAATTAATGATATGCATGGAATTGTCCCAATGTTTACAACATTGAAATGCATTAAAAATCAAATAAATTGATGATGGTTAACTAGAAAAGTATGTGCTAAAGCACCTTTAACAAAATGTTGTCAGTTATAGAATCTAACCTGCTGTTATATATGGGTGTTATATTGATGGTCTCTGTAAAAATCCTTTCAACTTTTCTGTATGTTTGACAGTCTTCATAATGAGATGTCCAGACAAAAGCACTGACATAATAATAGATAACTAACAAATTGAGAAGAAAAAATGCTAAAAATGTGTTTTGACTTTGGGAAAGTGTGGTCTTTTTTTGAGTTCTGACTACTTCTATGTGTTTTAACAGGTTCTAAGTCAGTAAGCATGCATCAAATGAACTCACTGGGCTATTTGATTACAATATGATACTCTTGGGACTTCCCTGTGATCCAGCGGCTGGGACTCTGAGCTTCCAGCAACACAGAGCGCCCAGGTTTGATCCCTAGTTGGGAACTGGATCCTGCCTGCCACAACTAAGAGTTATTAATAGAATGCTGCAACTAAAAAAGATCCCTTGTGCTGCAATTAAGACCCGGCGCAGCCAAATAGATAAATATTTTACAAAAATAATATTACACTCAGCTTCAGGCAGCATGATATCTGGTCAAGCAGACAATCTATCTGACATCTTAAAAAATGTATCAGGACAATTCAGACACATTAAAGGAAGACAGGAAAGAAAGACATTCTGAAATAAGGTGAAAGTGACACTAAGAGTAAAATAAGAAAGAACACTAAAAAGTAGGTGAAGTGTATTCAAAAGAGCGGTGATCTGGTCAGAGCAGCCACTGAGCTTCAAGTGGAACCAATGTGACCGCAACGACAAGGAGACAACTTGGAGTGCTGGAAAGGGAAAGGGCTCAACAGCGAGAGAGCTCTAAGAGTCAAGACTTACGGGGAAAAACAACCACCTGATAGACAAGTTAACAAGACGTACGAACAGAATGTTCACAGGACAAGGAATACAAACGGCAGCTATCTTGGGATCCAGAGGGGACCAAGCCCAGGGGATAAAGCTAAACCCTGCGGATGGCAGAGCAGAAAGGGGACAAAACCAGCCTTGACCTTCATCCGTGCTGGGACTGCTTGCTTCCAGACTTCTAGGCATGATAAACTATGTCCTCACTGTCTGGGCAGCTTGTAGTTATGAGGATAGTCTGGTTATGAGGATAGTGTAGTTATGATGATAGTGTAGTTATGATGATCGTTTAGTTATGAGGATGCTTTTGTTATGAGGATGGTTTAGTTATGATGATAGTCTAGTTATGAGGATAGTCTAGTTATGAGGATAGTCTGGTTATGATGATAGTGTAGTTATGATGATAGTGTAGTTATGATGATGGTTTAATTATGAGGATGCTTTAGTTATGAGGATGGTTTAGTCATGATGATAGTCTAGTTATGAGGATAGTCTGGTTATGAGGATAGTCTGGTTATGAGGATAGTCTGGTTATGAGGATAGTGTAGTTATGAGGATAGTGTAGTTATGATGATGGTTTAGTTATGAGGATGCTTTAGTTATGAGGATGGTTTAGTTATGAGGATGGTTTAGTTATGAGGATAGTTATGAGGATAGTCTAATTATGAGGATAGTTTAGTTTAGTTCTTGTGATACTTATGGGCTTCTCAGTGGTGCTAGTGGTCGCAGCTAAACACATCTCCGATATGTGGGTACTGTGTTGAGGTTGTTGATGAAGAATTTATTGCAGTATCGTTCGTGATGGTAAATGATTAGATACAACCTGAGTACCATTTGAAGGGAACTGGTTGAATAAATTATGATACATCCATATACATGGACACACACATCCACTCCATGATACATGGTTAAAATGGTCGTTTAAAAAGACAAGGCAACACCGAAGATGATATGCTGTATGATTCCATTTACATAAATTTTAAAAATGGGTAAGATTAATCTAAGGTTCTAGAAGCGATCACAGTGGGAGAAGGCACATGAGGCGGCGCTCGTGGTAAAGAAACTGACTCCAGTGTAGGAAACATTAGAGACACTGGTTCCATCCCCGGGCCAGGAAGCTCCCCTGGAGGAGGGCATGGCAACTCACCCCAGTACTCTCACCTGCAGAATCCCATGGACAGAGGAGCCTGGCGGGCTACGGTCCACGGGGTCGAAAACAGTCAGACATGACTAAGCATACACACACCCGTGGTAGTGAGAGTGCCGAGTCCTAACCATTGAATCATCAGGGAAGTCCCGAGTGTTTGTTTAATACCTGTTTTCCAGACAAACTGTAAGTACTGTGTGTACAACGACGGTGTCTGCCCTTGAACCACTCTATTTCCAGGACTCAGCCCCAGGCCCGGCACAGAGTAGGAGTCTATAAATACTTGTAAGGTAAGTGAAATCATAAATGAGTACTGAAGAAATGCTTTTTAAATAACCACAGAAAAATTAAAGTTACTTAGCTATCACTGTCTGAGGCAAAGTCACTTGTGGGGGAAAACCTGAGGTCCTCACAGCCTAAAACCCTCTCAGGAATGCATTCTCCCTTCAACCAGTATCAGGTCTCATCCCAGGCCAATAAAGGGGGCAGGTCTTGTACAAGTTGCTGGACTGGTACAGCTGGAAAGCAACTAAGCCTACTTCGGGAGAAAGGAGATGGCTAGTTTGAGGCTGGAGATTCAGTAAGTGAGATTCAGACCGGCTGGGCGCCAGAGAACAGAGCTTGGGAAGGAACAGGGGGCGTGAGCAGGAGTGACCCTGGAGGAAACGCATCACCAAGGGAAACCAGGGCAGAAACCTGGGGTGCTCCTGACACCCCGAACCAGAAACAAGGAGTGGGGGCCTGCACCGGTGATCCAGGGTTAAGAACCCGCCTTATGATACAGGGTGCTCGGGTTTGATTCCTGGTCAGGAAACTAAGGTCCCACCCATCAGGCAACGACTGTGTCCGAGTGCTGCAGGACAGAGCGTCACGCCGCAGCTAGAGTCGTGAGCCTCAATTCGAGGCCTTACGTGAGGGGACCACGGCCTGGGTGCGGCAAGCACATTAATGCATTATGAGAAAATATTTTTTAAAAAACGATGAGGGAGGCAATGCAGACAAAGGAGCTACACAAGGATCACTGGCTGTGCCGGGGGCATCGGTTTTTTGACCAGCTTGACCCAAATCTGCTGTGCAGCTTTCATCCGTCCACTGTCTCCCTGGGCCGCAGGTTCCCTGCGTGCAAAATGAATGGTTTCACAAAGACAACACTTACTAATAGTTCAGCACTTTTGTAAATGCCGATGTTCAATGACAACACTCTCCTCAAAAGAAAAAACGAAAGAACTTGGACAAATTAAACCCTTTCACCTTAAGGACCGGTTCCAGGTTGGGAAAGAAGTACATCAAGACTGTATATTGTCACCCCGCTTATTTAACTTATATGCAGAGTACATCATGTGAAATGTCAGGCTGCATGAAGCACAAGCAGGAATCAAGATTGCCGGGAGAAATATCAATAACCTGAGATATGCAGTTAACACCACCCTTATGGCAGAAAGTGAAGAAGAACTAAAGAGCCTCTTCATGAAGGTGAAAGGAGAGTGAAAAAGCTGGCTTAAAACTCAACAGTCAAAAAACTAAGATCATGGCATACAGGCCCATCACTTCAATGCAAATAGATGGGGAAACATGGAAAGAGTGACAGACTTTATTTTCTTGTGCTCCAAAATCACTGTGGACCATGACTACAGCCATGAAACTAAAAGACTTGTTCCTTGGAAGAAAAGCTATGATAAACCTAAACAGTATATTAAAAGAGCAGAGACATTAATCACTTTACCTACAAAGATCTGTCTAGTCAAAGCTATGATTTTTCCAGTAATCATGTACAGATATGAGAGCTGGACCATAAAGAAGGCTGAGCGCCAAAGAATTGATGCTTTCGAACTGTGGTGTTAGAGAAGACTCTGGAGAGTCCCTTGGACTGCAAGGAGAGCAAACCAGTCAATCCTAAAGGAAATCAACCCTGAACATTCATTGGAAGGACTGATGCTGAAGCTGAAACTCCAATACTTTGGTCACCAGATGTGAAGAGCCGACTCATTGGAAAAGACCCTGATGCTGGGAAAGATTGAGGGCAGGCAGAGAAGGGGATGACAGAGGATGAGATGGCTGGATGACATCACCGATTCAATGAACATCAATTTGGGCAAACTCCGGGAGATGGTGAAGGCCAGGGAAGCCTGATGTGCTGCTGTCCATGGGATCACCGAGTCGGACACGACCGAGCAACTGAGTGACTGAACAACAGCAACAACCTTAAGGATCTGGGCTAGATCCATGCAACAGTGCTCACTTTGGCTAAGTACTTATTTTCTTACTAGGCTCTCTAACCTAATCTATGTTTCAGTCTGGTTCTAGTTGTCCTGTAGGACTTCAGCTGTTTTCAATCACAATAGCTGATGTTTGTAGGATATATATTGTCTTTAAGGATCTAGAAAGTTCTTTCAGGTTGGCCCAGACAAACATTCTTGAGTGCAAATAGGGACACTTGTCCCAGGATGCAGGACTGGAAACGGGAGTGCAAGGCTGGGGTGGGGGCTGCCTGCAGGACCTGCACTTAACTCCCAGCTGTGAATGAAAAGTGTTCATGGGGTTCTCAAGGCAAGTATACTGAAGTGGTTTGCCATTCCCTTCTCCAGTGGACCACATGCTGTCAGACCTCTCCACCATGACCCGTCCGTCTTGGGTGGCCCCACATGGCATGGCTTAGTTTCATTGAGTTAGACAGGGCTGTGGTCCTTGTGATCAGATCAACTAGTTTCCTGTGATTATGATTTCAGTGTGTCCGCCCTCTGATGCCCCCTCGCAATACCTACCGTCTTATTTGGGTTTCTCTTACCTTGGTCGTGGAATATCTCTTCACAGCTGCTCCAGCAAAGCACAGCCGCTGTACCTTACCTTGGACGTGGGGTAGCTCCTCTCCGCCACGCTTCTGCGCGTGGTCGGTTGCTCCAGAGCCGGCGTCTCTCGCATCTGCGACAGGGAAGCCTGGCATTCATGGGGTCGCAAAGAGTTGGACACGACTGAGCGACTGAACTGAACTGTGAATGAAAAATGTCACCAGCAGCATCAGTAAACAGAAGATGCCGCAGCCACCGTCTAGGACAGCCACCTCCATCCTCCTCCAGGGGCCCTGAGGGAACTCAGGGTGGAGCCAGATGGCTGCCACTGAAGTCACCACCTGCTGTGGGCCCTGAGCGGATTTCAGGACGAACCAAAACAGCCCACTGGTCCTAGTCATCGAAGGTGCATATCAAAGGGGTGATTTCAGTTATCTCAGATTTTTGCATCTTTCCATACAGAGAAAAGTGCTAAATTTATTAACTTGAGATATCTGGTTTTCTTTAGTTAACAGCAATCTTTTGATGTTCTGCTTACCTGGTTTCTGTTTCAAAAAAAAAAACAAAACACCCCGATATATCCTGGCTCCTCCCTTGGCCCTTCAGAGCAGTCCCTCAGAGCATCTGAGAAACTGTATCCTCAGCTTAAGTCCTCAGGTTTATCCACCAAATAAAACAGAATTCTCAACTTTTAGGTTGTGTGTTTTTGGGGTTTATTTTTTCGGTTGACACAGCGAAACACTTGCTATTACTTATATTTTTGTTTTTTACCAGATCTTAGTTCCTCGACCAGGGATCGAACCCATGTCTCTTGCAGTGGAAGTCTTAACCACCAGGGAAGTCCCAAGACTTGCTATTAGGAGCTTCATCTTGCATACTTAGTCATGTCCAATGCTTTGCGACCCCATAGATAGCAGCACGCCAGGCTTCCCTGTTCTTCACCATTCCCGGAGTTAGCTCAAATTCATGTTAATTGAGTCAGTGATGCCATCCAATCATCTCATCCTCTGTCTTCCTCTTCTCCTCCTGCCCTCAATCTTTCCCAGCATCAGGGTCTTTTCCAATGATTCGGCTGTTTGCATCAGGTGGCCAAAGTATTGGAGCTTCAGCTTCAGTATCAGTCCTTCCAATGAATATTCAGGGTTGATTTCCTTTAGGAATGATTGGTTTGATCTTGCAGTCCAAGGGATTCTCAAGAGTCTTCTCCAACACCACAGTTCAAAAGCATCGATTCTTCGACATTTCAAATAAAGTTTGTCTTTTTCCAGTATATCTTACCTTGAATATACTGCCAGAACACAGATCCTAAAGTTAGTCACAGATCTTGGATAACCTCGATTCACAGCAGTTTATGTACTAAAAATATTTATGTATTCCCTAATCTTAATGGGCACAATAGCAGTCTCTCAAAAAACCATGCAGTGGGATGTCATAGAACGTGGATTGTAGCCCTAAATCATTTCTAGGTTTCTTTCTTTCTTTTTTTTTTTGGTCAAGTCATGTGGCTTGTGGGAATCTTAGTTTCCCAACCAGGGAGGGAGCCTGACCCTCAGCAGTGAAAGGGCCTAGCACAGAGGCCTAGCATACCAGACTGCCAGGGAAATCCCCATTTCTAGTTCAATTCTGTTTCTTGGTTGCTGAGTCAACTTGGGTAGGTTTCAAAGATAGAAGAGCAGAGCATTGCATTCCCTCTGGAGGAAGTGAGGCGTGATATTGATCTGAAATATCTCTCACGAGATGGCTGCTGACTATTTTTAGCACCAGAGGGACCAGTTAGTTCCCCATTTAATCTTGTACTGGGCTGGAGGCTGCCAAGGCAGCAAAGGGTTTAGAGCCATGTGAAGACAAGGACCCAAGGAGAAGTTTAGGGTCTCAGCTCTGTTGCAGGAAGGGGGACCTCTTCCAGGGCCTGAGACGGGACTCTTGTCTAACACTCAGAAATGAATTATGCAAGGAGACACACGTGCTGACAAAGCAAGAGACTTTATTGGAAAAGGGCACCCTGGCAGAGAGCAGGAGGGTAAGGGAACCAGGAGAACTGCTCTGCCCCGTGGCTCACAGTCTTAGGTTTTATGGTGATGGGATTAGTTTCTGGGTGGTCTTTGGCCAGTCATTCTGACTCTGGGTCCTTCCTGGTGACACCCAGCCAAGGTGGATGCCAGCAAGAAGGATTCTTGGAAGTGGAAGGACATGTGGCATCTCCTTTTGACCTTTCCCAAACTCTTCCGGTTGGTGATGGCATGTTAGTTCTGTGTTCCTTACCAGGACCTCCTGTCGTAAAATAACTCATGAAAATGGTTACTGTGGTGCCTGGCCAGTTCCAGTCAGTGGGGTTTCCCTAACAGCTCCACAGCTTGGGATCTTTGGGCTTTACCATCACAGTGACCAGGCCCCAGGTAAACAGACCAACTCCAGAGGTTAAGGGCGGGGTCGTCAGAGTCAGATTAACCAGGGTTGCTGCACACTCACCATGTGCTACCCGGAAGACATGCACAAATCATGTGAGTACTCTGCACCCCCAGACCCTCCTCCATAAAGGACAGAAACACAGTTTCCCTCAGAACTGCTTTGGAGATGAGATTCCTAGAGGAGAAACAGAAGCTGGTCACAATTGTGTATTTGGCACCTAGTTCTCTGCTTGACTCCAAATAGGCGCTCGCTGAAAAACTGCTGAATGAATAAATACATGAAGGATGAATGTGAAATGTGTAACAAAGGGCCTGCCTCGTGGTACATACTGAAAGAAGACACATGAACGGAATGGTTTACATAGAGTCTGGGACACAGAACAGCGCGGGGCTGATTTGTATAAGGCCTCAGCTGGAGGAAGAAATCTAAATGCAGGTGAACTGATTGATAGTTACTGTGTCCTCATCTCAGGAAAGCAGCCAGCCTGGGAAAGCTAGGTGAGTGTAAATGTACAAAAGGAGCACTCTTCTGTTCGAGTCAACATTGTGTGTATGTGTGTGTACTCAGTCACGTCAGATTCTTTGCGACCCCATGAACTATAGTCTGCTAGGCTCCTCTGTCCATGGGATCGATCCTCCAGGCAAGAATACTGGAGTGGGTTGCCATGCCCTCCTCCAAGGGATCTTCCCGACCTAGGGATCGAACCCACCGTCTCTGTGTCTCCTACATTGGCAGGTGGGTTCTTTACCACTAGCGCCATCTGGGAATTAAAGGAGAACACAAACCATTTTCCCCAACGCCCAGCTGGGGCCCTGAGGACTGAAACCACCTGACCCCACATCTCCTCTAGAGGCTGAGTTGATTTCACTTTAGAATTCCACCGCCCTCATTAGCATGACTTTGCCATTCCAAAAGCCTCTGCCCAGACAAAAGGCTGGATTGTTCAGAACAAGAACTTCCTGAAAGATTCATGCCGTTCAGTGGAAGCCACAAACAGATACTTTGTCCCTTAAGATTCTTCAGATCTCTCAAATTCCTCACCAGTCCTGGATAGTTGCCTCCTGATCCTTATCCAGTCCTGATCAAGGGCATAAACTGAACCCCCCATTCTAATCCCTTTCCACCTTGCCTTCCCCTTGGAGCCATTGCCCATGCACCATGCAGGTGGTGTGCAGCAAGTGACTGTCAACTACACATTGGCACGTGGCATCTACCTCGACAAGGACTAAATAACGTGCTGCTGCAGCTGCTGATTTTCAACCCACACACCCTCCCGGAAAGAAACGAGGCACTCTGTGCTCTGGGGAAAACAGGTCTTAGGGGAGTTAGACGCTTTCAGGAGCCAACTTTATGAGCCCAATTCCCGTCTCTCCTCATACCTAGAAAAGCACTAACAGCCTTCACGGTGATGACCGCTCCTTGTGACTAGCAGAAACCTTCTGTAAAAAATATGTGCTTGACTGCATGTACTCCCCCTTCATCAAAATCTCATCTATACTGATCTTCCCCCCACCTCCCCACCGCCTCTTTGGAGCAGTCTCTTAGGCCTATCTGAGGTGCTGTCTCCCGGGCTATAGTCCTCAATCTGTGCCCAATAAAACTTAACTTGGGACTCTCACATTGTGCATTTTTTTAAAAAATTGGGCACAATAAACTCAGCTTGGTCTTTTCAGTGGGTCTTTAGGCACAGTTGCATTGATAAATAGTGTCACAACATCTAGAGTACAAAAGCAGCCTTAAGGTGCCTGGTCCACCAAGGATGGGCCCCACTAGCAGATTTTCTTCTCCTATGAAGAGTCATCAAGGCTCTGCTCTGAGACTCCTGTGCTAAGATCCCCCCTTCCCACGGGGCCTATTCTGTCCCTGCCTGGCCCACTTCCCGTGTCTCCCACAAATCATATTCCCCCCAAGACTGGCTTCTCTTCCAAGAACCAACTGACAAGGAAACCATCAGCACTGAGTCCTTATCAGCTCCCTCTGAAGGCAGCTGCCCCTCAAAACAGGATCTAAAATATCAGAGGCCTGCTCAGAAATCTCTTATCTCCTCTCTCAAGCAGGATCAGAAATTCCTACCATTCCTGTTTGGAAATAGAGATTCTGTATCTCTATACAGAAAAAAAAGATAATATAATTGTTCCCTCCGTTTTATCTGTCCAGGAATGGAAATAGCTGTACAGGACACAGAGAAGGGGTCTTCCTTGGTAACTCAGCTGGTAAAGAATCTGCCTGCAATGCAGGAGACCCTGGTTCAATTCCTGGGTTGGGAAGATCCTCTGGAGGACGGCATGGCAACCCACCCACTCCAGTATTCTTGCCTGGAGAATCCCCATGGACAAGGAGCCTGGTGGGCTACAGTCCATGGGGTCTAAAGGAGTCGGACACGACTGAGTGACACAGCACTTTCTTCAAAGGTAAAAAGTGAAAGTGTTTAGTCACTCAGTCATGTCCGACTCTTTGCAACCTTCATGGACTGTAGCTTGCCAGACTCCTCTGTCCATAGGATTCTCCAGGCAAGAATACTTGAGTGGGTAACCATTCCCTTCTCCAAGGGATCTTCCCAACCCAGGGACTGAACCTGGGTCTCCTGCATTGCAGGCAGATTCTTTAAATTTTTTAAAATTTATTTTTGGGTCACATGGCAAGTGGGATCTTCAATCTCTGACCAGGTATCGAACCCACACCCTCAGCAGTGAAAGCACAGAGTGCTAACCACTGGACCATCAAGAAAGTGAAAGTTGCTCAGTCGTGTCTGTCTCTTTGCGACTCTATGGACTATACAGTCCATGGAATTCTCCAGGCCAGAATACTGGAGTGGGTAGCCGTTCCCTTCTCCTATGGATCTTCCCACTCCAGGGATTGAACCCAGGTCTCCAGCATTATAGACGGGTTCTTTACCAGCAGAGCCACCAGGGAATCCCAGTAAATGTTTTTGGAATGGGGAATACATAAAACCTGTTCTATCCTTTACAAAGTTCTTAGCCAAGACGAACAAAGCAGGACTTGAATCCCAGTTGCTTTGAAAATATTTTATTGTTGTTCTTTCATATAGAAGTAATGCATATCTGTTATAGACAATTTAGAAGAGATAGATAAATTTTAAAAAGGTTACCTGTTGGCTTCATCATCTGAATATTACCTCTTACCCTGAATCTTTTTATATCTTTACTGGTCATCTGTGTTTCTGCTGCTACACATTCTCTTTGCGTGACTTTTGCTCATTTTTTCTACTAGGATATTCAGTTTTCACTCTAGTAAGTTTTAAGAGCTCTTATATATTAGAATAGTCATCATTAATCTGTTCCATATTTTACACAACTTCCTGAAGTTTAACCGGCAAGAGAGGTGAAGGGTCTGGATCCTATTGGAATAAAGGAAGGTATACAGCTCAGGAAATGTCCACAAAGGTGGATCTTGAGAGCATGGGGGAATTAAAACCATTAAAACCTGGGGACAAGTAGGGAGAAAAGACATCAAAAAGGAAAAGCTGAGAACAAAGACTCAAGTCACAGAAGGCAAAATAAAGAGATCATGGACAGTGCAAGAGGGTTTCTAAATGGATAAACTCTTCCCAAAGGACTGGGTGGAGTTCCTTTCGATTCAGCTAGATGTGATTAACTTTTCAACTTGCTCAGCACTGCATGGAGGGGAGCCAAGACCACCCGGGATGGTTTGCAGACGTAGGAAAGGGGGAGATCCCTAAGATCTTAGTTAAAGCAGCAGAAGTTCCCCTTGCAAACAGACGCAATTGTGCTCTCTGCATCCCTCCCACTGTCAAAGGCTCCCTTCTTCATTTCAGGCCCTGTAATGCTGGGTGTTTATTGGAAGGACTGATGCTAAAGCTGAAACTCCAATACTCTGGCCACCTCATGCAAAGAGTTGACTCACTGGAAAATATTCTGATGCTGGGAAGGATTGGGGGCGGGAGGAGAAGGGGACGACAGAGAATGAGATGGCTGGATGGCATCACCGACTCGATGGACATGAGTTTGAGTGAACTCCGGGAGTTGGTGATGGACAGGGAGGCCTAGTGTGCTGTGATTCATGGGGTCGCAAAGAGTTGGACACGACTGAGCAACTGAACTGAACTGAATGCTGCCCCAGAAGCGCCCCACCTGAAGGCCTCCAAGCTTCCTGTAAGTTCACTCTACCCTCTGTAACGGAACCGCTTAGTCTCTTTTTTAAAACACAAAACCACAAAAACACCTTGCTGCGTTTCAACTATCTTCAGACAATCCTGTCTGTCGAATACTGTCCTGAATCTGTTTGAATTTAAGCTTCTCGGATTCACTGATGGGACACTTGGAAGGAAAGTGACGGTTTACAAAGAAGAGTTTACAATCCTCCCTGTGCCTAACAGTGAGACCTGAGCTCTGAAGGCTGCCTGGTTTTGACTTGCTCCCTTTTCCCTTCTGGCTCAGTATCCAGTCCTTTTCTTTTTTGGGTGGTGGGTGGGGGGTGGGGAGGGTGGTGCAGCGTAACATGGGAGATCTTAGTTCCCTGACCAGGGATTGAAACTGTGCCTTCTGCAGTGGAGGCGTGGAGTCTTAACCAGTGGACCACCAGGGAAGTCCCATCTAGCCATTTCAATTTCTGCTCTTGTAACCAGATAAGGTGAGAGGTCCTCTGATGTCTTTCTTGACAGAAGAGAAGCCATTTTTGGCCTAAGCTATTTGTGATGTAGTGGCCTTCCCTGGTGGCTCAGTGGTAAAGAATCTGCCTACCAATGCAGGAGACTTGTTGGATTAGATCCCTAGGTCAGGAAGATCCCCTGGAGAAGGAAATGGCAACCCAGTTCAGTATCCTTGCCTGGGAAAACCCATGGAGAGACGAGCCTGGTGGGCTATATTCCATGGGGTTGCAACTTAGCCACTAAACAACAATTTTGTTATCTAAGCCTGGTCACAATCCTTGCCCTTAAATGGGTCTCAACAGTATTTATCTTAAGGGAACAAAAGAACAAACAACAGTCATCAGGCAAGAAAAGTAACAGTACTTGGTGGTTCAGGGGTTAAGACTCCGTGCTTCCAGTGCAGGGGGCACAGGTTTGATCCCTGGTTGGGGAACTAATTCCACTTATCTCCCAGCATGGTCAAAGAAAGAAAAGTAACAGTAGCAAAGATAACAAATTAGTTGTAAACTCCCAATTCTATTTCATGGTAAAGATTTGCCTGAAGAAATTTCTTGCACTGTTTTGCAGAATTTAAACTTCCACTGGGGACTCAACCACTGGTCAATTGGAACCAAAGGGATGATGGTGTTGACCTTTTCTGACAGACACTGGCTTCAATCAACTGAAACTTGGACTCTGTCAACCTTTGCCCCCATTCTGCTGACTCCTCTGCTTAAGCCCCTTCATTAGTATGTATGGTCTCTTAGCTTAAAACTTCCCCATTTTGCTTTTCCAGAAGACTGCTTTGGGGAAGATCCCTGGTATTCTCCTTACTTGCTGCAAATAGTAAATCCTTCTTTCTCTTGATTTTTGGCTCAGTTGTGTCTTTTGGCTCAACGTCCTCAAGAGAGGAACTTGGACTGAACAGCACTGCCCTCCTTTACATGAAGCACTCCCAAATGTCATTATCCTAATGACTGCTTTCCAGAGCAGGTTCATTTCTCAAAGGGAGAGTTCTGTGGTTTCCTGGCAGGGACAAGACTGAGCGAATAACATAATTTGTAGACCTGGGTTTTTGTGGGGGAGGGGCCAGGAAAGGGGACGATCAAGAAGAGAAACTCCAGATCTATCAAATGAGCAGAAAGGAATACAGTCCCTCCCCCACCCACTCTCCACGCTTCCCCACAAAATGCAGGTGAAAAATATACCGAAACACACCACCCCCACAACAGCAGTCACTGTCCCAACATGTACTTTGGTCACAGCTGCTACCAACCAAAGCAGAGACAGCGTTTCCCTCAGTTTTGCCTTCCCAGTTCCATAAATACACACACTGAGGAGCGAGTCATAATAAGTATCTGTTAAGTGAATAAACACATGTGCTATAATATGCCTGTGTTATCATCTCCGGCTCGCCAAAGTGAATCAATATCTTTGGGCCTTCCTCAGTGGTCCACTGGTTAAGGTTCTGCCTTCCAATGCAGGGGACGTGGGTTTGATCGCTGGTCAGGGAACAAAGATCCCACATGTGGCAACTAGAGAGGCCCACACACCTCAGTACTGAGCTCACATCCTCTAGAGCCTGTGCCACGAGAGAAGTCCACACACAGACACACAGCAGTAAAGACCCAACACAGGCCAAAAACAAAAACAAAAAACTGCTCCCTGCCCAGCCCACCCCCAACTAAAAAAAAAAAAAAATCATTAAAAAAAAAACACACCAGGACTTCCCCGGCAGTCCAGTGGTTTGAGAATCCACCTTCCAAGGCAGGGGACGTGTATTACACCCCTGGTCAGGGAACTAAGATTCTGTGCCCGCCACAACTACTGAGCCCAAGAATTCTGGAGCCTGCGTCCTGCAACTAAGACCCAATGCAGCCAAATAAAAAAATAAATAAAAAAAGATCAGCAGTATCTTTATACATGAAAGTGAGTTTGGAGTATGCGTGTGATCTCTTCTCCCTTCACCTTTGACAGTAAGGCATTCAGCCTTCACCCTGCCAGGAAACCACAGAACTCTCCCTTTGAGAAATTAACCTGCTCTGGACAACAGTGGTTAGGATAATGACATTTGGGGCCTGCTGCTACCCACCCAGCCCCTCTCTGTTGACAAGCCTGCCCAATGCACCTGGCAGTGCCTTAACTAGGAACAGCTCACAAGACCAAACATCTGAGAAAGCCTCTGCCCTGACAGATAACACAGGATAATGCAAAACAAAAGAAAACGAAGGGGGAAAACCTATACCTAATAAGCTCAAGAGATTAAAAAAAATAATAATGAGAAAGAACTCTTGGAAACTGAAACCACTAACAAAGCTTTTTAAAAAAGAAGAAGCACCGAAAGAGATGAAATATGGTATCCAGAAAATCAGGGGGTGGGGGGTAGAATGGGCGCAGGCAAACAGAAATGAGGCAAGAAAAGACTTTGGAGGAGAAGACAAGTGCTAAATGATAACAGTTTCGGACAGAAGCTCCAGAGAAAATGGAGACGAGCTAGTGCTTGAAGAAATGAGACAAGACATCTTCACAGCATTGAAAAACAATAATTCCAATGGAAAGTTCATCACTGAATTTAGGCAGACCCAGGACAGGACTATCTTCATGAAATTTCAGGACCCTGAGGATAAAAAGAGGATCCTAAAACTTTCAAAGGAAGAAAAACAGGTCATATAGAAAGGAACAGTGTAGTAGGGAATAGATGGCTGCTGCTGCTGCTAAGTCGCTTCAGTCGTGTCCGACTCTGTGAGACCCCATAGACAGCAGCCCACCAGGCTCCTCCATCCATGGGATTTTCCAGACAGGAGTACTGGAGTGGGTTGCCATTGCCTGCTCCAAGGGAATAGACTAGGTGGCTTTAAAATAGAGATACAGAAAATGGAGCATGGTAATCAAAATAGAAATTTACTCCCAGCTCCTGCCGTCGCTCAGAGGATGAGCCCAGAGCTGGAAGGGCATGTCAGGAATCCTCACAGTTCAGCTGCTAGTTCTGAGTTTAGGGCATGAGCCTAGGTCCCTCCATCACATCTGCACCCCTCCTCAGGGCAAAGGGCAAAGTGCAAGGACTTTGGACGCCGGTTCCTTCCAGGTTACAACCTGGAACTACTGGTCAGAGCTTAGTCACCTGTCCAGAGAGCACTGCAAGAAAGGCTAGGAAATGTGATCTCCTTTTTATAAAAGGAAAAAGGAAGAATGGATTCTGGAGGACAAACAGAATCAGCTCTGGGTTGTATTACTTCACACATCGCTGAAGTAATAATAATTCACTAGTGGCCAATGAATAACGTCTCCATAATTTGAGAGAACATGATCTTCACCCTAGGATGTCATATTAGTCCAGTATCCAGGTGAGGTCGGAACAAAGCCATTAAAGACCGAGAAACAGAATGTTTAAGAAGCTCTTGATTGATGTGCTGTACTTAACTAAGGAGTAATCCAAGAAGAAAGACATGGGATTCAAGGAGCAGGCTTGAGAACAAGTAGGTCAGGATGGTCTAAGAGACCGATGACAGTGGGGAAGAAATCTCCAGGAAAAAAAATGGAATCAGTAAAATAGCCAACACATTTGATCATTTGGGGAAAATTACTGATAGGAATACACTTGATCCAACAGAGCAAATGATAAAACCTTAAGGAACAGCAGAAGAAAAACATGTGAGCCAAAAAAACCAAGGCAATTATTAGGCGCAACACTCCCCATCCACCAGTCACCCAACTGGTGGCCCAAGTCAAAAATCTGCAAGTCATCCTTAACTTTTCCCCTCCTCCCATCCCTTCAAATGCAGCCAGAGTGATCATCTAAAAGATAAATATGAGCACGTCACTTAGCAGCCTAACTGCTTCAGTATTCCCCCTCTGCCTTCAAAATAAAACCAAACCCCTACAAGAGAACCCTCTGTTGTCTGGTCCCCATCCACCTGTCTGCCTCATCCGTCTTTACTTCTCTATCAATCCTCCAACTTGCTCAACTTTGAGATCTTTCCAAGGACTACTTCTCTTTTGCCTTCAAGCCTTCAGACAGGTGGTTCTCTCTGCCACAAACACTCTTCTCTCATTTAATTCCTACACATCCTTCAGTTCAGACATCCTCCTACCAAAAAGGCTTACCTGGCCCCCTGGGTCCCCTGCATACCGCTCCCATCTGTGCCCAGATTGACCCGTTTCCTATTGGAGCAACATCAGGCTGGACTCTACGGAAGACAGTGGTGATGGTTTAGACGCTACGTAGTGTGCGACTCTTAAGATCTCATGGACTGTAACCTGCCAGGTGTGCCAGGCTGCTCTGTCCATTGGATTTTGCAGGCAAGAATACTGAAGTGTGTTGCTAATATTGGAGTGTTTTGCCATTTCCTCCTCCAGGGGAACTTCCTGACCTCAGGATCAAACCCAGGTCTCCGGCATTGCAGGTAGATTCTTTACCCACTGGAGCCATCAAGGAAGTCCCTCTATGAAAGATACTTGTTTTTATTTGACCTCCTTTCCAGACTGTAAACTTTGTCTCTATTTTTCAACATTGTATCCTCAGTTCCTGGCACAAGGTAGGAGTCCAGTGTTGAATAAACAGATGAACAAGACTCATCTAGAGCCAAGACTAGGTTAACATTTGATTTTCAACCAAGTGGAAACTGAATAAATGTCTCTGCCTCTCTCAGGTTGGGTACCATGCTGAATCTGATCACGTCATCTTTAAAACTCCCAAGTTCTCCAAGTCACCCAAGGTGGCTGCAATCCAGATGTAATCAATAATAATACCCAGTGCTTGGCTAAGAGCTGGTTTCTAAATAAAGGTAGGTTTTAGTAGTGTGATTTTTTTATTTTTATTTTTTTTCAGTAGTGTGATCTTTAAAGGAACCAACAGATCCCCAATCTAAGGGACTGGTGATGAAGTACAGCTGGTGGGAACCTGATGTACAAACCTTGCTTGATGATTTAATAAACTTTCGTATGAACAGATTACTATTGACAGTGGCTACTGTTAAGTATCTGGAGCTCTATTTAGTTCTTTCAAGCAGTGAAATCTGCCTTTTATCTACTCTTATTTCTTTTCCCCAAGGAAGTGAGATAAAAGCCCATATAAGTTTCCAGAATGAGGCATTGTTTCCTTTAGCCAAAAATCTGTACTTTCTCATTAGACTGTCAGTAGCAATATTGAAGATGGGCAATTTCATCTGAAGCTTGTCCTACCAAGAATAAATGTTACCAGCAGGGGCTGTATGGCGTGTAATTAGGAAGCAAAGAGGTGACACATATACTGGGGGATCAGTTCAGTTCAGTCGCTCAGTCGTGTCCGACTCTTTGCGACCCCATGAATCACAGCACGCCAGGCCTCCCTGTCCATCACCAACTCCCCGAGTACACTCAAACTCATGTCCATCGAGTCGGTGATGCCATCCAGCCATCTCATTCTCTGTCGTCCCCGTCTCCTCCCACCCCCAATCCTTCCCAGCATCAGTCTTTTCCAGTGAGTCAACTCTTCACATGAGGTGGCCAAAGTATTGGAGTTTCAGCTTTAGCATCAGTCCTTCCAATGAACACCCAGGACTGATCTCCTTTAGAATGGACTGGTTGGATCTCCTTGCAGTCCAAGGGACTCTCAAGAGTCTTCTCTAGCACCACAGTTGATAAAATGTTTCTTGAGTGTGGCCCAAGTTTATGTCTTCCCTAGATTCAGAGGGATGAATTTAACCAATATCAGCCCGTGAAAATATTTTCAGTGCCACAGAGAAATGAGAAAAAGAAAGATTTTGTGAGAGGAAGAGTTTTCTAAAGTTTCCTTTACTCTCTTCACTCTTCATTTTAAGTTTTCATTATGTGAATTCAATTGTGAGAATGACTGATGTTTGCGATACGAAATAATGTTAAGTGGGGACACAAATAACAGAATAAGGTGTCCACGCAAGAAACTGGTAACAGGGTTTCATCAAGAGAGGGAAATGGGGGTTGGTAAAAGGAGGGAGAGGAACTTCCCTGGTGGACCAGTGGTTAAGACTCTGGCTTCCAATGCAAGGGGTGCGGGTTCCATCCCTGGTCGGGCAGCTAAGATCCTACATGCCTCATAAACAAAAAAACAAAACTATAAAACAGAAGGAATATTGTTTAACAAATTTGATAAAGACTGAAAAAATAGTCAAGTATCAAAAAAAGAAAAAGGGATGGAGAGAGAATTTCACTATACAGCCTTTCCATGGCTTCCCCCATAACTCAACAGTAAAGAATCTGCCGGCCATGCAGGAGGTGAGGGTTGGCTCCCTGGGTTGGGAAGATCCCCTGGAGAAGGAAATGGCAACCCACTCCAGTATTCTTGCCTGGAGAATCCCATGGACAGAGGAGCCTGGCGGGCTACAGTCCATGGGGTTTGCAAAAGAGTAGGACACGACTGAGTAGCTGAGCACTCGTGGCAAATGGTTTATGTCCTTACTTGGAAAAAAAAATGGTAATTCTACCTCAGACTTCCAGACAAGAAAAATGTGTTTAATCTATAAAATCCCAAGACCTAGGAACTATTTAAAAATATTTTTCTGACGCGCCTATATTAACTAAATGCCTTCTTGTGCCACCTAAAGAAGGCATGTGTGTCCCATCTCAGATAATGTCTGTGGCGCCCAACAGGTTAAGTTGGTGACAGCCAGTTTTCTCTACTGTGAGGTTACTCTTTTATCTCTTGTAAGAAATGTACGTGGAGATTCTGAGGCCAAGTATCTTGTCCCTCATCAAACTTTCACCACTGTTTTGGCAACCACTGTTGACTGTGGAACTTAATGTTTATTTGTTGGCATGCTATTGTAAGCAAGACTGTCTCTTCTGTTGCTTTATTTCTCTAAATCACCATGGACCCATGACTTTTCAGTTCATTCAAAGCCTGTTACTATCATTATTTACTTTATTTTTTAGCTATTTATTCAGTTCAGTTCAGTTCAGTCGCTCAGTCGTGTCCGACTCTCCGCGACCCCATGAATCACAGCACGCCAGGCCTCCCTGTCCATCACCAACTCCCGGAGTACACTCAAACTCATGTCCACAGAGTCGGTGATGCCATCCAGCCATCTCATTCTCCGTCGTCCCCTTCTCCTCCCGCCCCCAACCTTTCCCAGCATCAGAGTCTTTTCCAATGAGTCAACTCGTCGCATGAGGTGGCCAAAGTATTGGAGTTTCAGCTTTAGCATCAGTCCCTCCAATGAACATCCAGGATTGATCTCCTTTAGAATGGACTGGTTGGATCTCCTTGCAGTATAAGGGACTCTCAAGAGTCTTCTCCAACACCACAGTTCAAAAGCATCGATTCTTCGGCGATCAGCTTTCTTCACAGTCCAACTCTCACATCCATACTTACTTTTTTTTTCAGTTGAAGTATGCTGATTTACAACATTTTGTTAGTTTCAGTTACACAGCAAACTGATTCAGTTATATGTGTCTGTGTGCTCAACCATGTTCAACTCTTTGCAACCCCATGGACTGTAGCCTGTCAGGCTCCTCTGTCCATGGGATTCTCCAGACAAGAATATGGGAGCGGGTTGCCATTTCCTTCTCCAGGGGATCTTCCCGACCCAGGGATCGAACCCTCATCTCTTGTGTCTCCTGCACTGGCAGGCAGGTTCTTTACCAGTTGAGCCACCTAGAAAGCCCAGTTACACACATATATGTATATTCTTCTTCAGATCCTTTTCCCTTTTTAGGATATTATAAGATAGTGAATGTAGTTCCCAGTGCTATAGAGTAAATCCTCATTGCTTATCATTTACTTTAATGATTGTGTTGACCCAGATTTGGCTACTGGGAAATCCTTTTTTTTTTTTCCATTTTAAACCATAGACCACAAGGCCCTACAATTCAGTCTGCCTAAATTCTGCCTCTCTGACCACAGTTCTCCCCTCTCCCACAATTGTTCACTATTCTATAGCTCTTTCTGCTCCTTAAACACAGAGGCTATTTATTTTCTGCCCCAGGGCCTTTGCACTGGCTACTTCCTCTTCCTGGAGGGCTGGCTCCTTTGATTCTCTCAGGTGTCTCTCAGAGTGCTTCTCGGTCTCATCTAATTTAGGGCCAGCCCCGCTCTCCCTCTCCTCCTGCCCCTCTCCTTCTCTCCTCGGTGTTCTCCCTCTCCCTGTCTACTGGTTCCTTCCTAGGAACAGTCCAGCATGTTCTAGCCTTTTCCAACATGATTTAAAGGGGGAAAAAAGAACCCTATTCTTCCCTTTCCCCTTGGGTTTTGTCATCCCTCCCCACATGGCCCCAGCCCTCATCTTCTGCTGACAGCCAAACTTTTGGAAAGCAGTTTCTATACTCTCTCAAGTGCCATTTCTTTGTTTTCCATTTAAGCCTCCATCTACTTCAAGCTCTGCCCAGAACCAAAACTGAAATCTTCTGACCAGGCCCACCAACAACCAGGGAGGTGGCTACCTGTACCAGACCTTTCCAGTATGGACTGGAGAAAAGTATCCCTCCGTCAGGGCACTTGCTTCCATCTGTCAGTAAAAGGTACTCTCAAACACACGTATCTACAATGTACACAAGAGGCATGGTGCCCACTGGCCTTGTGCAGTGTGTTACCTCCACAACCATACTTTGCCAGCAGCCTTCTGCTAGCCTGAAAGGTGTACTCTGGTCTCATCTGACCACTCTCAAATTCCCGTGACCATCCCTCCTTCTGGAAATGTGGTCTTCCTCGACGACCACACCACCACAGTCCGTATTCCTTCTGCTCCTTCCTCGTTCTCCCAGGCTCTTGAATGTTAAATCCATTTCAGAGTCCTGTCCCGCTTTGTCTTCCTTTGTTACCTGACCCATCTGTGTGAGTGATCTCAATCCCTTTCACTCAACACTTACAGAGTGTCCACTCCATGACTGGCAGTGTTCTAAGCACTGAGCCCTTGAGTTCATACTGATGATCCACAAACATGTCTCCCTAACTGCCTTCCTGAAATCTACATGTGGAAACCAAATGGACTCCTCAGACTTAACTTCTCCAGATCTGAGCTCATCACCCCTCTCTTCATATCGATTACTGTTCCTGTTTTAGCAAATTATGCTCATTCAATTGCCCAAGCCTGAAAACTGGAGGCATCCTAGACTCTTTCATTTCTCTGTCCCAGAAAAGCAGTAAGTCTTATTTTTCTACTTCCTAGGCATGTCTCAGTTTCACCCACATCTCCCCATCGCTGTCACCACCACACTGACCTCCATCCTGTGTATCCAGTATCACTTCCCATGTAGAATAAACACTGCATCACAGATGTAGAAAACAAACTTATGGTTACCAAGGGACACGATGGGGGAAAGATAATTGGAAGATTGGGACTGACATATACATATATACGCACTACTATATAAAAAATAGACAACTAGGGTCTTCCCTGGCAGTCCAGAGGTTAGGACTGCTAACTTAAAAAGAAAAATGTACAACATTAAAGTTGAGAGTTAAGTTTTATCTGGGGCAAAATGAGGAACACTATGGGAGCTTCCCAGGTGGCACCAGTGGTAAAGAACCCACCTGTCGATGCAGGAGCCACCGGAGATGCAGGTTCGATTCCTGGATTGGGAAGATCCCCTGGAGGAGGGCCTGGCAACCCACTCCAGTGTTCTTGCCTGGAGAATTCCACGGACAGAGGAGCCTGTGGGGTACAGTCCACAGGGTCTCAAAGAGTTGGACACGGCTGACGCAACTTAGCACACACGCATAAAGGATACTATAGGCTGGGAGACAACTCTGAGAACCTGCTTCTAAGAGGTAGGTGCAAGGTCAGTCTGTACGTGATTTTGGTGAAGAGGGGTACATGCAGTGAAGCATGTATTTTTTGCAGGTTTCTACTAGTCACGAGGAGCAGTGGTCATCACGAAGGATTTTAGTGCTTTCCTAGATAACGAGGAGACACAAGAATTGGGCTCATAAAATCGGCTCCTGAAAATATTTAACTATCTGAAGCCCTGTTCTGCCAGTTTTTCCCAGAGCACAGAGTGCCTCATTTCTGCTTTCCACCCTGAAGTCCTTTCAGTGGGTGTTGAAAGTCAGCAGCTGCAGCAGCAAGTGATTTAATCCTTGTAGAGGCACATGGCAAGTGCCAATTTGGACTTCACAAGATTCTGTGCTTTCACTGCCTAGGGCCCAGGTTCAATCCCTAGTTGGGAAACTAATATCGCCACATGCTGTGTGATGTGGCAAAAAAAAAAAAAAAAAAATAATCAAATAAGAACCTACTGTATAGTACAGAGAACTCTACTCAATACTCTGTAATGATCTATATGGGAATGGAATCTAAAAAAGAATGAAAATATGCATATGTACAACTGAATCACTTTGCTGTACACCTGAAACACAACAATGTAAGTCAACTCTACTCCAATAAAAATTAATTTAAAACAAACAAACAGGCTCCCACCTGGCTTCTGCCTCCTGGCCCTGATGATGTCAAGCGCCTACCTGAAAGTCTACAATGGCTTCTTCTGCCCTTAGGATTTCAGTTCTAATTCTTTGATATGGTTTACAAGCCAATCACGAGCAGACACCTCCTCTACCTCCCAACTTTCATTCTCTTCATTTCCCCTGCCCTTCACACTCTTCCCCTTATTTGTTCTCCCTTTCATCCTTACTGAGCTCCTTCTAGTTCCTGAACATGTCATCTGTTTGTAATCTCTGAATCTTAGCCAATGCTAGTCCCCCTGCCTGGAAGAGCTCCTTCAGGTCTCCTCCCAGCCCATCACCTGCCAACTGCACCTTTTTTCTTAAAAAAAAAAAAAAAATTATCTGGCTGCACCTGGTCTTAGCAGCCAATGAAGCAACTTGGAAGTGAAGCCTCCAACTCTCTTTGATCATGTACCCCACGTGGAAAGAGCTGTCCCCTCTGATTTTGGAGCTAAACAAATGAATGTGGTTGCCTGGAGACCTAACCTTGGGATGCTCTGTTAAGCAACAAGAAATAACCAGGGGATTGTTGAGCCCTGGAAGTGGAGAGTTGCTGCCTGACATGCACCATTGGCTTTGGGACCCGGCAGCAGGCAGGCGTTCAAAGGCCCAGGGAGGGTGTCAGAGACAGGGTGGGAGGCATAAGAGAGGAATGGGGACTCCAGTTACAGACGAGAGTTTGGCAATACTGTTGCCATTGTCTCTTGTATGTAGAAAATCAGAACTGTTTCAGGAACTCAGTGATCTGGTGAAGGAGACCGCTGCGCTGTTTCTAAAGGGCTTCCTGGCTTCTCCTAGCTGCCTGATGAGTTTTCATCATGATGCATGCATAACCCAGTCATGCTGTCTCCATGCACCATGTCCTGAGTCGTAAACACCCTGGGACTCCTCCAGATCCCTCAAGAGTCGGCTTGTCCAATGAGACTGGGTAGTGTGTTGTCCTCTGGGTTGTTCAACCCTCCTGGGGAAGGAGACCCACAGAAGACCAACTGGCAGCACTGCCGTCTTAGCAGATCAGGAGGGGACTGGCAGAGAAACAGAGATCTCAGCGCAAGACCTTCTCCCCTTCCCCATGCTCTTCGTTAGGTCGATATACAAAAGTGTTTCTAACATACACACAATAATATAAAGAATAACCAACCGTCCTCTCCACTATAACCACAGCCCTGCATTTTGTGTTGGCCTCCCTGCTTTTCCTTTATAGTTATGCTATGTATGTATATATCTACAGAGATACACGTAATTTTGCTTGTTTCTGAACTGAAAAAGAACTAGAATCCTACCGTGTGCAATCTCTTGCAGTTTGCTTTATTCTCTCAACGTTCTACCCATGGCTTTCACCTCTGTGGTTTTGGTTTTGATCTTTGCAACCGGTCTATAAAATAAATGGCTACTCACTATGTCCATCCCGGCACAATGTGTTGCGTATCTCGGGTGGCCGATAAACCCTCTATGATGATGCTGTGCAAGATGAGTTCACAGAACAGCCAGACCACTCATTTTCACGCAGACGCAGTTGCAACATCGGGGAAACCGAATGTCCACATGAGGTATAAATCTTTTAGGCAAAGGTTAAACATGAACTGATCACTTGGCATAAATCTTGCTAATGTATGCTGCCTCCTCATGTGTGAGCTCATCATTGAGTTAGGCAAACCCATTTGATAACACAAATGCAGGGGGATAAAAATGAATAAAGTTTAGATAGTCCACCTTTCGAGTTATTCCTGCTTTGGTATCTTTCCTGGCAAAGAATTGAAAGCAAACTAGCAGTGAGGGGTGGAAAGCATGCTTTGTCTCACCCACTCTCTCTCTAGGGAGTTTCTTGAGTTAGTACCGTAAGTAACAGAAGAAAAATTTTCATATAATGTAGACGTAACAAAAAGAACAGTTAATCCCCTGGGCATCTAACTAACAGGCCTAATATTTTTCTAGGTACTATTTGTTTCCTCCGCCAGTCTCTGATATTTTAGTTCTCTGGTTCTCAATCTTGAGTCCTTTTGTAGTCACCCTCCTGAACATTAAAAAATTCGGATGTCTGTATCGCATTCTGGGAGATTCTGATGCAGTCGGTCTGAGGTGATGCCTTTGCGTGGAGTATTTGAAAAGTTCCATAGACTCGGAGCTGTAGTGGAGTTGAGAATCTCTGGTTCACACCACTTTGTTTCTTCCTCAGGGTCCGGCGCGGCACCTGGTGGAAAGTGATGCTCAGAATGGATACATAACGTTCAGTTTCTCAGGAAGGAGGGAAGCGAGGCCTCAGAACCTCAAACCCTTCCTGTGCCCTAGGGCGAAGACCACTGAGGAGCCAAGTCCTGCCAAGCCAGTGGGTGAGGGCGACGCCCCTGTGCTCAGGTCTCTCCCGCCCTGCCCCGACTCTAGAAAGTTCCCACCCTGGAGGGCAGGTACTCTCTGGTCAATTCTCAAAGGCCTCAGAAGATACACGGCCACCGCGAAGTTCGGCGGTGCCAGGCGCTTTCTTGTTTCCACAGGTGAGGCAGAGTCTGAACAAACTAAAGTGGCCTTTTGGGGCTCTGGCCCAAGCCGGGTCGACTTTAGAGTCCGGAGTCCTCTCTTGGCTTCAAATTGCAGCCTGGGAGCGCCTCCCGAGACAGGTGGAGCGGGAGGAACCAGAGCAACCCTGCTCCGCGGGGAAGGCGGTGCGTCCCCTGAGCCCGGAGCGCGAGTCTCGGTGCAACCAGCCAGAGCTGCACGTGGAGCGGCGGAAGAGGCGGTCTGGGGAGGCGGACTACAAGTCCCGAGAGGCCTCGCGCTGGGATGGGCGGGGCCTCGCGGGGCCGGGCGTGCGCAGTGGCTCTCGGGAGTGGCGGGGCGGGCCCTCCGGGCTGTCAGCTGTGGCCCCGGGCGCCCGGGCGGGGGCGGTCGCGGCCATTGGCCGAGAGGCGGCGGGGCGGGGCCGCCGAGCGCCGCAGCGGGTTCATGCCGAGCGGGCGGAGGCGGGCAGCCGACCCGGTAGGCGCGCGCCGGTCTGCAGCGTTTGGCCTGAGCCATGGCAGCGGCGCCCCTGAAAGTGTGCATCGTGGGCTCGGGGAACTGGTGAGCGGCAGCGGGCGGGCGGCGCGGACTCCGCCTCCAGGAAGCCCCTCTCCAGGGCGAGCGAGGGCGCGCGTCCCCGCCGCGGCGGGGACACCCGGCACCGCGCGTGGGGAGGCGGGGCGGGCAGCGTCGCGGCCCGGCTGGGCACCGCTCGCCCGGGGAGGCCGCGCCGAGGGACCAGCTGGGGAGGCCCGCAGCCCGCGTGCTCCCGGAGGCGGCGCGGAGAGAGGGGACGGCGTGCCCGCGGGCACCTGTCTGCGCTCGCGGCACCAGGCAGCGGACGCACGGGGGCCACCTGCTCGCCGCGCCCGGGGCGTTTGCGCAACATCCTCAGGACGTCCATTCTCCTGGGCAGATCGCCTGGGTAGAGGAGTTGTAGGAGGCTCGAGCTTTCTTCCTGGGGATTCCGTGTCAAGGAAACCGAGGCCGAGCGGGATGAAGGGTGCCTGCCATGCAGGTCGAGGGCGGGGCTGGCTCTGCCCTTCCAAGTGCAGGTCCGGCTCCAGGCTTCTGCTAAGTCTGGTATCTTAGTAACATACCGCGAAGAAAATCCAAGTTCCCTACAACCCGGGCTCCTCCAGTAGCTCAAGGGCTTTGGGAACTCTTACCTGCGGGGCGGGGGCGGGGTTAGGTGTTTGCGAAGTTTTGCGTCTCCGCTGTGCTAGGCGTCCTCGTAATCACTTTAAACGTTAGCCCTTTTAGTTCCCTTTCTCAGACTTAACACAGTTGGATTATTTGGTGTGTTTGGGTGACCGTAGAGGAAAGTGGGCTGGGGGCGAGGAGGCAGAATATGGTATAGCATCTGGTATTTTCGATCTTTTTTCCATGGCTGCTCGCTATTTTCCCCACTTTCGAGGGACTGGTATAAGAATAGTTAAAAGAGTGATGTCCTTTAAGTCCTGTGGCCGCAGACTCATTACAGTTCACCCTTGTAGCCGTCCTACAGAAACTGGTACTAGTTACTCGGTCTTCCTCTTTAAGACTTGGCCCAGAAAGTACTTTTTGGAGGAAACCTTTTCCGATTCGCCACTTTTCCATCCCAGCGAGGCCAGGAGCCCTGTTGCTAACATCTGTCACAGGTGATGACTCATTTGATTATCTGTTTCCACTCCTCCCCTTCCAGCTCTTGAGAACAGCAAGAGCTAGGCATGTACTTGGTAAATACTAAATGAATAAACACAAACTAAGTTTAAAAAAAAAATCTTTTGGCCATACTGAGCTGCATGTGGAATCTTAGTTCCACAGTCAGGGATCCAACCCTCCCCGCCCTCTGCCGCCGCGACCTGCCTCCCCACCCCCACCGTGTATTGGCAGCATGGAGACTTGTACCACTGGACCACTGGGAAAGTCACCCCAAACTCATTTTTTAGTGAAGAAATGTAATTATATATGATTTGGCAAAAATTCACATTGTTTGAAAGGTACCCCAGAACCCACCAAAAAAAAAAAAAAATGATCTTCCAAGTTCCAAGACAACCCACAGTTGTCCCCCAGGGTACCTCCTGGAGGAAAACCAGTGTTATCAGTTTATTCTTTCAGGAAGAATTCCACCAGATGCAAGAGAATGTTTACAAGTAGTATTTTATCTCACATCCCTGGAAATACTAGGATATTTTGCACTTTTCTGTAAACTTTTTTCAACCACAGCAAAATGTTCTGTCCTACATTTAATTGAGTTGGTAACTATCCACTGCAGATCTTCGTTTGGGCTTGCTGTTGGACTTTACCAGTTCTTATCCCCAGGCACTTGAGTGAAATGTCGGCTGCCTCATGGACTGTGAGCCTGGAAACACGCCCATTCATCTGTGTTCTTTAACACTAGTTTCCTCTTCCGAAAGGGGCCCCAGAACCACAGATAACAGCACCTTTTCCTCCTTTGCAAGGTGCAGGAGAAATGGAATAGCTGGGCCATGCGGGATTTGGGCCTGGAGCTAGAGTCGTGGAATGACCCTCCTGCCCCCACCTCTGACTTTGGCTGCCTTCCCGCAGCTTCACTCTGATGTATTTGACTGTTTTTCTTGGCTTGCTCCGGATCAAGGAAATGGAGTGGAACTTGGCTAGTGACACTGGAGCAGAGCAATTGAGAAATGCGCCGATGGTCTGGCCTGTCTGCCGGGCTCCGTTAATGATGGGATCAGATGGGAACTGAACTTGGCTTCCCAGGCTCTGTCCCGGGTGCAGAGCCACGCCAGTCCTAGAGAGGTTCACGACCTCAGCAGGGAGATTCAGGAACTTAGGAACAGAAAATGGCACAGAGAGGCTGCCCAAGGGCCCGCTGAGTGTTCAGCTCTGGTCAGAGACATTTCCTGTCTGCTCCGTGCAGATACAGTGGTCTTTACAGGGGTAGGAGTGCAATGGACACCGTCTCTGCCTTCAGGTCACAGATAGATAAGGACTTGGAAGATTACGTTCAAAAGAAATACAAAGTGAAATGAAGTATCTGCCACATATTAGACATTTTGGGTTTATTTTCCTCCTGTGGCTTGTGGGTTCTTATTTCATCCCGACCCGGGATGAAACCCATGCCCCTGCAGTAGAAGCATGGAATCTTAACCCCTGGACTGCCAGGGAAGTCCCAAGATTAGATATTTTAAATAGTGTTTTTAATGTTATTGTTCAGTTGCTAAGTCGTGTCTGACTCTTTGCAACCCCATGGACTGCAGCACACCAGGCTTCCCTGTCCTTCACTGCCTCCCAGAATTTGTTCAAATCATGTCCATTGAGTCAGTGATGCCATCCAACCATCTCATCCTCTGTCTTCCCCTTCTCCTGCCTTCAGTCTTTCCCAGCATCACAGTCTTTTCCAAAGAGTTGGCTCTTCACATCAGGTAGCCAAAGGATTGGAGCTTCAGTATCAGCCCTTCCAATGAATATTCAGGGTTGATTTCCTTTAGGATTGACTGGTTTGATCTCCTTGCTGTCCAAGGGACTCTCTGCTAATTTTAAAACAGATTACCAAAAGACAAACCCCGATTCTCAGGAATAGGAAGTTGCCTAAGCAGTGTTTACACTTGGGAACTTGAAATTGCTCAGAATGCTTAGGTAAATAAAGGTGTTACATCTGTAGCTATAAGGTGGCTCACATTAAGTTCATCCAGCAATGTAAACGATCATCTATAACTATGAAGATACCTGAAGAATGACAGACCCTATCCTGCCCTCCCGCACTGGTGAGAGTGGAGGCTGGGGCACCTCACTGAGCCCTGCTGGGCTGCCCACTGCGGGGTTGCAGGGAGGTGCTTCCTAACCAGCACCGTGTTTCATGGGCCTGGTCCCGCTGACTCATAAAAGCAACTGAAAGGAAAAAACAAAAGCCTCCTAAGTTCCTGCAAAGATGAAACAAAATTCCTTCAGCAAAAAGATCTCCAGGAGATCTCTCCTTGGGACGGCCACCCAGATACAGGGCTAAGATGCAGTTTGAGAACTAAAGCCTCAGGGTTGTGTTAGTGAGAGCTCGGCCTCTCTCTGCACTGATGCAGAACCAAAGCCTGGAGACCAGAGCCGTGGGTGAAGCAGAAAAGGACGGCTTTATTACCTGGCCAGGCAAAGGGGTACACACCGGACTTCTGCCTGGAAAAGCTGTATGTCTCTTCCAGAGAACTTGATGAAGGTTTTTATGACAGTGGTCAAAGATGAGGTTGCTGACAAGATCAGGGAGTGTGCTGGCTCTCAGCTGGTTGGTCTTCTCATCTTGATGAGCTGCTTTAGTCCCTTTAATCTTGCTGTAGGTGGTTTCTTGGTTGATTAGCCAACTGTTTGAATCGACTCCTTTGGAACTCGGGGAAGGCCATAATGGCTGGAGTCTTACTTACCAGAAACGGTACACAGAAAGGCCTCTGTTCCTGGGAGCCCCACAGGGCCCCACTTGGTTTTAGTTGTATTTGCAGCCCCAGCTCTGTGCCTGGGAGCTAAGTCCAGAAACATCCCAGACCTTGGGAGGCCAGGTGGGGCAGGAGGCAGCAGTAACAGGATTCCACCCTGATCCCCTCCTGGCTTCTTCCCCTGTCCGTCTAGGTCCTTGAGCAAACTGCTTCTCTCCAAGGGTCAGGCTCTGACATTGATACCTGCTCTTTAGGATCATGGTTAGGATGAAATGAGGTGATCCAGGAGAGACCTGGGATCGATCCCTGGGTTGGGAAGATCCCCTGGAGAAGGGAAAGGCTCCCCACTCCAGTATTCTGGGCTGGAGAATTCCATGGACCTATAGTCCATGGGGTCCCAAAGAGTCGGACAGGACTGAGCGACTTTGACTTTTTTCAGGAGAGTACAGAGCGACTAGCACTCAGTAAGTGTCAGCTAATGAAAAAAATGTTACTTTCGTTAGCTGGGTCATCTTTGACCAGCACCATTATTAAGTCACACAACGGACCTTTTCAAGGTCAGTGTTTAATAAGGTGGAGTGGGAACGCAGATCCTTCATCTGCAATGTTCATGTCTCTATAAATTCTTGTCATTTTCAGTGAGACACATACTTTTACCTGAGAGCCAGTGCTAATCACAAAATGCCAAGGAACAGAGGCAGAGCGGGGAAAAGATCAGAGAGCAGAAGGTGTTTCCAGAAGTTATATTTTGCCCTTGTTTCCCCCGTCACCTCACAGCTTGACTGACTCCTGGGACTGAGGGTCAGGGAGACCTTTGGCCTGCTTTGCACTGATGGCCGAGGCTGGTGGCTTTTTGTCCTGCTGAAGTGTCTGAATACAGCCTGGAGGGCTCCTCAGCCGCAGTGTCATCCGTTTTTGTCTGTGCTCCTCAGCGGCAGTGACGGTTCTTGCTGCATCCTGACATGGGGAGCTTGAACCGATTTGAGCATCAGTGTGTGAGCGCCTCTGAGGTCAAAAATGACCCTTTCCCTGTCCACAGGCAGCAGAACTGACACACCTCTGCTCTGGAAGCGGGGGTGGGTAGTGATGGGTAGGGGCGACCTGGGAGGAGTCCCATTTCCCCGAGGAGCCAGGCTGAGGACACCTTCCAGGCTGATACACCTATTTCTGTTTCTGTGCACTGAAAACATCCCAGCTATTCTGCGAGTTAGTCCGGTTTTCCCCTCTGAGCCCTCTTTCACCTCTCTCGCCATTCTTCATTTCCTCCTCGTCTTTAAGGGGGATAATCATAGCAGTTACCACTTACGGGCATTTTCTGTGTCTGGGATATGTGCTGTTTCATGTATATCTAACAGTAAGCCTGTGTGGTACTATTATTATCCCTATTTTAGATGATGAAACTGAGATTGGAAAACTTTTCAAGGTCAGTGGTTAATACAATAGAATTGAAACACAGATCCCTCTCACTTCAGTGTGCATGTTTCTAGAAATTCTTACTATTTTTATTTAATTTTTTGGCCATGACCGAGCAGAATGTGAGATCTTTGTTCCCAGACTAGGGATCGAACCCACTTGCCGTACCATGGAAATGTGGAGTCTTAACTCGTGGACTGCCAGGGAAGTTCCTAAGTCTTCCCATTTTTAGTGAGAAGCATGCTTTTATCTGAACAAATCCCATCTGCACAAAAAAACTGAATATCTTACCCTCCCTAAAAATGTCTAGTATAAACAATATTCCATTTAAGAAAAATCAAATTGAAGTGAGGTCTTAAAAATCGTCCTGGAGGGACTTCTTTGGTGGCAAAAATCTCGGAAAAAAAAGATCCTGTTCAGTTTCCCTCCACGGCAGGCATCCCTTCTCCTGCAGTTATGACACGATCACAGTTTACTGTTTATAAGGTGTGTGCATGCTCAGTCGCTTCAGTCATGTCTGACACTGCAACTCCATGGACTGTAGCCCACCAGGCTCCTCTGTCCATGGGATTCTCCAGGCAAGAATACTGGAGTGGGTTGCCATGCCCTCCTCCAGGGGATCTTCCCCACCCAGGGATACAACCTGCGTCTCCTGCATCACAGGTGTATTCTTTACCACTGAGCCACCAAGGAAGCCCCGTTAATAAGGTACCTGACCTTAAAATTACTCATTAGAAAAGTCTTGTATTTGAGAGGAAAATCCATCACCTCCCACTGCCTCCCGTTAGTCTCAGAGCAGTGGCCAGGTGAGCCCACTGTCTTTGAAGACGTGTCCCATTTTTCAGAGTCATGTGTCCACCAGCTCTTCTCTGTGCGGTGTCTCCAGGTTTCTCAGTGGTTGCCGGTGGGAAGTTGTGTCAGGCGCCTCACCTCCAGATCTTTCTTCTTCCTCTCATCCCCGACTCCCAGGGCTTGATGACATCAGGAACTAAGCCTGACGTTCCTCCAGCTGCTCTGGGGTTCTCCTAGTGGTGCTTTGCATCCTCCTGTACTTTGGGGCTCAGTTCCTTCCACATTTGGGTGCCAGGACTTCATCAGTTATCTGCTGCTGCCCAGCTGTCTCCCCCGAGACTTCCTGACTTCAAACAGCCATCACTGATTGGCTCCTGATTCTGGGGCTCGGCAGTTTGGGCTCAGCAGGGTGGGTCTGTGCTGGTCTCTCCTGGGCTCACTGGTAAGGCAGCTGTCGGGTGGGGAGTGGGCTGGGGCTCTCAGTTCTCCACACCCCCTTTCACAGGGGTGGGCTTTGGCCACACTGATGGGGCTGACAAGCCACATGTTTCTCTGTCTGCAGCAGGCAAGCTTGGGCTCCTCCACGTGGTGGCTGGATTCCAACTTCCAGAAAGAGTTCATATGAATTCCTCACATACGTGGAATTCTAGTGATTTTTTTTTTTTTGTAACTGGCTTATTTCATTTAGTATAATATCCTCACTTGTAGCGTGTACCAAAATTCCCTTCCTTTTTAAGGCTGAATGGTTGAATATGTACACCACCTTCTCTTTATCTGTCCATCAGTGAACACGGGTTGCCTCTATCTTTTGGCTGTTGTGTATGATTCTGCTGTGAACATCGGTGTGCAAATACCTCTTCAAGATTCTGCTCTCAGGTCTTTTGGGTGCATGCCCAGAAGGGGAATTGCTGGATCAGATGGTAATTCTATTTTTAGTTTTTTGAGGAACTACTGTATTGTTTTTCATAGCAGTTGTACCGTTTTGCATTCCCACCAGCAGAGTGCAAGGGTTCCAGTTTCTGCACATTCTCACTAACACTTGTTTTTTTGTTTTGTTTTAATATAGTAGCCACCCAGACAGGTGTGAGGTAGTATGTGTCTTGTTAATTGCATATAATCGTATGTTAGGTACACTTTTGCATCCTGTTTTCTTCTAAATGTAGCATTCTATCTTAGGCTTTTCCCCTGCAGTTTAGAATAGACAGGGTTTTTTTTTCATCTGCTTCTCCCTCTCCTTTTTCTGTGTGAAGTTGTTCACATTGCTCTTTTTTCCTCTGTGGTTGCTAGCTTTGATTTTAAACTTAAGAAGCTCCCCTATCCAGAGATCACATAAGCATTCACCAAATTGAATCTATTTTTAAAATACTTTATTTTTCACATTTGCATCTAAATACTCTGGCATTTGATTGTACTCTAAGATTCCTTAGTTGCAAAGAATTACACAAAATGTTAACAGTGGTTCTCTCTGGTGGTGAGTTATTTATAATTGTTTTTTTAATCTTTCATTAATAGCTTTTAGGAATAAGAAGGTCAGTCAGTTCAGTCGCTCAGTCATGTCCGACTCTTTGCGACCCCATGAATCACAGCACGCCAGGCCTCCCTGTCCATCACCAACTCCCGGAGTTCACTCAAACTCATGTCCATCGAGTCGGTGATGCCAATAAGAAGGTAGATGTTATTTAAACCAAAATTGTGGAAAAGGAAATGGCAACCCACTCCAGTATTCTTGGCTGTAGAATCCCATGGAAAGAGGAGCCTGGCAGGCTACAGTCCATGGGGTCGCTAGGAGTTGGACATGACTCACAAACTGAAATTGACCATTCTGTTCCCTTGGATACATAGACTGGATCAGCTCTGGGCATGGGATGGGAAGAGTCTAGCTTGAACCCTTGTTTGTTCTCCCTGGAGAGTTTCCTCCTTGGTTAAAGAGGGATGGTCTTGTGGGGTCCTTTCTGGACCAGAAAGTTTCTGCACCGTGCAGTTCTGGGAATTCTCAGCCTGCCTGGATAGGCATCTTGTCCCTTGGTGGATTAAAATATCACTTCTTTTGGAGAGGAAGAGAGGAGCCAGCGCCAAGGGGTTGAGGGTGTTGCCTAGTGGAGGTTAGGACCTCCAGCAGGTGAGTGTCTGTCCATCTGGGACCCAGGGAGAGAGAGCAGAGTGGTGAAGACATGTGAAGTGAAAGTTGCTCAGTTGTGGCTGACTCTTTGTGACCACATGGGGTATATAGTCCATGGAATTCTCCAGGCCACAATACTGGAGTGGGTAGCCTTCTCCAGGAGATCCTTCCAACCCAGGGATCGAACCCAGGTCTCCTATATTGCAGGCGGATTCTTTACCAGCTGAGCCACCAGGGAAGCCCAAAAATACTGGAGTGGGTGGCCTTTCCCTTCTTCGGGGGATCTTCCCAACCCACAAATCGAACCCAGGTCTCCCTCATTGCAGGCAGATTCTTTATCAGCTGAGCCACTAGGGAAGCCTGGTGAAGACATGGCTGGATTGTGGATCTCTCCTCCTCCGCTGACCACCTGCCTGTTTGATCCTTGGGGTTCAGTGTCTTAACTGAAAAATGGGGATCATGATAGTCCCTGCCTCAGAGGGTTGCTGAGGCTTGAAACAGATAACGTGGGTGAGGTATTGAAAACAGTACTCAGATTGCAATATATAAATGTGGTAATCAGATTGCAGTATATAAATGTATCAGACCAACATGTTGTATGCCTTGAGTTTATACAATGTTGTTTGTCAATTATGTGTCAATCAAAAAACAAAAAGCAAACAAACAGCAGTGCCTGACACCCGTAGTCAGCCCATCCCTACCTGCCTGTCTCTCCTCTTCCCCTTTCCTCGGCTGCTTTCTCCACCTCCCCTGCCCTCCCCCGCTTTACCACCTCCTTCCACCTCCCCCCCCCCCCCCGTTAACCTCCCCCCACCCTGCCACAGGGGTGGGCTCCAGGTAAAAGCACAGGACAGCCTGCATGCCCCTCCAGTCCTGCATGCTTGCAAAAGGGCCCTTCCATCTACCTGGAAACCCACCCCCCACCCAGCCCAGCCCACCCTCGGACTCACTGGCGTTACCCCCTTTGTGTTCTGTGTGCCCAGCATGGTGTCTGCATGGCATAGGTCTCAGTGTATATTCTCAACAAGCGATTCTGCTCTACCCCTCAGCGGATTGGAATCAGTAGAAACTGTGGGCTTTGGAAACCGATCTGGTTTAGAACTGCTGGTTCCAGATGGACAGCGCAACTGGGTAACTTACTCTCCCCGAGCCTCGACTTCCTCATCTGTAAAATGGGGATAATGTGGCTGCTGAAAAGATGCGATGAGCTCTGTGTCACATATCAGTGTGCACCCAGCTGGCACTGGAGCATCTTTTCCTACCCACGGCCCTTTATTGTTGCTTTTTTTTGTGAAATTTTTTAAAGTCTTTATTGAATTTGTTACAGTATTGCTTCTGCTGCTTATGTTCTGTGTTTTGGGCCATGAGACATGTGTGATTTTAGCTCCCCGACCAGGGGTCAAACCCCTATCATCTCCAGCATTGGAAGGCAAAGTGTTAACCACTGGACTGCCAGGGAAGTACCCCCACCCAAGTCCCTTTACAGTTTCGTTAGCATAACATTGCTGAGGTTGCAAATTAGTCTGTATCTTGAGACCCAAGACTTAAGATAATTCGTGATTCTGCTGCCACTACCTGGTCGAGGGACCCAAGGTCAGAGTGACTGAGCCTCCCGGGTCATGTCTTAATCTGCCACGTGGAGGTTGAGATGGAATTTAAACCTCCTTTAAACTTCCCCAGTCACCTTTGCCCTGCTTATTCACTTGCACTCTCTTTAAGTTGACTGCAAAAGAAAATTTTCTAACACCACTCCAAATACTGCAAGTAGAAGATAACAGCCCCCTGTAGAATGGAAACAAAACGATCATCTCGGCAGCCTCATGCTTTGCGGAGGGAAATCCGCAGAGGCCGGGGAGGTGGAAAACATGGTGGCGCTCGCATGAGCCGTGCTAGGGAAGCGGAAAAGGACACACGCGCATCAGCATCGCCTGGTGCTCTGAGTGTCTGGGTGGCAGTCAGCCGACGGGACTGCCGCCGGCCCCCATTCCTCACGCTGTGAAGCACTGCACTCTGTCACAGACCTGGCGTTTAGCAGACAGACGAGTGGGCGTGTGGAGTGGTGGCTGCTTGTGACCTTGACCCAGCTGTGTTAATGATCTGTGCCTGACCGGGCTTGGGCAGTGACAGGACAGACTCCACCATTGTGGCTGTGGGACCCCAACTCCCTCTGCAGCCAAGGCACTCACTGCCCACCTCCATGGCCCGGGCTGTAGGCAGTATTTCTCTGTTTTAATTTTAAGTTCAGTTCTAATGGATCCGTGCATGTTTTTGGTTTTGTTTTTAATATAAATTTATTTTAATTGGAGGCTAATTACTTTACAATATTGTAGTGGTTTTGCCATACATTGACATGAATCCGCCACGGGTCTACATGTGTTCCCCATCCTGAACCCCCCTCCTACCTCCCTCCCCATCCCATCCCTCTGGGTCATCCCAGTGCTCCAGCCTTGAGCACCCTGTCTCATGCATCGAACCTGGACTGGCGATTCGTTTCACATATGATAATATACGTGTTTCAATGCCTTTCTCCCAAATCATCCCACCCCCACCCTCTCCCACAGAGTACAAAAGACTGTTCTATACATCTGTGTCTCTTTTGCTGTCTCGTATACAGGGTTATTATTACCATCTTTCTAAATTCCATATATATGCGTTATTATACTGTACTGGTGTTTTTTTTTCTGGCTTACTTCACTCTGTATAGTAGGCTTCCGTGCATGTTTTTGGACTGGTCCTCTGTAGGCCAAACACATTTTTAGGACAAGGTTGTCACTTATATGTGGGTTCCAGTTCCTTTCAAAACACACAGGTTCCTGCAAAACTCTCCTTTTGCTATTTGATCCCATTCCTTACACAAATGTGGCAAACACATTTCTTTTTTTCACTTATAACAAATTTTAAATTAGTTTTTATGACAGTTTAGGGCTTCCCAGGTGGCGCTAGTGGTAAAGAACCAGCTGCCCATGCAGGAGCCGTCAGAGACTCGCGTTCAATCCCTGGGTTGGGAAGATCCCCTGGAGGAGGGCACGGCCACCCACTCCAGTGTTCTTGCCTGGAAAGTCCCATGGACAGAGGAGCCTGGCGGGCTATCGTCCGTAGGGTTGCAAGGAGCCAGGCACGACTGAAGCGACTTAGCACGCATGTGTAGTTGCTTTACAGTGTTGTGTTAGTTTCTGCTTTACATCATCATGAATCAGCTACACGTGTACGTATATCCCCTCTTTTTTGGATTTTCTTCCTTTTCAAGTCACCACAGAGCACTGAGCAGACGTCCCTGTGCTAACAGTAGGCACTCATTAGTTATTTTATATATAGTAACGTATGTACATCAATCCCAGTTTCCCAATTGCTCTCCCTACCGCCGAACATATTTAGTACCGTTTCAGAACCACAGAAGAGTTTTGGGGTATGGATTATGCTTAAACAAAAAGCCCCAGCTTTATTCAGGTATACTTGAGTCACAGAAAACTGAGTGAGCCGTAATTAATATTTGATGGGTTTGGAGATACGCATATACCTGTGAAATGGTCACCACAGTCAAGATAATAAACATCCATCACCTCCGAGAGTTTCCTCCAGACTCCTGCCCCCAGTTTTGGTGGTAAATATATATTCTTGTCATACAGAATATATCGCCTTTATTATGCTGAGGTGAATTATATACTTTTGAGGTTTTATAAGCAACACAGAAATGGTGGACCACAAAAAAAATACTTGGTTCAAATGGAGATTGTACTGAAAGAGATGAAAATAAAGTGTTTTCATTTCTGATCTCTGCTTACTCCCACCCCCACCCCCACCCACCTAAAAAAGTTTGTTGTTTAGACAGAACAAGAATAGTATTACTGTTGTTGTTCATCTCCCTAGATTCTTCAGTGAGTTGAATTTCTTGCTTCTTCCCCGCCCGCATCTCTTCCTGTCCCTCCCCCACCCCGTCCGTGAGTGACAGAGCCAACAGCTTGGCCCAGAATCACCTGGAGTTACCTCTAGCTGCGTATCTGATACATCCCTTTGCTCCTGCTGCAGAAGAGCCCCCTCTCCCCCAACGCAGTGCTGAAAATAACACGCACGTGTTGCTGCTTGTGCATCTCTGCATCAGCTGGCTGGTTCTCGGCTTGGCCTCCCTCCTCACGTGCCTGCGCCTGGCTCAGTGTTGGCTGGAAGCTCTGCTTTGCCTGTTCTTCCCATCCCTAGGGTGTGAAGCCCCTTTTCTTCTCTGCAGACGTAGGGACTGTTCCCTTGTCTTCTCCCTGGACCACCCTCTGCCCCCACCAACGCCGGGTCTGTCCATCGTTTCTCTCAACTGAATGCTGGGTGTGCGAGACTTCTCGTGGATGAACTGGGTTGCATCTGAGTCCTTTGTGTTGACAGTCCAGCGCAATTGACCCTTCTAGTCATGTGTCCCTCGTTCCCCTTCACCTCTTATCACACACAGGACTGTGAGTTCCTTTTACTTTGTTCTTTTTTAAGTGGGTGTGATCTCGGGTGGCCTCTGCCTGTGAGAGCTTGGAGCAGGGCTTGGGTTCCCAGCTGGAGACTGAGTCCAGATCAAGATCAGCCAGATCCTCGCCACTAGACGAGTGGTCAGTGACAGGAGCCCGGGCCCTTCAGCTTTGCAGAAAAGAACTTCCACAAAGACGGAAAGTAGTGAAGCAAGTATTTTAAGAGGAAGAGTGCAGTGTGTATGGATAGACACACGGGCAGACTCAGAGGGAGAGTCCCTGAGTCGCACTCTCCTGGTAGTTTGAATCACTTTTATGGGGCATTTCTTAATGGTTTTCCTTTGGTTTGCGTTCACAGTCCATATTTGATATATCTCAGGATCCTCGCACGTGTGCACGTACATCTCTAAGCCTAGATGGATTGTACCAAAAAGGTGTATGGGTAGGGAACATCCCTTGGCATCACTCCCCTGTAGCCTCCAAGAAGCCTCTCTGCACGTGTGGTCAGGGAGGTCTCCTGACTTCAAGAATGAGAAATATGTGGTCTGGACAGGGTCCAGCTTCCTCCTTTAATTGTCCTGCTGTTCTCACCTTGGAGTTTTGGTCCAAAGGGAATGAATCTCCAATTGCTTTACTTTGGGAGGTCCTCTACTTCCTGCCTCGTGTGGGAAGCTTTTTTTTTTTTTTCTTTAAATATTCATTTATTTAATTTGGCTATATCAAGTCTTAGTTGTGGTATGTGAGAATCTAGTTCCCTGACCAGGGATTGAACCTGGGCTCCCTGTATTGGGAGTGTGGCGTCTTAGCCACTGGATCCCAGTGAAGTCCCAAAGTGGTTGGGAAGCTTTGGAGAGCACTGCTTTGTATTGCCAGCTTCCAGCCAAATGCATTATACACAATAGGTGTTCAGGACATTTTTTGCAACCGAGATCAATTCATGAATGAAAGACTGAATGAGGTGATGAGGAAACTAAGGAGCAGATAGAATGAAGTCCTGATGAGCTTACAGGAGTGAACAGTGTACCTGGAGTTCTCTTTTTTTTTCTGTCCTAAGCCCCTTTGAGCACCATAGGACAAGGTCTGTCTGGTGGGCTTAGTTCTTAATAGTTCTAATTGTTATTTAAGTTTTCTTAACTGTGGTGTTGGAGAAGACTCTTGAGAGTCCCTTGGACTGCAAGGAGATCCAACCAGTCCATTCTAAAGGAGATCGATCCTGGGTGTTCATTGGAAGGACTGATGCTAAAGCTGAAACTCCAATACTTTGGCCACCTCATGGGAAAAGACTCTGATGCTGGGAAGGATTGGGGGTGGGAGGAGAAGGGGACGACAGAGAATGAGGTGGCTGGATGGCATCACTGACTCGATGGACACGAGTTTGAGTGATCTCCAGGAATTGGTGATGGACAGGGCGGCCTGGCATGCTGTGATTCATGGGGTCGCAGAGAGTCGGACACGACTGAGCGACTGAACTGAACTGAACTAACTTTTCAGCAGATACTACAGTAGGTTTGTCCCTGGTTGCAAATACTTTTCTCCAGGAGGTGACTGTGGGAGAAGCAGGTGTATTCCAGTAAGACTGGACCATGGGGAGGGTGCTTGTGGTTCTAGTTTATTTTCTAGACTTGGATTCCTAGTGTCTTAGAGATTCCCACCCCTCTCGGTTTGCTGAGTTCATCAGAATCACACTTGGTCTCTTTGTCCTTGTGTGAATTGTCAGGATAAACATTAGAATAAAGGTGATAGTGATGGTGAGGAGATTCTTGGCCTTTTCTTCTACCAAGTGTCAGAGGAGAATTGGATTAGCAGATATTGAGCTAATAAGCTGTCCTGCTGGCATGGAGTAAGGATTTCACAGGGAGAGCCACAGCTGCACATAATCTGTTGTGCAGCCAAAGATAAACGCAAGGATAACCCTCTCCATCTCTTCTGTATCAGTTTGGTCCTGCCCCCTTTCTGTCATTACCCCTTACTCATTTTCCAAACTGTCTTAAGAATAATCATTAGAAAAAGTAATGAATGCCCTGACGTGTGAATTCTCCAGGGGCTCTGGGCCTTTCTTTCCTTTGCTCCTCACACCAGGAAGGTTGTCTAAGAAACAAACTGCTTTTCCATTCAAAGTCCTGAAAAAGAAACTGATTGGCTTAGCCAGGATTAGGTACCACCGCTGGCCTAAATTGCTGCACCCAGCACATCCCTGAAATAGGCATGTGCCCATTTCAATGGGCAGGTGCCCGAGCTGACCAGCAGCATCTCTGCCGTGGGGACCAGCTGCACACCCACGGCTCTTGTGCAGAGGACTGGCATCAGCTAGCATTAACTGGCATCTTCTCTTCCCTTGGGGGAAAGCCTGTGAATGACTGATTCATTACCAGGATATGTTTGGTGAATAGAGATGCAGATAAAAGGGAGCTTTTAGAGGTTGCTGGGCATCTGCTGGGGCGACCAGACCTGGAGCCCTTGCTCTGCTCTTTTTCTTGAATCCACTTGGATCTTGTCTTTCCTTTATGACTCCACTTGGGCCCTGGTGGAGTTCACCAGAACACAGCTTATTCTATAGTAATTGCATATGAATCTTCTTTTGATGGATTTGAAATATAGCCTAATGGCCTTGGAAACTTTGGGAACCCTTGAAGTGTTTTTTTGCTTTTTTGTTTTCAAGATTTCTTTATTTTATTTTTGGCTACACTGGGTCTCTGTTGCTTTCCTTAGTTGCGGTGGTCGGGCTTCTTATTGCAGAGGCGTCTCTTACTGCAAAGCCCAGGCTGTAAGACACAGGGGCTTCCGTAGTTGCTCTAGAGCCTGTGAGTTGCACGGGCCTAGTTGCCTCACTGCATGTGGGATCTTCCTGGAGCAGGGATTGAACCTGTGTCCCCTGCATTGCCAGGTGGATTCTTAATCACTGAGCTACCACGGAAGCCCTGAAGTGTTATTTTTATGCCATCTTTCAGGTGGATTTCTCTTCCACCTGTGATAGTCTCTTCCAAGAAAGGTTGATGCCTTCTGGTCTCAAAGGGAGGTACTTTTTGTACTAAATTCTGAGGCTTTCCTGACCACAGGGTGGTATTTCCAAGAGAAAACAACTAAGTTTCAGCTGAGGCAATATCATATCTTGAGTTCTAAGCGCAATGCTTGAATAAGAACTCAAGTCTTCTGAATTATAACCTGGTGCTTTTTCTCTTCTGCTCAAGGGAATTTATCATTTTCTTTCTTTCTAAAAATTTTTTTATTATTTTTTAATCGTTTTCTTTTCCATCATTTCTTTTGCAGGGGTTCAGCTGTTGCAAAAATAATTGGTAATAATGTTAAAAAACTTCAGAAGTTTGCCTCCACGGTCAAGATGTGGGTCTTTGAAGAAACAGTTAATGGGAGAAAACTGACAGACATCATAAATAACGACCATGAAAATGTGAAATATCTCCCTGGACACAAGCTGCCAGAAAATGTGGTAAGATTTGAGGGTAAAAAGTTGACAAAAAAATTCACTCAAATTTTTCCACTACATCTTATGGAAAAACCAGAATGAACCTTTTGGCCAACCCAATTCATTTGGTTCATTCTGAAAGTTAGGCTTGACTGAGTTGGCACCTAGGACTTGGGGTGGGATGGGGAAACTGCTTCCCCAGTCTCCTGTTCCTTTCTACCACCAAGTTCATTGCTTGATCTGTTTTGGTTTTCCTCCCTGGTGGCTCAGACAGTAAAGTGTCTGTCTATAATGTGGGAGACCTGGGTTCGATTCCTGGGTCGGGAAGATCCTCTGGAGAAGGAAATAGCAACCCACTCCAGGACTCTTGCCTGGAAAATCCCGTGGATGACGGAGGAGCCTGGCGAGCTACAGTCTATGGGGTCTCAAAGAGTCAGACATGACTGAGCGACTTCACTTTCTTTATTGTGAATGCGGGCCTTGCTTTGGGCCTTGCTAGGGCTGCCATGACAAAGTAAAATAGACTGGGTGTCTTAAACAACAGGAATGAATTTTCTCATAATTCAAGAGACCTCAAGTTGTCTGGAGGAAGTAATTTTTCTCTCCCCTTCTAGGTTCTACTGTCTGGCCTAAGCAATTAAGTTGACACAAGTCTGAATAACATGTAGTAAAGAATCTATCTCCAGTGCGGGAGAAATGTGTTCGATCCCTCAGTCGGGAAGATCCCCTGGAGAAGGGAATGGCAGTCCACTCCTGCATTCTTGCCTGGAGAGTTCCTTGGACAGAGGAGCCTGGTGGGCTCCACTCCATGGGGTTGCGAAGAGTCGGATAGATACCTCTGAGCAATTAAAAAAAAAAATGCATAGGAGAGATCCAGGAAAACTTTGTAACGGGAAAGACAGAAGCCCTTACCTTAGATAATCCTCAGCTAAAGAAAAAAAGGGGATGGGGGAACTTGCCCAGTGGTCCAGTGGTTAAGACTCTGAGGTTCCAATGCAGGGCCGTGGGTTTGATCCCTCATCAGGGAACTAAGATCATCCCACATGCCTCAGGGCATGGCCAAAAAGCAAGAAAAAGGAGGATGTTGAGGGTGGGGAGAGTCAATTATGGGAGGTGAGCAGGTAAGCACAGGAAACAAAGGTGAGGTTGTTAGGCAGATTTAATCATTACCTTCCCAGTTTTGAGAGTTTGTAGAGATCTGGGCCTCCTCTTCTTCCCTTGGAGGGAGACCCCCCTTACAAATGGAGATTTCCTTTATAAATATAAATATTTTTATGTACGGGCAACTCCTATTTGGTTTTCATTGAGTCAGTGATGCCATTCAACCATTTCATCCTCTGTCACCCCCTTTTCCTCCTGCCCTAGATCTTTCCCAGCACTTTAATTAATATGATGAACTTCCTTGGTGGTCTAGTGGTAAAACTCCACACTTCCAGTGCAGCTGTGGGCTGCAGCCAATAAATACATAAAATAACTTTATAAATAATAATAATTAATATGCCCATTGCAGGAAGGGGGACAACTTCCAGGGCCTGAAAGGGGGCTCTTGTCTAACACTCAGAAATGAATTGTCCCAGGAGACACACAAACTGGCAGAGCAAGAGTCTTTATTGGGAAGGGATGCCTGGGCAGAGAGCTGTAGGATAAAGGAACCCCGGGGAACTGCTCTGCCACGTGGCTCTGCAATCTCAGGTTTTATGGTGATGGGATTAGTTTCTGGGATGCCTTTGGCCAGTCACTCTGACTCAAGAGTCCTTCCTGGTGGCGCATGCATTAGTCAGCCAAGACAGAGAGATGCCGGTGAGAAAGATTCTGGGAGGTGGTTGGACACGTGGTGTCTCCTTTTGACCTTTGCCAAACTCTTCCAGTTGGTGGTGGCTTGTTAGTCCCTGTTCCTTCCCAGGACCTCCTGTCATGAAATAACTCATGCAAATGGTTACTCTGGTGCCTGGCCAGGGTGTGTCGTTTCGCTCAATTTGTTTCCCCTAGCACGCCAAAGAGGCATATTTTAAGGTGGCAAAATCTGCTCTGCTAAAAAGCCCACGAGCAAGGTGTTGGCAGGGTTGGCCTCTTCTGAGGCCTCTCTTTCCTGTGTCTCCACGTGGTCCTTCTTCCTAATCACCTCTGTATAGACACCAGTCACACTGGGTTTGGGCTCACCCTGTGTAATTCCCTTTGTAAAGACCCTGCCTCCAAATACAGTCACATTCTGGGGGACTGGAGTTAGGACTTCCACATGTGAATCTAGGGGCAGGGGCGGACAGTTGCAGCCCATCACAGTCTCCCTTCTTGGCATTCAGGGTGCTGATCACATTAAACCTGGAACTAAGAATTTTGCTCTTCATGTTGGTACCTGACACTTGCTCCTTGGAGGAAAAACCATGACAAACTTAGACAGAATATTAAAAAGCAGAGACATCACTTTGCCAACAAAGATCCATATAGTCAAAGCTGTGGTTTTTCCAGTAGTCATTATGGATGTGAGAGTTGGACCATAAAGAATATTGATGTTTCCAAATTGTGGTGCTGGAGAAGACTCTTGAGAGTCCCTTGGACTGCAAGGAGATCAAACCAGTCCATCCTAAAGGAGATCAACCCTGAATATTCATTGGAAGGACTGATGCTGAAACTGAAGCTCTGTTACTGTGGCCACCTGATGTGAAGCGCTGACTCATTGGAAAAGACCCTGATGCTGGGATAGATTGAGTGAGGGCAGGAGGAGAAGGGGACGACAGAGGGTGAGATGGTTGGATGGCATCACCAACTCGATGGACACTGAGTCTGAGCAAACTCCAGGAGATAGTGAAGGACGGGGAAGCCTGACATGCTGCAGTCTGTGTGGTTGCAAAAGAGTCGGACACAGCTGAACAACTGAACAACAACAAAAGGAAGAAATGGAAATTTTATTTGAGCTAAATGAAGGAGAATCCCAGGGACGGCGGAGCCTGGGGGGCTGCCGTCTATGGGGTCGCACAGAGTCGGACATGACTGAAGCCACTTAGCAGCAGCAAATGAAGGATTATAACCCGGGAACAGCATCTTAGCACCAAGCACTCTTCTGTTGGAAGTCAGGGCAGAGTGTTATATAAGTTTTTGAGGGAGCTGTGTCTTAAATGATGTGATACTGACAGTGGTGCCAATCCAAACCTGTAGGTACAAAGCAGTGATGCCGGAAGCTTGGCTTGTCTGTATAGCAGTGTTGAATCAAATCTCAGAGACAGAGTTTCGGGTGAAGTAGAAAAGAATAGCTTTATTGCTTTGTCAGGCAAAGGGGAACACAGTGGGTTCCTGTCCTGGAAAACCGTGATTCCGAATCTGGGTGAACTTGCTGAGGAGTTTTATAACAATACTTCCAGAGTGGGGTTGCTGACAAGATGAGGGTGTGTGCCAGGTCTCAGGTCAGTACAGTTGCTCAGTCATGTCCAACTCTGCGACCCCATGGATGGCAGCACACCAGGCTTCCCTGTCCATCACCAACTCCTGGAGCTTGCTCAGAGTCATGTCCGTCAATTTGGTGATGCCATCCAACCGTCTCATCCTCTGTCATCCCTTTCTCCTGCCTTCAGTCTTTCCCAGCATCAGGGTCTTTTTCAGTGAATCAGCTCTTGGCATCATGTGGCCAAATTATTGGAGTTTCAGCTTCAACATCAGTCCTTCCAATGAACACCCAGGACTGATCTCCTTTAGGATGGACTGGTTGGATCTCCTTGCAGTCCAAGGAACTCTCAAGAATCTTCTCCAACACCACAGTTCAAAAGCATCAGTTCTTCCGCGCTCAGCCTTCTTTATGGTCTAACTCTCACATCCATACATGACTACTGGAAAAACCGTAGCTTTGATTAGGTGGACCTTTGTCGGTAAAGTAATGTGTCTGCTTTCTAATATGCTGTCTAGGTTGGTCGTAGCTTTTCTCAGGTGGTCTTCTCCTAATCTTGCTGAGCTTCTTTAGTCCCTTTCATCTTGCTTCAGGTGTTTTCTTGGCTGCTCCTCCCTTGATGAGCAACCATATTAATCTGCCCTTTGGAATTCAGGGAAGGTCATGGAGGCTGGGGTCTTCCCTACAAGAAAGAGGGGACAAAAAAGAGATTTCAGTGCCCAGAAGCCCCACAGGTTCCTCTTTGGTTTCAGTGGCGGGTCACCGTGATCCCCTCCAAGATCTCGAAGGAATGTTATCTTTAAGGAATTGCTTCCTTGATGCTGGGAGAGTGGTACATTATGGTTGAGCAGGAATTTCCACCTACCGGGAAGGTGTGGTCCCTGTATAATGCAGATACTCAATGCCCAATCGAGGGGAGTTGTTTAGTCACTCAGTCGAATCTGACTCTTTGCAGCCCCATGACTGTAGCCTGCCAGGCTCCTCTGTCCATGGAATTTCCCAGGCAAGGGTGCTGGAGTGGGTTACCATTTCCTTCTCCAGCAGATCTTTCCAACCCAGGGGTCAAATCCATGTCTCTGGCTTGGCAGGCAGATTGTTTACCACTGAGCCACCTGGGAAGTCCCCAGTAGAGAGGGGAGAAAGACCTAAGGGCAGAGAAAAAATATATATTTTTTTGTTTAAATTTTTCTTATCTTGCCATAAAACATGGGTTTTATTTCACATACCCTTACTAAGTTGATGGACTTTGGTCCATCCCTAGGCCAGCTAATGGAGTGGTCTTTAATTAAAATCAAGGTTAAGATCTAAATCACTGAAGAGGATTGGAGGAAATAGAAAATTGGAAGAATGATAGTTTTGTTAGGTATTTAGAATAGGAAACAAGAGTCCAGTATGCTGCTGCTGCTAAGTCACTTCAGTCATGTCTGACTCTGTGCGACCCCATAGATGGCAGCCCACTAGGCTCAACCATCCATGGGATTCTCCAGGCAAGAACACTGGAGTGGGTTGCCATTTCCTTCTCCAATGTGTGAAAGTGAAAAGTGAAGTCACTCAGTCGTGCCTGACTCTTAGTGACCACATGGACTGCAGCCTACCAGGCTCCTCCGTCCATGGGATTTTCTAGGCAAGAGTACTGGAGTGGCTTGCCATTGCCTTCTCCGAGAGTCCAGTATGGCGGTGGCTAAAAGACAAGGAAGGGAAAAGCGCACGAAAATAGAACAAAGGAAGGTCTGAGGACCCGAATGAGGACCTCAGGTAGAACAAACAGCACTCCTGGCTAGCCCAATTTACATAGGACAGGCCTGCGGGGAGGAAAAAACATAAAAAGAGGAGCCAAAGGGCTTGCTCACTCTCTCCTGTACAAATGCGTCTTTGGGTCGGCATGCCCTCATGCCTGGAGGATGGATTCTCCTGCTATTTTCTAAATAAAATAGAGGTGTAACAGGGAGCTGTAACACTGATTTCTCTAAGAGCTATAACACGGTCTGTTCAAGACCTGAGAGCTATAACACAGTCTGTCCAAGACCCGAGAGCTGTAATGCACTGAGGGCGTTGATGTCCGTCACTTCAAATCTTTGTTGTGAAGAGACAGAACCGAGGAGCATACACTCGCCGGACAGTTTAAAATTCCAGCTTATTAGGCTTGAGCAGGAAAATCTAGGTTATTGCCTGGCCTCATTCCAGTGACTTGTGGAGGAAAGAAGAAACGAGATGAGAATGAACATGGTGACCCAGCTACTGGTGTGACTGGGGTTCGTGAACTGTTTTCTTTTTAATATTTATTTATTTATTTTTGGCTGCTCTGGGTCTTCGTTGCAGTGAGTGGGCTTCTTGTTGCAGTAGCTTTTCTTGTAGTGGAGCACAGACAGGCTTAGCTGCTGTATAGCACGTGGGGTCTTCCAGGGCCAGGGAGCGAACCAGTGTCCCCTGCATTGCAAGGTGAATTCTTAACCACTGGACCCCCCAGGGAGCCTAGAATTCATGAACTTCTGTTCTAGATTCACCCCTGGGTGGCTTTTTGGAAGAGTCTGTTAGAAAACCAGCCCGGGGACTTCCTTGGTGATCCAGTGGTTAGGACTGTGCACTTCCACCGCCGGGGTCATGGGTTCAATCCCTGGTCCGGGAACTAGGGTCCTGGATGCCATAAGCTGCAGACCCAAAAAAGAAAGAAAATGAAAACAAGCCCACATGACTGTCTGACTCCTGGCCGGGGAGACAGATTTGTAGGCTGATGAATGCCAGCAAGTTTGGAGATGCAGTCCTTCTCACTGAGGATTGCCGATTGGCTTTGGCTATAGAGTTCATTGGCGTAAAGCGCTCTGGGAACTAGTTCACATTTATCATATCGGTTACCTGAAAACTGAGATCACCTCTTGGTAAGTGTCAAGGGAGAAGGATTTATTATTTGCATCAAGTAATCTCAGGAGTCTTTCCCAAAGCAGAGCCTCCCCAATAGCAAAACTGTGGACGTTATAATCTAAGAGAACATACATATTCACACAGGGGCTTGGGTGTTAGACAGAGTGAGTCCAAGCTTCAGTGGAATGAAATCATGAAGGTCAGAAAAGGTCAACTTCATCATTCCTTAGGTTCTAGTTGATCTGGAGGTGGAGTGCCCAAGATGGGTTTAAATCCTTCAAAACACTTAAGACAGAGTGTTAGGCTATTCTAACTGGGAGTCATTACAACTGATTTGGTATCTTTGCTATTGTTACTTCTCTTGTCTGATAAGTTTGTCTTTTTGTTCCCTTAAGATCCTTTATTACTGTTCAGGGCAAGCCTTGCTTAGGTCCCAGAATGGCTTAGGCCAGAGATGGCTTCTCTTCTGTCAAGAAAGCCATGCCTGGTTTTCCTTTGGTGGGGACCTCCTGTGCTATCTCCTTACAGTCTCATTGAATGTTCTCAGTGACACTCTTAGGATGGTGCTATTAGTTTTCTTATGATGATGATGCTTCTGATTTTACAGGGGAAGAAACCGGAGCTCAGAGAGATTAACGAACTTGCCCCAGGTCACAGAGCTGTCAGCTGGCAGACCTGCGCCTGCTGAGTCATGGCTTCTAGACACCATGACTTGATGATTTCTCTGCGTCACTGCACGGGCAGCGTTTCCCTGTGGTTACTTCTGGTGCTGTGGGTGGGGAGAGGACGGTTCCCAAGGGTTCCGAGCTGAGCAGTGAAGTTGCCCAACTATCTGATGGCGAGAGTAAACGGGCCACTGTTCCCACAGCCCTGGAAGGCCTCTGAGGTCGTGTCTAACCTTGCTTGGGGCAGACTGGTCCTCTGAGCGTCCCTTCTCAGCCATGTTGGGATCCACCGCTCCTTCCCTTCTGTAGACCACACGCTTCCTTAGCGAGTTCTTCCACTGTGCTCTGAGCCAGCTCCTTCTGCACCCTCTGTACCCTACCTGCCCCAGGCGTGTGCAGCTGACCTGCTGGGGTTTCGTTCTCCTGTGATTCCCAGCGAGGTGCTCAGCAAACACAGTGGGAGATGAATCTGCTAGATGTTCAGTGTCTGCATAGAGAGCGGGGGCAGGAGGCGGAGAGGGAGTCAAAAGCCACATCCCCAAGAGCCTAGCCCAGGTGCCCAGGTGTGGACGAGGGAGGAACTCTCTGCTCCTAGAAGGTTGTAGCCTCATGACAGTGAGTGTATCTGGCCCATGGACTGGACATTTGTATGTCTCTGGTTGTTTGCTTTGCTGTTGCGGACAGTGCTCCCGGGAGCGGCTTTATTCACGTCTGAGGTGCGTATCACAAGGTCACAGGGAATGCAGCCTGTAATCTGCCAGGTCACACCACTGGTTTCCAGCGTGGGTGTGAAACCACACAGCTCAGATGAGGACTTGAACCCAGCCGAAACCCAGATTGGGATTGAACCCTCTGTCCTTTAATTAAGATCATATTCCTGCTCTCAGGACTTACTGAAGTTCAGGTTCTTTATGTCTTGGTGCAGAAAGAACTCAGTGAGAGACAAAGGGATAGGTAAAAAGGGGGTGTATTTAGAGAGACATCCGCTCCACATGCTGAGTGTGGGCCATCTGGGCCTTCTCAGAAGGCACATGGCCCCGAAGTGCAGGGGTGGTTAGTTTTTATGGGCTGGGTAATTTCATAGGCTAATGAGTAGAAGGATTATTCTAACACTTTGGGGGAGAAGGGGCAGGAGTTTCCAGGAATTGGGGCCCTGCCCACTTTGTGGCCTTTTATGGGCAGCCTCAGGACTGTCAGGTGGTGCAGTGGTAAAAAGTCTCCCTGCCAATGCGGGAGTCACAGGAGATGCAGGTCCCATCCGTGTGTCAGGAAGACCCCCTGGCGGGAGAAACAGAAACCCACTCCAGTATTCGTGCCTGGAGAATCCTATGGACAGAGAAGTCTGGCAGCATGCTACAGTCCATGGGGTCACTAAGGGTCAGAGCGTATCAGGACTGTCCTCAGGACTGTCGGGTGTCTGTGGGCATGTTATTTAGCATATGCTAATAAGGAAAGTTATGACCAACCTAGACAGCACATTAAAATGCAGAGACATTACTTTGCCAACCAAGGTCCGTCTAGTCAAGGCTATGGTTTTTCCTGTGGTCATGTATGGATGTGAGAGTTAGACTGTGAAGAAAGCTGATCGCCAAAGAATTGATGCTTTTGAACTGTGGTGTTGGAGAAGACTCTTGAGAGTCCCTTGGACTGTAAGGAGAGCCAACCAGTCCATTCTAAAGGAGATCAGTCCTTGCTAAAGCTGAAACTCCAATCCTTTGGCCACCTCATGCGACGAGTTGATTCACTGGAAAAGACTGACGCTGGGAGGGATTGGGGGCAGGAGGAGAAGGGGACGACCGAGAATGAGATGGCTGGATGGCATCAACGACTCAATAGACATGAGTTTGAGTGAACTTCGGGAGTTGGTGATGGACAGGGAGGCCTGGCGTGCTGTGATTCATGGGGTCGCAAAGAGTCGGACACGACTGAGCGACTGAACTGAACTGAATGTGTTACAATGAGTGCGTAAAGAGGCTGAGGTCTACCAGAAGTGGAATCTTCTGTCATCTTGGACCTGGTCAGTGTCAGTCAGTTCTAACCAGTTTATGTTGTATCCTTAATAGCTTTGTCCTTCTTTTAAAGGCTGTGCCCTGCCCCCTTCCTCCCTGTGTCCATCTCCACGCCCCCAGCAGGGTCTG